>NW_016810869.1:325106-365048 GCF_001698545.2 Rhinopithecus bieti | reverse complement strand
TTCTCTGTTGATTCAAATTTTGGTTGCCAAAAAATAAATAATTAAGAATCATGTCAATAAGTTGGAAACATTTCATGGAGAAACAAATTGCACTGATATATCAGTGTTGAGTAAGATGATGATATATAAAAGGAAAAATATCCTTTAGCAATTTTGGATTCAAAATTGGAACTTTTGCTTCTTTAAGAAATGTTTCTTTACTTGAATATAAATAGATGTTCAGTTTACTTCTTTGCAAATGCATTATTATTATAATGGAATCACACTAGCGTATTTCTATGTATACAGTAAGTTTTGACAATAATTTCATTATTGGAAGTTCATTTTTTATAGTCATGAAAGGATAATAATAACATACCTATTCTGCTTTAGGCATTGTGCCTACTGTATATAAATAAATCCTCCTCATCTTTATAAGCAATCAGAGAGCATTTTTACCAACCTTGTTCAAAGATTCAAAGACTATAGCATAGAGAGTTTAGGCAACTTCCCTGCAATCACAAAAGGAAAGAGGCAGGGTGAGGATTTGACACCAGGGAAACGGTGCTTTTAATAACTATACCAGACTGATCTAGAGAAATGTTTCATTCACTCAGCGTATTGAGCATTAGATCTCCAGTTTGAGTGTCAACGAAGGGAAAAGAAGAACAGAAAATGGGGAATGTTCATTTTCTTGAGATGTGTGTCCAGGAGGGACTGATGGTGTCACTTGTCCACACGATGAAGCAGAACATTTTGATAGCTCCAAGTTTGTGGACATGTTGATGTCAGCATATTCTGTCTCTCCCTCTGCTGTTAACAAATGAGGACAAGAATTGTGAATTTTTCACAGATCAAATATATGAAAGCATATTCTAAAGTGAAAGAAAGAAGAAAACATAAATTAAAAGAAGAAAGAAATGTATTTTGTGATATATCTATAGCTCTCTGGGGACTATTCGTAGGCTGCCTGTAAAATGTATTTATTTATGTCTCATCACTACTCTTTAGACTAACAGCTCCTTGAAGGCCTGTTAAATTAACTTTAGAGGTATTGTAGCACATGCATCTAGCAAAGTGATTTTCTATAGGAAAGATTTAACAAGTGCATATTGGATCAATGTGAATATAAATGCTATATATAAAAAAATGTTTAACAGCATAGGCTCTGGAGCTAAACTCATTGGCATTAAGTACCAGCTTCACACTTAGTAGCTCTTCAATCTCGGGCAAAACAATTCACCCGTCTAAAACATTGTCTTTTCATCTCTAATCCTGAGAGCCTAACAATGAAGATTAACTGAGTTAATATGTGCATCACTTTGCACAGATAATTGTGCAGGCTAAATGGTTTATAGTGTTATTTATTGTAAAGCTGAATATATATATATATATATATATAAATTACATAGCATTCAAAAGTATTAATGAAAGTAGCATTTAAAAATATATAATGTATTTTTTCTTCTGTGCTTTAAAAAAATAACTGCTTTATCGAGGCTTGATTGATATACAAAAAACTGCACTTAGTTAAATGTACACAATGTGATGAATTTGGAGCTACGTACACAATTGTGAAACTATTGCCACAATCTATGCCATGCACTTACTTATCTCCTCCAAAAGTTTCTTATTTCCTACTTATTTATTTATTATTTTTGTGATAAGAACACAACATAGGATCTATACTTTTAGCAAATTTTTAAGTATATGAAAGTATTGTTAGCTACAAGCAATATGTTAAACAGTAGAACTCTAGGACTTATTCATCTTGTTTATAACTTTGTACCCTTTGACTGGTGCCTCCCCATTTCCTTCTCCCTGAGTCCCTGGCAACTGCCTTTTACTTTCTGCTTCTGTGATTTTGACTCAGACTTACCATGTAATTGGTATTGTGTGGATTTTGTCTGTCTGTGTCTGGCTTATTTCTCTAGCATAATGTCCTCCAAGTTCATCTGTGTTATCCCAAATGGCAGGATTTACTTATTTTTTTAATGCTGAGGAATATTTTATTGTATGTATATACCATGTTTTTTAATCCATTCATTTAATAAACAATTAATTTGCCATCACCTCACTCCTGCTAGAATGGCTATTAACAACAACAACAAAAAAGAAAGATAACAGATATTGGGAGGACGTGGAAAAAGAGAACCCTGGAACACTGTTGGTAGGAATGCAAATAGGTGAAACCACTACGAAAAAAATATGAGTTTCTCAAAAAATTAAAAATAGAATGACCATATGACGCAGCAACCCCCCCTCTTCACTTTTAGGTACATAATCATCTCCTTAGTGATTGGAAGATAGTAGGTGAGGACTGTTTTCTGAGAAATTAAAAGATAGAATTCCATGTCTTGTAGTTGCCAGGATTTAGAATTGAGGATTTTTTCAGAGATGTAACAATTTTTTAGACCCCATTAGCTCCTATTTTTTATACCAAAAGCCAAGCTTGGTGGCTTAGATCACAGTGTTTTCATTAGTTTATGTGTTTTATTTTTTTATGTTCTAAATATAATGGAATACCAACTTCTCCAAGGCTGAGGAATTTTTGGAAGAAAATGATATGCAAATGTAGGGAAGGCCAGAAAACCAAGTGTTGTTAGAGTGTGAAAAAATAATAGTTGAATGCAGATGGAAAAAGGCCATTTGTTTCCGTTTCTATTTGGGGTAGAAGGAGATGATGATCTCACAGGGTGTTCAGCAACAATCTGGGAAGGCAGAAAAGGAGGAAGTTAGCACTTCCCAGCCATTCTCAGCACATGGGCGATATAAAGAATCTAGGACTCTTCCTGCATTTTGGGGAAATGTGGGGATAGCTGGTGGTGGAAGGCAAGCCCACAAGAAGGTTTACAAGGTGGGAGAAACAGAGGGGAGTGTCTATAGTTCGATAGCTGAAATCTATAGGATAGCTGACCCAGCTTGGAGACAGGTGGTGATACGATGTGCCTGTGTCCCCACCCAAATCTTATCTCAAATGGTAATCAAAATTGTAATCCCCCGGTGTCAGGGGAGAAACCCGATGCGAGGTAATTGGATCATGGAAGCGGTTTCCCCCATGCTGTTCTCATGATAGTGAGTGAGTTCCCACAAGATCTGATGGTTTTATAAGTGGCAGTTTCTCCTGTTCTCCTTCTCTCCCCTGCCTTGTGAAGAAGGTGCCTGTTTCCCCTTCCACCATGATTGTAAGTTTCCTGAGGCCTCCCCAGACATGTGGAATGGTGAATCAATTAAACCTCCTTTGTTTACAAATGACCCAGTCTCCATATCTTTACAGCAGTGTGAAAATTTACTCACACAAGTGGATTATCACTGCTGGGTATCCGGTGGAGGCAAATGAACAGGGGAACCACTGGGCCTTGGTCAAACCAAATAAAAACAAAATTCATGTTATACTAGCTCATGAATTAACAGCAGGCCCCAGTAAAATGGCAGGGGATAGGGTCTCACCCGTTCACATCGTAGACATCAACCAGGGCACATTGGGTAAGCAGACAGCCAATTCTGTCACATAAAGCATTTATCTTTACATTAGGTAGAGCTTTAACATTCAGACTGAATAAAATAATAAGTCCATGGTCAGTATCTGAGCACCTGCTCTCTTGGAAAGAGGTTAAAGGAACTTATATAGTATTTAATGCTGCAGTCCTCTCTATTTTGCACTTTTGTATTTGGATAATCTCCCTTCTGAGTAACACATTCTTTTTTTAGAGGTGTTAATAGTTACAATCAGGTTAACCTCTCTTCCTGCTGACCTGGGAGCCCTCTGCTCTTGAGGTGGCTGCTTAGCTATTATCAGCTCCATGATGTGCTTATCTAAAAGTTTTACTTTCTGGAGACAGTCTTTAGACATTTATTTTCAAGTCAGCCTCTCCAAGTTTCTCCTTACTTCAGAGTTATTTAAAATGGAAGAGATACTACAGAATTAGTATCTCTTACTATTAGTCATAATAGTCATTACATCCTTTTTCTATTGTTCATATACTTAAACTTTTAAAGAATTATTTTCAAAATGTAAAGGAAGTGTTATATATTTTAAGGAAACTTAAGATTTTAAGGAAACAATTCTCTGCTGCATACGGTCCCTGACAACCAACTTTCTACTTTCTGTCTGTATGACTTTGACGACTCTAGCTACCTCATACATGTGTAATCATTCAGTATTTGTCTTTTTGTGACTGATTTATGTCATTTAGTACAATGTCTTTAAGTTTCATTCATATTGCAACATGTCAAAATTCATGTCCTTTTTAAGGCTGAAGAATATTCCACCATGTGATACACACACACACACACACACACACACTCACACACACCATTCATTGACTATGTGACACCTGGGGGTCCTTCCATCTTTTGGCTATTGTAAACAATGCTGTTATGAACATGGGTGCACAATTATCTCTTTGAGACTGCAATTCATGTTTTTAAATATATCCCCAGAAGTGAAATTTGTGTATCATAGAGTAATTCTATTTTTCATTTTTTTAGACATTTCCATCCCATTTTTTCACAGTGGCTGCACCCTTTTAATTTCCTACCAACAGTAGAGTTTACCATCGCTCTGCATCCTCTCTAACATTTGTCATTTTCTATTTTTTATAGTAAGTGTATGATTTAATGTAATTCTTCCTCCTCCTATGCTATCAATTTAAAGATCCTTCATTAATACTGGGTTAAATACTCCTTAATACACTATCTCTATTTTTTTTTCTTTCCATGTACTTCAACTCTGTTAATACTCAGTTCTACTAGACTCAAGTATAACACATCATTAAGCTCATGAATGACTAGAAAATATAAGTTACAGTATTTAGTGGTAGGATCTTTATTTTAACGCTTGTGAATTATATTTGCCTCTTTATTTCCTGGACACTAGTTTTGATGGTAGACTAGTTATAACTCTAATTATTCTAGAGAACTAAACAGAGTCAGCTATAATTCCTTAGAATACCAAACATGAGTAGTTTTCTTCCATGCGTATTCTTATCTAACAAAATATGGAGAAGGTATTTTTTGTTTAAAAGGCTGATATGATGATAGAGTTATGGAAACTTAAGATAATGGATCCACTGTATTCTTGCATGCTAACTGGTTTTCTGATTCTGTTTTTATTCTAATTTTAAAATTCCACATATTTTGAAATTTGAAACTTTTAATGTATGTACAGATTTAAATTGAATGCTGACAAACAATTACGTGAATAGTAAATCTATTCTAGAAATCCATATATACATTTTCAAATAGTCTCATTCATTCCTACAGCTTTCCAACAGCCTCAAGACACCTTTTTTCTTTATAATTTATGCTTTGCTATCATATATATATATTTTTTTCTCTGTCTCTCTTTTCTCTTTTTCAGTGTCAGAACTGATTAGAAAACTGATTTTTCCTGGTTCCTGGTATCATATTCTTAGTGCCTTCCAGCCAGGGACAACCAGGAACACACTTATAGTTGAAAAAGTTGTTTTATTACTCAGTGCAGTAAGGAAGAATGTCCAGCATGCAGAACCCTGGAACAGCACTGTAAGAGGGTGTTAGCAAACTAAGAGCATTTGCTTTAGTTGATTTTGGGGTTGATTAACAAAGTGGAGCTTTGCTTTGGACTTGGAGTGGGAGAAACTGAGTGTGAGAGTGGTTATATGATTGGATTTTTTAATAAATCTTACCAAGAAAGAGAGATGACATGGTTGTAGCTACAGATTTAATTGGTAAGGAAACAGCGGAAACTTATATTAGCTGGTGTAGAGAAATGTTTGCTATTTTGTGGCTTAGACAATGGTCAAGTTTTGTCTGTGTTTAGACATGAATATGAAGTGGCCTTGTTTTTGTCTGATTCACTACAGTCCCACAATGGCCTTGTCTGATGTTGATACTTTCTCAAATTGTTTGCACTCAGCATAACAAGACCTAACTGGGTTCCTGCTCCAGGCTACCAGAGGCTGCTCTCATCTTTCTTGTATACATGAGAATTCAATTTAAAGACATGATTTGTTAATTTCTGCACATCTGTTTTCTCACCAGTACAATAATAATATCTGATAGTTTGTTTTGAATATTACATTGATTAGGAAATATCATAAAATTAAGATAGCAACTAGGGCATAGTAAGAATTCAATAAATGCTACTTACTACATCTTATTGGATGTTTGACAGTCACTATTGTTTCTCATATTGTGTCAATTTATCAAATTAAAAAATCAAAGAGAATGATTGAATGAGAGAAATAAGGTAAGTCCTGGTTATAAGAATCAACTGATGATCTGATTTTTGAAGCATACAATTTCATTTGTTTCCAGGAAAATCCATAATTTTCTCAAATATACTTTTGGAAAATCAGGACATGTTTTAGGTGAAAGGGGCACTTTCTGTGAAAATATAATAAATTCAAATGAGAGTCAAAATATGCACTAATTTCTGAGCTTTGCTTAGAAACATGCATGTCATTACAATTTTATTTGGGGAGCTAGAGAATAAAATACATTGTGAAGGAATAATTGAGTTTAGATAATCAGGCTGCATTTGCCAATAACATTATACAAAAGAATAATTTAATCTCTTGTGTTTATAAATTTTGCTCTTGTCTGAGAAATTCTGTTTAGTCTGGGGAATGTGTGTTGAAGGTGATTTGTTCTTTTTGTATAAAATTGATCTTTCTTTGTCCCTTTTATTTAAAATATCTAGACATTTAAACGCATAATCTTCATTCACCTGCTTAATTACAATGTTGTTATCGTCTTTGGACAATAAGGCTGTTTAACCAAAATTTATAAATGCATTATTGATAGACAATTGAAAATATATATCATGTTTCATTAACACACATACATTTATAATTTTGTGGCATTTCTCTGACATAAGTAGTTAAGTAAAACCATTTTTAATCTAATGCCATCACCAACTGGAATCTAATCAGTAGATTACAGAAAAAAAATGTAATCCAGATCTTAGAATATATTTCAGTGTTTTTTATTATTCTCAGTAATAAATGTCTAAATAATAAAACATTATAATGAATATTCTTAAATTGCTTTATGACATGAAAAATAAACAAGACAGAGAGGCTGAGAAATGTAATAAAGATGTTAGTGTAATAATAACAAAATTTGAATTTTTCGACTCCACATGCACAGAAAAAAAATTTGCAACAACCACGACTTGCACATTTGATATTGAAAAAAGAATACTTTCAAGATTAATAATGTCCTTTTACTTTACTTGAAATTAAGTCTCATGACTTTCTTATAATGTGTAGTTTCTAGCTCCTCACTTTTCCTTGTGATCTGAAACCCAGTAATCTCCATGAAGTGCTTCTTCTCAGCATGTCTGGTGAATTACTGTAGAATTTCTACCGACATTTCTGCCGTACCTGTTCCACTTTTCCTCCACTGGAAACCTCTGCATTCTACAAATGATCCATCATTTGCTGAGCCTCACATTCACATTTTGCTGGGTACCTTTCTGTAGTTTCTTTTCTTTTCTTTCTTTCTTTTTTTTTTTTTTTAAATTTTCTGCTAGGTACTGTTATATTTTTTTGCAAGAAATTCTTATAGATGTAAACAGATAAAATTAGTTCACAGGTGGGAGTGGTGGCTCATACTTATAATACCAGGTCTTTGGAAGGCTTAGGCAGGAGGATCACTAGAGCTCAGGAGTTCAAAACCAGCTTGGGCAACAAAGGGAGATCCCATTCCCCCAGCAAAATAATAATAATTCACAAGTGAATTGTAACCATCATGTCATTCTCCATTTACTTGTTAAAAGGGGAAACTGAGTAACTGATATAAATCTTTAATTATAATCAATCTTTCTTATTAAATGAGAGAGTTTAGAGGAAATGCTGTAAACTAGTTTCTGCCCAGGAGTTCTTCCAAATCAAGATTCAAGACACTTTGGTCATCCCCAGCAATGGAAGGTAGAAAGTCTACAAAGTAATATCACAATAGCTTTGCGTCCCTTATCGTGAACTCCACTTCCTTCCCAGTAATTTATATTTCTATTCCAATGGCCTAGAACTTCAGCATTCCCACGTCTTCTTTTCTCAGCAATATTTCTTTCTTAAGGTTTGAATCTTGCTTCTCCCTAATTCAGCACTCAGTAGATGATCACTGATGCTATTGTAGATTAGAACACCCCTGGCTGAAGGTGACATCTACGATCCCAGAGGATGGTAAAACTTGTTCCATCATCCTAGGCTCCTTTAATCTATTAGTTAAAGTTGCCTTTAAAAACGATATGCCTAGTCTTCCTCAATGGCTGTACATTGTACAGAATTTTTTTTCAATTTCTGGTGGAATATAGCCTCCTCTCAACAGCAATATAATACGGAAATAATTCATTATGCCATCGTAGTTTTTATGAGGAAATCCAAAGTTATTTATGGAAATAATGAGACATTAAAGAAATACTACTAGTGGGAAAAACATCTATTAATTTGTTTGATATATTATTTTTTGATGAAATAGTTCTAGTATATCTTATACATAATCAAAAAAATTTAGATAGCTTAAAATACAATATAATAAGTTTATTATCAATTGCAATTCAAAATCCTGAAGGGATAAAATCTAAGGAGAAAATGATAAGGTTTATCTTACTTATAGGGTTGAAAGTTTCAAGAAAATGATCACCTTAGATTTGATTACAACCTGCATAATATGCAGGTTTGGAAAATAAGGTTTAATGTTTGTTTTACTAGCAATTAGTGTCAAGCTTAGATGCAGATGGTACGTTGTTAATCTGTTAAAGTTGGGGCTGTCTTTCAAGAATTAAAACAAATCAACCAAGTTGATTGCTATGTAATTGAATATCCAAAATTTCATTTTGCTCTAAATGTATTTACAATGGCTAATGCTTATTGACAAATTTATTATCAGCCTATGACTTTGAGCCTCTGAAGTTATTTGAAGGGCAAAACGCCATCTGACAGTCTTGCAAAAGATTGAGGGTGACTTTACTGGAATGAATACCACATTTTAGCCTAAAATAAATTGCTTACAGTGTTTCAATTTCTTTAGGCATGAAGGACTGAGATTATTTCTAGAAAACCTAAATTTAGTTAATAAGTAAATGCTACCATGCTGCCTGTTCCCCATTTCCTCCTGAAATCATCACTTAACAAGTAAACCTAATCACCTAATTTTGGTTAATCACTGAAAATTCACATATCAATGAGTTTTCACTTTCAACATAAACTCTACCTAGTACATAATGGTACATTTAATAATATAAGAATTTTGAAGGTTTCTAAAATCAATTCAATACTGCTATTTGCGAAGGTTTTCATGGTATAAAGTCTTCCCATGAAATAAGTAATTGCTAACTAGTTATTCAGACAATTTAATAAAAACTGCATAGTGTGTTGAGGTATTTATTATATTCAATATGTCATAGTTTTATAAGTTTTATGTTAAGAGAATTTACTCTTTGCCCCCCAAAAAGCCATATTTCATAACATAAAGCAAAACTAAAATTATTTTAAGTTTATGGCTCAAATTGTGACTGGTTGGATGGAATAGACTGGCAGGACTGCTGTCCTCCATGTGATTATTCATGGATTCATACTGACAGAGATGGCCTGAAAATTAGTCTGGTGCTCATGTCTTTTTTACTCCAACAAGATAAAAGAAGACATGAGTGCAAGGGAGATGTTATGAGCCAGATCTTGAAGTGGAGTTCATCATTTGGGATGACTGTGGCTGGAATGTAGGCTAGCTGTGTATCCAATAAGAGCAGGAGATCAGAAATTTTGGATAGTAGCCACTGGTCTCTTTCACAAGTACTTTCTGTTAATTATCTCAATTTATCCTTTTGACAACCCCTATATTTCTGATATATTAAGAAATAAATTTAAAGATAGAGAAATTATATTACTTGATCACATTATACACTGATAGAGCTGAAGTCTGGGTCTTTCTGACATATGATACCTCCATTCTATGTGATTCTAATATTCTTCAATAACATTATTGTTATCTGAACTTTTGCATTATTATTCCAAAAAACAGCAATGCAATGGTGCACAAATTATTTGTGAGAGTTTCTATTTCTAATTGTGAATATGCTACCTATTCTATTTTACTTACCTATGTCTATATGAATATCTACCAATGATATAACCTCTCACATTTCAAATTATTTAAGTTAAAGATTTGATTTTGCTTTTGTTCTCATCATAATGGATCTATTCCCTTTATTTGAGAATGTTTCTTACTTAATCTCAGTATTTTAAACTGTGACTTAACAAAATATGAGAGAAATTTCGTGTCACAATTATCTGAGGTCACTGAACAGATTTTCTTTCTCTCTATAGCCATTCATTAATTTGTTCATTCAGCAAATGTTTATGTGGCCCCTATTATGCAACATTCATTTTTGTGACAGAGGGGATAGAATAGCACAAAAAGTAGAAATATCTGCCTTCAATGACCATCTATACTAGTGGAAAATACAGATAATAAATAAATGCTAGATGTATAATTTAATATCATTGCAAGGGATCTGTTGAAAAAGTAAATGAAGAAAAGTAAGAATTCAATATTTCTACTAAAAATACACAAATTTTGATAAAGTCATCACTGAAATCCTTTAAGTTTGGCATTTGAGCAGAAACCTGAATGAAATATTGATCGATGGGAACTACTAGCATTTTACTAGTGTTTAATCGAAGCTTTCTCCAGTGGAAAGTAAGCAATTATGGAGATTGGCTGAGTTTTGTGATAAATTACAGACTGGATGAATTATAGGAAGCAGATTTGCAACAAGAGGTGAATCCAACTAATGAAAAGGTTAATGGAGTTTGTTGATGTACATGCAGGTGATGTTTACTGCATTTCTTAACTTGAGGCAAGTACATTTGCAGGGGATTAAATTTATTCTATAGCTTAACTTATATGGTGGGCGAGGGATACTGTGCATGGATATCGATAACTAATCAAATAATTATGAATTTCATTGTTATTTATGACATAGATAAACTAGGACATACCTATGTTGCCAGGAGTTCTGCCTTTTCACATATAATGTTACACTCTGTAAACCACAAATTTGATAACAGTATTTTTATAATTATTAGGAGTTCATTTCTTATATTATAGAGCATTATACCATAAAAAGACTATTGGGCTCATTTAACAAACACAACATGGCCATACTATTACTTATGATATGTATGACAAAT
Source organism: Rhinopithecus bieti (assembly GCF_001698545.2). NCBI lineage: Eukaryota > Metazoa > Chordata > Mammalia > Primates > Cercopithecidae > Rhinopithecus > Rhinopithecus bieti. The sequence goes on along the minus strand of NW_016810869.1, from coordinate 353,889 downwards.
AATGCAACCAAGCTTATAGAAATTTGCATTCGTTTAACATCTCTGCATAAAGACAAAGGTACAAATATTATGTTGAATTAATCTCTCTCTCTCTGTCTCTCTCAATGAGGGCTCTCTGATTTCTGTTTATGAGAATTAAGTTAAACTAGTGAGAAGTACCAGATAGCATGAGGATCAATTGATTTTATGTTAAATCCATTTTATTAGTTGGAGAAATTCAAGATTAATGTTGGAGAAACAGTATAAAACTGTAGTTTTTCAGGCTGTAGAATACAAAATCATCAGACAAAACATAAAAAGGCAAGACATTAGATGTAAGAAATGTCTTGAAATGAATGTGAAGTGAATTGAAAAGAGCCATGAATAAAGCAAAAACCACTAGGAATTCAATTTTATTGGCTATTTCTGACATTCACAAGTAGACGTACCAAAAGAAATAAAATCTAAGAAGAGTTTATCTTTTACACTAGTTATTTCCAGCATCTGGCAGTTCATAGCACAAAGTAAACTTCTGCATATGTTTGTCAGAATAAACTAAATCGTCTTGTTGATATACTATTGACATTGATTTTCTTAAGAATGTAGTAAAAATGTAAATCATTCATTAAAAAAAGGAAAAAATAGAGAATAGTTAAGACTGTGAAGTTGTGACTGAAGAAGAGTTTTAGATATTATAAGGAAAGATTTTAGTTCATTCAGTCATTACAATAATTCAACTGCATGCATATATTAAAACATTATTATGAACATTTAAAATGTACATAAAATAAAACAGTAAACAGTTTAATGTTTTCAGCGCCCAGCTTCAAGAATAATCAACATATTCTCCAAATTTGTTTCATATTCTTCTCCATTTTTTTCATAATGGACTAGATGTGTAAAGAAAATCCTAGATGTGATGCTGATATGGTTTTAATGTGTCCCTATCCAAATCTCATCTTGAATTCCCACATGTTGTGGGAGGGACTCAGTGCTGGGTAGTCGAATCATGGGGGCAAGTCTTTGCCATGCTGTTCTCATGATACTGAATAAGTCTCACGAGATTTGATGGTTTTATAAAGATGAGTTCCCCTGCACAAGTTTTCTCTCTTTGCCTGCTGCCATTCATGTAAGATGTAACTTGCTCCTCCTTGCTTTCCACCATGATAGTGAGGCTTCCCAGCCACGTGGAATTGTAAGTCCGATTAACTTTCTTTCTTTTGGAAATTGCCCAGTCTCAGGTATGTCTGAGCAGTGTGAGAACAGATTAATATAGCAAATTGGTACCAGTAGAGTGGGGTGTTGCTTAAAAGATATTTGAAAATGTGGAAGCAATTTTGGAGCTGGGTAACAGGCAGAAGGTGAAACAGTTAGGAGGACTCAGAAGAAGACAAAGAAATCTGGGAAAGTTTGAAACACCCTGGAGACCTGTTGAATGGCTTTGCCCAAACTGCTTACAATGATATGGACCATGAAATCCAGGCTGAGGTGATATCAGATGGAGATGAGAAACTTGTTGGGAACTGGAGCAAAGGTGACGCTTGTTATGTTTTAGCAAACAGACTGATGGCATTTTTCCCCTGCCCTAGAGATTTGTGGTACTTTGAACTTGAGAGAGATGATTTAGGGTATTAGGTGAAAGAAATGTCTAAGTAGCAAAGCATTCAAGAGGTGACTTGAGTGCTGTTAAAAGCATTCAGTTTTATAAGGGAAGAAGGACGTAAAAGTTCAGAAAATTTACAGCCTGGAAATGTGACAGAAAAGAAAAACTCATTTTCTGAGGAGAAATTAAAGCCAGATGCAGAAATTTGCATATGTAAGGAGGAGCCAAATTTTAATTCCCAAGAATATGGGGAAAACGCCTCCAGGGCATGCCAGAGGTCTTCATGGCAGAACCTCCTATCGCAGGTTCAGGGATCTAGGAGAAAATAGTTTCAGTATTTAATATGGTTTGAATATTTTATATTTTACATTTTCAAATGTTACAGTTTTATTATTTATTTTAAATTTCACAGTAATTACCACACAGAAGAAAATTCGCAACATTTTCTTACTGCCATCTGCAACCCAAAATAAATGTGCCAATTTATATCAAAATTCTTTTTTTATAGTCCATTGGTTTAAATCATGATCCATAAGTCACACATTGCAATTGATTGTTGTCTTGTAAGTCTTTTGTAATCTATAACAACTTCACTTATCTATATGTTTATTTTATTATGTATACATTATTTGTGTTTTTGAAAAACCAGATCATTTTGTTACAGTAGGTAGCTTGTCAGGCACTAGCAGGGTAGGGGAGGGCTCCCTCCCCCAACCAGGAATGTCAGGTGACCATCAGGTCATGGTCAGATGGTTGTTAAAGTGTCTCTCTAAAATAATAATTGGTTGCAGCTGGCACCAGGGAAAGGCAGTCTCCCAACAGAGAGACAAAACCTGAAACAGGTGATCAGCAGCTTCCCAATAAGATCATAGGAGTTGGAAAATGTGCTCAAGCATGCATGTTACAAAGTAAAATGGTAGAGTTTAACTGTTATATGACCTTCTAGGAAAATTCAGCTGGTAAGCGAATAACACCTCAAGAGAGCATACATATAACTCCAGTAAACACACTGTACATGCTCAACTCCCAAGTGCTAGCAGGCCGCTGCACATGTGGACAGCCCACCCCAAAGGGAAGAATCAGGGGAGAAGGAATGCAAGATTGTAGTAGTATGTCAATGTGTAAAACCCCAAGTCAAAGGTAAAACAGGGCACTTGATCTCCCAAGTCGTCTGCTTGGCCCTATTCCAAGTGTACTTTACTTCTCTAAAGCTTTTTTTAAAAAAAACTCACTTTTGCTCTAAAACTTGCCGCAGTCTCTCCTTTTGCCTTATGCTCCTCAGTTAAATGCTTTCTTCTGAGGAGGTAAGAATTGAAGTTGCTGCAGACCCATATGGATTCACTGCTGGTAACATACTTTGGTGCTGTGACTCGGATATGTTCCCCAGTGGTAAAAAAAACTCTAAGCCTCCCCTTCTTCAGCAGGAGACATTCAACCCACATACATTGTTTGTTTCTCCCCTTTCACTCTCCTGCTTACTAATCAACTCCCAGAACAATTCCTCTTGGCCACAAGTGGCTCTGCTCTTCCGAGCTGATCACTAGGCTCACCCTGACAGGTGACTTGTGGCTGGGAAGCACCTACAGGTCCATACTGAATAGAACTGAGGCACTAATGGACCTCCTAGACAGGAGGCTCAAGAGAGTGGTAGGTAAATGTTCCCATTCCAAATAGGAGGAATTGGACAAAACAAAGGGGCCACATGCCCCGTGCAAGTTCAAACCCAACAGGGTAGTCATTAAATCTTAAAACTCCGAAATAATCCCATTTGACTTCATGTCTTACCTCCAGGACATGCTGAAGCATGGGGCAGGCTCACAAAGCTTTGGGCAACTCCACCCCTATGGCTCTGCAGGGAATAGGCCCATGGCTGCTTGCATGGGCCAGTGTTTTGTGCTTGCAGCTTTTCCAGGTGCACGATGCAAGTTGTCAGTGGATCTACCATTCTGGAATCTGGAGCACAGTGGCCCTCTTCTCACAGCTCCACGAGTCAGTGCCCCAGTGTGGACTGTGTGGGGGCTCCAACCCCACATTTCCCATCTCCACTGCCCTAATAGAGGTTCTTCACGAGGGCTCTGCCCCTGCAGCAGCCTTCTGCCTGGACCTCTAAGCATTTCCATACATTTTCTGAAGTCTATGAAGAGGTACACAGAACTCAACTCTTGTTTTCTGCACTTCTGCAGACCCAACACCACGTGGAACCTACCAAGGCTTGGGACTTGCACCCTCTGAAGCAATGATCTTAGATGTACCTTGGCGCTTTTTAACCATGGCTGGAGCTGGAGTGGCTGGGACACAGTATGCCTTGTCCCAAAACTGCACAGAGCAGTAGGGCCTTCACCTCAGCCCAAGAAATCATTTTTCCCTCCTAGGCCTCAAGACCTGTGATGGGAGGGGTTGCCTCCAAGATCTCTGAAATGCCCTGGAGATATTTTCCCCATTGTCTTGGCTATTAACTTTTGGCTCCCTGTCACTTATGCAAATTTCTGCAGCTGGCTTGAATTTCTTCCAAAAAACTGGGTTTTTCTTCTTTCTTTGGAAAATTTCTGCAAATTTTCCAAACTTATATGCTCTGCTCCCTTTTAAACATAAGTTCAAATTTCAAACCATGTTTTTGTGAATGTGTATGACTGTGTGCTTTTAGAAAAAGCCAGGTCACCTCTTGGAGGCTTTGCTGCTTAGAAATTTCTTCTGCCAGATACCCTAAATCATTTGTCTCAAGTTGAAAGTTCCATGCATCTCTAGGGCAGGGGCAAACTCCCACCAGTCTCTTTCTTAAAGCATAGCAAGAGTCACCTTTGCTCCAGTTCCCACCAAGTTCCTCATCTCCATCTGAGGCTACCTCAGCCTGGACTTCATTGTCAATATCACTATCAGCATTTTGGTCAAAACCAATCAACTAGTCTCTAGGAAGTTCCAAACTTTTCCTCATCTTACCGTCTTCTTCTGAACCCTCCAAGCTGTTTCAAACTCTACTGGTTACCTAGTTCCAATATCATTTCCACATTCTCAGTTATCTTTATAGAAATGTCTCACTAATTTGGTACAAATTTTCTGTATTAGTCTGTTTTCACACTGCTACCTGAGACTGGATAATTTATAAAGAAAAAAAGGTTTAATCAACTCACAGTTCCACATGTCCGGGGAGGCCTCAGGAGACTTACAATGATGGCAGAAGTTAAAAGGGAAATGCAGCATGTCTTACATAGCTGCAGGTTAGAGAGAGAGCAAGGTGGAGTGCCACACTTTAAGGCCATCAGCTCTCATGACAATTAATTCATGGGAGAAATTCACCACCATGATCTAATTATCTCCCACCAGGCCCTTCCTCCAACATGTGTGGATTACAATTTGAGATGAGATTTGGGAGGGGACACAGAGCCAAACCATATCAATTGACTTCATTATTTCTTTTGAATACATAAATTAGTGATTTTCTCGTTCCATCTTTTTTTTGGCATTGATTATCAAGGGCTCATCTAAACTATCTAAACTAAAGTTACCTAATCAATCATTTGATTACTTTATCATTTCTACTGGGTTGTCATTGTTTCTTTTTGAAGGTGTGTTTCAACTGTACTGGGGATGTCTAGGTTCAATGTGTGGTGAGATGGCATAAAGTTATTCCATTAATATTGTTATGCATCATTTACATTCTTATGTCTAACATTGACAAAATAGTATAATACGATATTTTAATATACTGAAAAATAAACACCTTTGAGTCTGTGTATTTCAAACTGGTTTATTCTAGATTTTATCAAGCTAAAACAACAACAACAACAAACCCTGCTTATTTTCATTGAAAGATATGTTATTATAAATGCTTAAATTTATTACTATAATTTACTGATTAATATATCTGGCACTATTACAGTGTTTTATTAATCAGTTCATCCTGGAATTGAACACCTTAAAAGGATGAGATTATTTCATGATTAATAAGGCTTACTAAAATAATTTTGCTCTTACATTGAGTTTTTTCTGTAAACTCCTCAGGAAATTTTGAATATTTAAATCACAAATAGAAATTAATCCTTAAACTTCACTGAGTTAATTAAATGAACAAAGAATATCAGTACAAATTGGCTAATTTTGACAACTTAAATAAATAGGCCCAGTTATGTTTTTTCTTCTTTTTCAAGTAAATTGCGTATATATGTGTGTGTTAAGTAATATATATACATTATTTGTGTGTGGGGGGGTAACGTGTGTGTGGTGTTTTATATATATATTATATATATATACACGTATTTTTTTTTCCTCACCACTGCTTTTCAGGGCTATTATTCAGTTCCAGTAGTACAGCAACTTTCCAATTCTGGTGGTGGGATAATAACTACTTCATTATCGGAATGTTGCCTACATGGTCTCTCAATATTCCATTCTCAGGACTCAATTTTTTAATAAAGTCCAGTAGTGTACCAAGAGCTATTTTTGAACAGTTACCAACTCTCAGCTGTAGCTATAATTCCTATTTTCTTAAATACTAGAATATGCACTGCATATTTATTAGCAAGGTGAAAACAGACTAATACAATAAATTGGTACTGAGAGTGGGACATTGTGATACCCAAAAATGTGGAAGTGACTTTGGAAGTGGGTAACACACAGATGCTGGAACAATTTGGAGGACTCAGAAGAAGACATGAAAATGTGGGAAAGTCTGGAACGCCCTACAGCCTTGTTAAATGACTTTGACCAAAATGCTGATAATAATATGGACAATGAAAGGTGGTCTCAGATGGAGATGAGGAACTTTTTGGGAAGTGGAGCAAAGGTGACTCTTACTAGGTTTTAGCAAAGAGACTGGCGGCATTTTGCCTCTGCCCTAAAGATTTGTGGAACTCTGAAATTGAGAGAGATGATTTGGGGTATCGGGCAGAAGAAATTTCTAAGCTGCAAAGCATTCAAGAGGTGACTTGGGCACTGTTAAAAGCATTTGCTTTTAAATGGGAAACAGAGCCCAAAAGTTTAGAAGATTTGCAGCCTGACAATGCAGCAGAAAAGGAAAAACTGATTTTTTGAGAAGAAAATCAAGATGGCTGCAGAAATTTATACAAGTAGCAAGGATCCTCATGTTAATCCCCAATATAATGAGAAAAATGTCTCCAGGCCATGTCAGAGACCCTCAAGCACCCCTTCCCATCACAGGCCCTGAGGTCCAGGAGGCAAAAGTGGTTCTGTGGGCCTGCCCAGAGTCCCTGTACTGCTTACGGTCTAGGAACTTGATGCTCTGTGCCCAAGCTGCTCTAGCCATGGAGAAAAGGGGCCAATATAGAACTTGGGCTGTGGCTTCAGAGGGTAAAAGCCCCAAGACTTGGCAGTTTTCACATAGTGTTGAGCCTGCAGGTGCACAGAAGTCAAGAACTGAGGTTTGAGAACCTCTACCTAGATTTCAGAAGATATATGGAATCGCCTGGATGCCCAGGCAGATGTTTGCTGCAGGGACAGGGCCCTCATAGAGAGCCTCTTCTAGGCAGTGCAGAAGGGAAATGTGGAGTTGGAGCCCCCATAGAGAATCTCTACATTGACACTGCCTAGTTGAGCTGTGAGAAGAGGGCCCACCATCCTCCAGACCCCAGAATAATGGATCCACCACATCTAGCACCATGTGGCTGGAAAAGCTGCAAACACCCAACACCAGCCCATGAAAGCAGCCAGGAGAGAGGCTGTACCCTGCAAAGCCACAGGGGCTGAGCTGCCTAAGACCATGGAAACTGACCTTTTGCATCAGCATGACCTGGATGTGAGACATGGAGTCAAAAGAGATCATTTCAGAGATTTAAAATTTGCCCCACTGGATTTTAGTCTTGCCTGTGCCCTGTAACCCCTTTGTTTTGGCCAATTACTCCATTTGGAATGGCTGCATTTACCCAATACCTGTACCACCATTGTATCTAGGAAGTAACTAGCTTGCTTTTGATTTTACAGGCTCATAGGCTGAAGGGACTTGCCTTGTCTCAGATGAGACTTTGGACCATGGACTTTTGGGTTTATGTTGAAGTGAGTTAAGACTTTAGGGGACTGCTGGGAAGGCATGGTTGGTTTTTTGAAATGTGAAGACATGAGATTAGGAGGGACCAGGGTTGGAATAATATAGTTTGGCTCTGTCCCCACCCAAATCTCAACTTGAATTGTATCTCCTAGAATTCCCACCTGTTGTGGGAGGTACCTAGGGGGAGGAATTAAATCTTAGGGGTCGGTCTTTCCCATACTATTCTTGTGATAGTGAGTAAGTCTCCTGAGATCTGATGGGTTTATCAGGGATTTCCACTTTTGATTCTTCCTCATTTTCTTTTGTTGCTGCCATGTAAGAAGTGCCTTTCACCTTCTGCCATGATTCTGAGCCTTCCCCAGCCATATGGAACTGTAAGTTCAATTAAACCTCTTTTTCTTCCTTGTCTCAGGTATACCTTTATCAATAGCATGAATATGGACTAGTAGAACACACATGTTAACTTTTTATAAACTGACCCCAGCAAGGTAAACAATAAAGCAAATATGATTGTTGTAATCATTATTAGTGTTGTTTTGTTTGTTTTATTATCAAGGAATACATTGTCCACTGTCTACTTCTATATATTTTTCAACTTCAACCTAGTTTATTAATTTTTTCTCTCTGTCCTTAGCAATGGTTTTTTCAGAAAACATTTTGCCTGTTTAATATCACAGGAAACCAGGTGGAAATCTATCGTCTGCTCAGGGAAGACTCAGGGTATCTGCTAGGATAAGCTGAAATATTTTGCCTTTTCTTTGTATAGCTTGGTACTATCAAAACTGTTTGTTATTATTTCTTTAATCCTTTGCTGGTAAAATTTTTTCATATGTTAAGCACAATATTATATAACAAATTCATGGTTCAGTGTAGGAAACAGAAGTCATTCCAGATATTTCAATTGTTTGAAACAAGTGGTAATAGAGGCACAACATACCAGAGCCTCTGGGATACAGCAAAAGCAGTGATAAGGAGAAAGTTTACAGCATTAAATGTCTACATTAAAAAGAAAGATCACAAATTAACAACTTACTGTGGTACCTCAAAAAACTAGAAAGTAAAATAAAATAACAAACCAAACCCAAAGCTATTAGAAGAAAATAAACATAAAAAAATCAGAGAAGAATTAATGAAATTGAGATTAAAAAGCACAAAGAATTGATGAAATCAAAAGTTGGTTCTTTGAAAATGTAAACAAAATTAATAGACCACCAGCTAGACTAACAACAAAAGAATGAGGTTCAAATAAGCATGATCAGAAATTAAAAAGGAGAATTACAACTGATGCCACAGAAATACAACAGATCATCAGAGACTACTGTTAATCTCTGTGTGCTCACAAATTAGATAACCTGGCAGAAATATATGCATTCCTGGAAACATACAAACTCCCCATATTGAACCCAGAAGAAATAGAAATTTTGAACAGGCCAACAATCAACTGTGAGATGGAATCAGTAATAAAAAATTTTCCAACATCAACAACAACAAAAAAACGAGGACCATACAGATTCACAACCAAATAATACCAGGTGTCAAAGAAGAACTAGCACCAGTCCTCCAAAAACTGTTACACACACACACACACACACACACACACACACACACACTCAAATAAAAAATAAAAAAAATAAAAAGGAGGAAATCTTCCCTAACTCACTCTGTGGAGCCACTATTGCCCTGATAACAAAGCCAGGCAAGGACACAACAACAATGAAAAAAACGACAGGCCAATATTTGTGATGAACATAAATACAAACATTTTCAACAAAATACTAGCAAACTGAATCCAATGGTACATCAAAAAGATAATATACCATGATCAAGTGGCTTTTATTTCAGGGATGCAAGGATATACAACATACACAAATCAATAAGCATGATTCACCATATTAACAAAATTAAAAATCAAAACCAAATGATCATCTCAGTAGATGCAGAAAAAGCATTTAATAAAATTCAGCATGACTTCATGATGAAACCCTCAACAAAGTAGGCATCGGAAGAACAGAACTCAAAATAATTAAAGCTATATGCAATAAATCCACAGCCAACATCATACTAAATGCAAAAATAAATTTAACATGGGAAATTACATGCTTGTCAAACCACTGGTGGAGCTGGAGGGATGGAAGTCACTGTCATTGTCTATAATGACATACCATTCCTGCCATGACTCTGGCCAGAAACTACTGTTGTCACTGATGTCAGCACAGAGCCACCCACACTCATGAAGTTTTTGACTAGATAAGGAAGCATAGACTATGCCTGCTGCTACTCTGTATTTGCTAAAGATCACCTGTGAGTTATCACAGATACTGAAATGTCACCTCTTCTCTTCTGCATTTGAATTTTATGCTGCTATTTCAAGAAAGTAGAGTCTGAATTGTTTCTAGTTACCTGGCTACATGCACATCCTTAAAATATGAGTTTTAATGTTCCCTTATTAGTAATACATGAGTGATCTTAAAATGGAGTGGAAATAGATGCTGAGTATCAACTGACAGCAACTTAAATAAAGTTTGTAAGGAGTGTTTGTAAAATGTTGTAACAAAATGACATTTTAAATGAGAAATTCAAACATTCTCTCCCCTTTCATGCATAGGTAAATGTACTAATCATTAAGTATTTAAAGTTAACAAAATTATCTGTGACTTTTTGGCAAAGATCTCCTGTGTGTTTCCTAGGGCTTCTGGAACAGGATACCATAAACTAGGTGTCTTAAACGGCAGAGATTTATTTTCTCATAGTTCAGAGGCTGAGTGCCCAAGATCATGATGTTGACAAGTGTGGGTTCTTTTGAGGCTTCATTCCTTGGCTTGTGGATGGCTGTCTTCTCTTTGTGATCTCACATGGGCTTTTTTTCTCTGACAATGAATTTCTGGTGTTATTGTGTGCTTCTGAATTTCCTCTTCTTATAAAGACACTGGTCAGATTATAATAGGGTCCACCTAATAGTCTCCTGTTAGATTAATCACTTCTCTAAAGACCCTGTCTCCAAATATTTACACATTCTGAGGTGCTAGGAAATTCAGCTTCAATGTTGAGTTTTAGAGGGACACAATTCAGCCACTAACACTCCTCTCCCATAGTTTTTTATTTAATTTCACAAGCAGATGCCATGAATTGGACCATGTAAATTTCCATGGTCATTACAAAGTTTCATGAAAGGTCATTCTCATGTAATTTATTGGTATATTTTACCCTAAAACTTTAACCTTATATGTATGTGTGTGTGTGTGTGTGTGTGTGTGTGTGTGTGTGTATAGGCATACCTCATTTTCTTATGATTTGATTTATTGTACTTTGCAAATATTGTACCTTTTACAAATAAAATATTTCCAGCAACTTTGCAATGAGCAAATAATTTGTGCCTTTTTTTTTTTTAACACCATGTACTCATTTTGTGTCTCTGTGTCACAGTTTGGTAATTATCACAATATTTCAAGTATTTTTATCATCATTATATTTGTTATGGTGATCTGCAATCAGGGATCTTTGATGTTCCTATTGTAATTGTTTTTGGGCCCTATGAACTATTCCCATGTAAGTCGGCAAACTCAATAGAAAAATAGGTGTGTCCTAACTGCCCCACCAATCCCACATCTCTCTCCCTCTCTTCAGGCCTCCCTATTGACAACAATATTAAAATTGGGCCAATGAATAACCCTACAATGACTGCTACATGTTCAAGTGAAAGGAATAATCACACATCTGTCACTTTAAATCAAAAGCCAGACATTATTCAGCTTAGTGAAGAAGGTACTTGGAATGCTGAGACAGAAGCTGAAACTAGGCCTCTGGGGCTAAAGTTAGCCAAGATTTGAATAGAAATGAAGAGTTTTGAAAGTAAGTAAAATGCTACTTCAATGAGCACATAAATGATAAGAAAGCAAATGGTCTTATTGCTGATATGAAGGTTAAGAGTCGTTTGGATAGATCTATCAGCCACAGAATTCCCTTAAGCTAAAGCCTAATTCATAAAAAGGCCCTAACTGTCTTCAATTTTATAAAGACAGAGAGGTGAGGAAGCTGCAAAAGAAAAATTTGAAGCTAGCAGAGGCTGGTTCATGAAGTTTAAGAAGATAAGCCTCCATAGCATGAAAGTGCAAAGTAAGGCAGCAAATGCTGATGTAGAAGCTGCATCTAGTTATCCAGAAGATCTAGCAAAGATCACTGATGAAGATGACTACACTAAATAGATTTTAATGGACTTGACACAGCCTTATATTGGAAGAAGATGCCATCTAGGATTTTCATAGCTAGAGAAGAGAAGTCAAAGCCTGACTTTAAAGCTTCAAAGGACAGGCTAACTCTCTTGTTAGAGGCTAAGGCAGCCATTAACTTTAAGTAGAAGTCAATGCTCATTTACCATTTAGAAGAGTCTAGGGCCCTTAAGAACTATACCTATGCTCTATAAATGGAAATTAAGATTAGATAACCATGCCCATGTTTACATCGTGATTTATTAAATTGTCAAGCCCATTGTTGAGACCTACTACTTAGATTAAAATTGCTTTCAAAATAGTACTGTTCATTGACTGTACATATGGTCACCCAAGAGCTTTGAGGGAGATATACAAGGAGATTATGATCATGATTATGATTATGATTATGATTATGATTTTGAGATGGAGTCTCACTGTGTCGCCCAGGCTGGGGTGCAATGGCACGATCTGGGCTCACTGGAACCTCTGCCTCCTGGGTATAAGCAATTCTCCTGCCTCAGACTCCCAAGTAGCTGGGATTACAGATGCACACTGCCACGCCTGGCTAATTTTTTTGTATTTTAGTAGAGACAGGGTTTCACCATGTTGCCCAGGCTGGTCTTGAACTCCTGAGCTCAGGCAATCTACCCACCTCGGCCTCCCAAAGTGGTAGGATTACAGGCGTGAGCCACTGTGCCTGGCCAAGATTAATATTGTTTTTATGCCTGCTAACACAAAATCTATTCTAAAGCCCATGTGTTAAGAAGTCATTTGATATTCGAGTCTTTCTATTTAAGAAACATATTTTCTAAAGGTATAGCAAGTTATTCCTCTGATGAATCTGGGCAAAATAAATTGAAAACCTCTGTAATGGATTCACCATTCTAGATGATATTAAGAATATTTTTGATTCATGAGAGGAAATCAAAACATCAACATTAACAGGAGTTTGGAAGAAGTTTATTTGTTTCAGTAAATAATTGTTGCAATATCATGATAAAACTCAAATGAAGGAAGATTTGCTTCTTACGGATGAGGAAATAAATTGGTTTCTGGACATGAAATCTGCTGGTGAAGAGTCTGTGAACATTGTTGGAATGACAATAAAGGATTTACAAAATTACATAAACTTAAATTATACAGCAGTGGCAGTTTTGGAAAGTATTGACTCCAATTTCAAAATAATTTCTACTATGGGTAAAAATTTGTCTTATTTTAAGAAATTGCCACAGTCACCCCAGCCTTCAGTAAACACTACTCTTCAGTTAGCAGCCGTTAAGAGTGAGGCAAGGCACTCCACAAGCAAAAAGACTAGGACTCATTGAAAGGACAGGTAACCAATAGCACTTTTTAAAATGAAGTATTTCAAAATTAATATATGCACTTTTTTTAGATATTATACTATTACACACTTAATAAACTATAGTAAAATATAAATATAACTTTTATGTGTACTGGCAAACCAAAAAAAATCAAGTGACTCACGGTCTTACTCTATGTTGCTATAAAGAAATACCTGAGACTGGGTAATTTGTATAGAAAGGAGGTGTATTTGGCTCATGGTTGTACAAGCTGTGCAAGAAGCATAGCCCTGGCCTCCTTCCGCTTGGCTTCTTGTGAGGACGTAAGGAGGTCAAGCTTCCACTCATGGTGGAAGGCAAAAGGGGAGCAGCATTACTATGTGGTGCAAAAACACATGGAAAGAGAGAAAGCAAGAGAGCAGGGTGGGAGATTGCAGGCTCCTTGAAGCAGCATCCCTCAGGGAACTATTAGAGCAAGAATTCACTCACTACTATAAGAATGGCATCAAGCCATTCATGAGGGTTCCACCCCTGTGATCCAAACATCTCCTGCTAAGCCCCACCGCCAACATTGGAGTACAAATTTCACCATGAGATTTTCAAGAGTCAAACATCTAAGCTATAGCACTTGCTTCATTGAACTATTCACTTTATTGCCTGGCACTGTGGCTCACGCCTGTAATCCCAGCACTTTGGGAGGCCGAGACGGGCGGATCATGAGGTCAGGAGATCGAGACCATCCTGGCTAACACGGTGAAACCCCATCTCTACTAAAAACACAAAAAATTAGCCAGGCGTGGTGGCGGGTGCCTGTAGTCCCAGCTACTCAGGAGGTTGAGGCAGGAGAATGGCGGGAACCCGGGAGGTGGAGCTTGCAGTGAGCCGAGATGGCGCCACTGAGCCTGGGCGACAGAGCAAGACTAGTCTCAAAAAGAAAGGAAAAGAAAAAAAAGAAATCTTGCAGTGTTCTGGAAACAAACCTGCAATATCTCCAAGGTATCTCTCTCTCTCTCTCTCTCTCTCTCTCTCTCTCTCTCTGTGTGTGTGTGTGTTTTAACCAAATGTACAAAATATCTAGGCTCAGTTATTTACACACCACATTAAAGAAACTCAAAAGTGAGGAAATCTTTTTACATTATAGAATATTTGGGATCCATTGCAAATTTATGACCTTATTGATTCTCAATACATATTTCACTATTACAAATAAAGTTAGTTTCTAAGGTTATAAAAAAATGAATGTGTCTTGTTTCAAATTAACTAGTTTATTTTCTGTATAGGAACAATGAGGAACTGAGTGCTTTTGTAATTCACGAACGACTATGTCTTACACTTATTAAGGTAAAATATCAAGATTATGTTAATCTACATTGAATGATGAAAGCACTGCAATCATCACTGTAAAGTTAGTTAAGCAATGTTCTAAAATTCTAACTAGACTTTGACTAAAATTGTGTTAATTATGCTAATCTGAAAGTATCTTAAATGCTCCCATTGCTCATTATCTTTCTGTGAGTTGCAATTATTCTGTAGTGCTGCAAACTACATAGTGAAATAAAGACCACTGGCTTTTTTATACATTATTTAAATGTAAAAATTGCTGTATGGTGGTTCACATAAATTCCTTTTATCACAGTGCTCACAGTATGTAGATACAGTGACAGATCATTTCTAAGTAGAATCAAGATGAAAAATGTGGTCCAATTACTGCAAGAAATTTCAGCAATAAAAGAATTTTTGGGGCTTAAATTGACAACTCAGAAAGAAAGGCCAGGCCTGGTATATGTTTGAGAATAAAAGTGATCTTATTAATTTGGCTTATTATATACAAATATAACAAATGGTTCATCGCTGATACACTTACTGATTTTTATTCAAGGTAAGGTAGTTCATTAAATTCAGAAAAAGTGACACAAGATAATATGAAGCTGATATTTTCAAGTAAGTTTAGGTATATTTAAAATAAATAATACTTTATAGGTATATTTCAGGAATTAAGCCATATCCCAATTGCTATGAAAATAATCATTACTGAAGTTCCTTGCAGTAATTGGATCATACTCCTCATCTTTACTCTACCTAGAAATGATCTGTCACTATATCCTTATACTGTGAACACTGTCTTCGATTAAAGAAACTCATATGACCCATCATACAGCAATTTATACAATAGTTTATAAAAATGCCAGTGACCATCTAGTAATGTGTGTGTGTATATATGTATGTATTTGTATACATATGTGTGTATATATATGTACACACACATATATACATACATATGTATTTGAAATATAACTCACATACCATACAATATATTAATTTAAATTTTAAAATTCAATAGATTTTGTTACAATAATGCATTGCTTCATAATGCAGATATGTTCTAAGAAATGCATCAAGCAATTTCATCCTTGTGCGAACATTATACAGTGTACTTCCACAAACCTGAATGGTATAGGCTACTACACACCTAGGCTACCCTGTATATATTATCGCTCATAAGCTACAAACCTGTACAGCAGGTTACGATAGTGAATACTGTAAGCAATTGTAACACAATGGTATTTGCCTGTGTAAACATATCTAAACGTAGCAAACATATGATATGATAGAAACATTTTTAGTTCTATTGTAATTTCTGGGATCATTGTCATATATTCAGTCCATTGTTGACCGAAACATACTTACGCAGCTCCTGACGGTATATTCACAGAGTGGGTCAACCATCACCACAACGAACCTTAGAAAATTTCTACCACCCCAAAACAAAAATTCTATACCCCTTACTTAATAGTCATCCTCGTTTCCTCACCATCACCCTGAGTCCTAGGCAACCACCAATCTGCGTTCTGTCTTTAGAGATTTGCCAATGTGGACAATTCATATGAATGAAATCATACAACACATGGTCTTCTGTGACTAATTCCTTTTAGTGACATAATATTTTTAAAAATTCATTTTTAATGTAGTATGCATCAGTACTTTATTTTTTATTATTGACAAATAATATTTCACTGCACATAACACATTTATTCATTCATCAGTTGATGGACATTTATATTTTTCTTCCCTATTTATTATAAATAGTGCTGCTATGAACTTTGTGTATATATGCTTTTACTTCTCAAGTACATGTCTAGGAGTGGAATTGTGGGATCATGTAGTAATTCTATGTTCCACTTTTTGAAAAACTGCTAGACTTTTACAAAGTAGCTGTACCATTTTACATTCCTACCGGCACAGTACAAAGCTTCCAGCCTCTCACATCCTCACCAACACTACTTTTCTATCTTTTTAATTATAGCCATGCCAGTAAGTGTGATGTGACATCACATTATGGTATAATGGTCTCTTAATAATATAGCAATTAGTAACAAATATCCTCAAGCTATCACCAAGGGTCACTTAAATTGTGCTGGTCCAGCCTTTCATGTGTGCTGATTTTGCAATAATCTGCAACAACTGATTTAAACTTAACAGAGATATCAAGTATAAAAGAAAGAGTTAAAGAAAAAAGGAAAGAGCAAAATAATAATAATTATAATTCACAAATAATATTTCATATATTGGACATACCATATTTTATCCATTCATTGACTGATGGACATACGGATGGAAAAGAAAGGAACGATAGGAAAAGGAGGACGTACTGGCATGAGAAAGGAGTTGATTGTCAGACAACATATTATTTTAATGTCCTGAGAAAAATAAGTGTTAATCTAGTATCCTATACTCAGACAAATGATTGAACAATTTGGGGGTCCCAAGAATGTTCTGTGACTTTCCCTTGATGCCCAGGGTTCCAATTTCCCTTACGTCCCTCTGCCAGGGAAAGCTGGGTTGGTTTCATTGACACCTTTCTTTCTCCTTGCTCCTACTATTCCCTCTTTTCTCCTTCCTTCCTGATTCAAGTTCTCCTCTCTGAATTTTTCTAATTCTTTAAGGATCAGTTTGAATGCCTTTCTTTGCAGAAAGAAAAATCCTCTTAGAAAATAAATGAGCATTATGAATATATTCTCTTCTTTGTTAAATTGTCAATCTCTTGTCACACAAAATAGTATTTTATGTGTTAAAATTCTCCGTATCTCCTAGTAGAATGTCATCTGCATAAGAGGTATGAATATACATATAAAATTTGAGTAAACTATGAAGGAAAATCTTATTGAATTGTTAATGAAGAATGTTTCTGTGACTTGTATTCAAAGGTAATTTCCCAAATCTTGATTAATTACAAAATTTTCTTCATCTGTTATTGTTTGCTTTCATAATTATAAAAGAGCATACCACATTCAAAATATCTTAATATTGTAATTTACTACAACTCAGAGAATTGTACTTTCTGAGTCAGTGTCTTCAACTGGCTATATTTGACTACATGGTTATTTAACTATCTGCATACACGTTCACACACAGCAAGTTTAAAATCTCACAGAATATTTAATATTAGACATAATTTCAAGAATACAATTTCAGAATATACATATAGTTTTATTTACATTATGAGGTACTTTTCATTTGATTTGATTTATTCTTGTGTCCCTTGACTACATAATTGGATTATTATGGATTATATAATCAAGGACGTAAGAAGAAATGCATTATTCTTGAATAATATTCCCTTTATCAATACCAAGGTAAGTTATATAAATGCCTGGCTTGATTAAAACCAGGATCCATATTTTATCCAGAGACAATATAAACAAATTAGTTTCAACACAACAGATTTTGGGGTATTATAGAAAAATGTTAAATTAAAGAAAGGAAATCTGGTCATAATAAAAAGTGGTTACAAATATCATTGAAAAGTAAAACGTAGGTAGAAAAGAACTATAAATATTTAAATATTAACTAAAATTGTTTATTGGAACCTTTCTAACTCTATGTGGTACTTGAATGGTAATACTGATCTTCTAAATCTTTGTGTCTATTTGTGACCTAAGAGCTGCCACTAGACCTTATAAGGCATCTTTGTTCTTGTTATTGAGAGTTGTGGTCAGAGCTGAAGATGTCTGTGGCCTGTAACTGTATCTGAACTTCATTTTACATGGCTATACACTCTTTGAAATAATACTGCTATTTCAAGATTACTGCTCAGAGAATTACTATCCCACTGGTTCACAGCTACGATTTTTCTATTTAGAGCAGAATTGTTGCAAAGCACATTGACTGAAGTAGTATCAAAGATGTATTTTGTGTGCTGATTCAGATCTAAGAAACTAGTTCAAGGGCCATGGACAACTAGATGTATTTGTGTGCATGATTCAAGATCCTAAGAAACTATTCAAGGGCCATGGACAACTAGATGTATTTGTGTGCATGATTCAAGATCCTAAGAAACTATTCAAGGGCCATGGACAATAACAGATCATTTTTATAAAATATAAATTATAAAGGTCAATTATAATTTTAGAGGATAAAATAAGTATTGGTAATGATGATATTTGCCCTGCCAAATATCACAGGGCTTCAAGACACGTTTCCTAATATTCTAGAATTGTTCTTTTCAAACTAGATTTTAGAAACTCCTAGAGCTGTACTAAAGAGAGGCTGAGTTAAATACTGGTTAAGCCTGGCCCCAGCCACCAACCTTCAGTTCAACAGAAAGAAAAAGTTAGAACTGTGTGATTTTATAAGAAGTTAAAATCTACATAGCGAAATAATTTCATTTTATGATCATTTTGGATAAACAATGTAATTCTTTCTAGAAGATAAATGCCCAATGCAACATATTTAATTGCTTGACTGGCTTTAAATTCGCTGAATCTATCTGTCTATACTATGATAGATAGTGAAAATCACATTCCTTGTTTCATTAACATTTAGGTAGCAGATGAAATTGAAGATCCAAGTATTTGAACACTTCTCAATGTATTACACTTAATAAAAATCAAAATTGTTTTCATTTTGGCAACCGTCTTCACTGCTGTAGTTACCTCTTCTGATTTTTATACATTATATGTTGATATTAGTTTTCTTGTGAATATTTATATTATCAAGACTTCTTACCGACTCAATTTTATCTTTTTTTATTATTATACTTTTAGTTCTGGGGTATATATGCAGAACGTGCAGGTTTGTTACCTAAGGATACGTGTGCCATGGTGGTTTGCTGCTTAGACTCAATTTTAAAGCTTGCTCTAAGTATTTTCTTTTGATAGTAACATTATCACACTTTGTCAGTGGAAATACTATGCATTTATAATATTATCAGGTTAGATTAAATATAATGTTCTATCTGTAGAGCAAGGTTTAAGATATATCTTTATTTTTATGTATTCATTCATTAAGGCAGCATTCTCAAAGTAGGTCTGGAGACTTTTAATAAAAATAGTATTATTGATCAAAATATGGGCATTTAATATTATTCCACAATACTGGTACTTGGTAGGTTGGAGTTACTAACCTCTAGGCCACTGGGGTTACTAACCAAGCTGAAATATATTCTTGTTAATGGAATGTGCTCACATCAGTCATTCCTTTTTAAATTTAATATAAAATATTTTGCTTTTATTTTAGTCTGATATAAATTGCTAAATATTTGTTCTTTATAATATGTTTGCTAAAACTTTTATATCCTCAATCTCTTGTAATCTTATAGTCTTCTTTCTAATAACTCTCACACAATGTACTGATTATTATGCTATTGATCTTGAAGGTTTTCACCAAAACTATTACTACTCTTTCATCATTCTTTGAAACAATTCATGAAGTATTGTGATTTCTTATTTGAAATAATGAAACTAAATAAAGATATATGTTAAAATCAGAAAATGATGTTAAAGTTAAATACAGTTTATCTCAATGTTTTCACATAGTTTGATTTTGTGAGTTTACTTTTCATGTAGCTTTTCTCCTTCTTATAGCATCACAATATAAATCATTTGCATAAATTCTGCCTAAGAAATAGCATATTTTATAACACGATTACTCAATTTCAATAAAGAACCAGATATTAACATAAAAAGAAATGCAGTGTTGCTCAATATTTGATTAACAAAAAAAATTGCAAAGAATGTGTTGTTGCAGACATCTCTAATCAAGATGTCTAGTTTTTGAAGGTCAAAAGGAAGAAAATAATAGAAGTTAGCCAATCAGTCTACTCAATAATGGTAACAATAAAGGTCAAATATAATTATAAATTGGTAGGAAGGAATACTAAGTAGATTTTAAAATATTTGATCCGTTATACTTAGATTTAAAAATATATATTTACTGTAACATTAGTGTATCTTTTATGGAAAAATTGATGTAATAATCAATTGCTTAACAATTATGTATCATAGTTGTGTATGTAAGTCTATTTGTGTGTGTGTTTCTACCCCGAGCTATAGAGCATGCCAAAGTATGGACACAAAGTAAACAAAACCTTTCCAGATGGAGCCAAGATAAATGAAGATATCAATCTAAGCTTAAAAAAAATTTGAACAACTAACAATAGCTTGTGAGTAACATAAGAATGATAGGGATAGACTACAATTTCTGAGCAAAGCTGTTTTTTAATAACCATGTATATCAATGCATCAGGGAACACTCAGTATCTTAAAATGACCTTACTATACTAAGTTTGTAAGCAGATTCCATTTAAAAGTTTGGAAAAACAGAAGTCTAACAATCTAAATGTGATGAATACTCATCCAATGTTGTCCGGAGACACTGAACTTTGGCAAGAAAAATATAAGGTACTGTATTTTGCTCTAAGCAAAGTTTCACTAGGTGTGATCTGCAGACCACTGCTGGTCAAGAACTCTCATTGTTCTATGCTTTTACAACATAGAAACCAACAGTGAGAAAAAAAAAATTACCTGTGGAAGGTAATTTATTTTACACTGACATTCAAAATATCAATCCATATTTGTGTTTAATATTTTGGATTCAGGGATTCCTGGGCAATATGACTGAATAGGAGGAGCTCCAGTCTGAAGCTCCCAGTGAGACCAACACAGAAGGTGGGTAATTTCTGCATTTCCAAGTGAGGTACCCAGCTTATCTCATTGGGACTGGTTAGACAGTGGGTGCAGCCCACGGAGGGAGAGCCGAAGCAGGGTAGGAGGTCACCTCACCCAGGAAGCACAAGAGGTTGAGGAACTCCCTGCCCTAGCCAAGGGAAGCTAGGAGCGACTGTGCCTTGAGGAAGGGTCCATTCGGGCCAAAATACTATGCTTCTCCCACAGTCTTCACAACTCGCAAACCAGTAGATTCCCTTGGATGCCTACACCACCAACACCATGGATTTCAAGCACAAAGCTGGACGTCCTTTGGGCAGACACCAAGAAGGCTGCAGGAGTTTTTTGTTTTGTTTTGTTTTGTTTTTTCTGTACCCCAGTTGGCACCTGGAATGCCAACAATACAGAACTGTTCATTCCCCTGGAAATGGGGCTGAAGTCAGGGAGCTGAGGGTTCTTGCTCAGCAGATCCCACCTCCACAGAGCCCAGCAAGCTAAGATCCACTCACTTGAAATGCTTGCTGCCAGCACACCAGTCTGAAGTCGACCTGGGACACTCGAGCTTGGTGGGGGAAGGGGCGTCTGCCATTACTGAATCTTGAACAGATGGTTTTCACCTCAGTGTAAACAAAACCACTGGAAAGTTCGGACTGGGCAGAGCCCACTGCAGCACCACAAATTTGCTGTAGCCAGACGGCCTCTGTAGATTCCTCCTCTCTGGGCAGGGCATCTCCAAAAGAAAGCCCCCAGTCAGGGGGTTATAGATAAAACTCCCATCTCCCTGCAACAGAACACCTGGAGGAAGGGGCAGCTGTGGGCATAACTTCAGCAGACTGAAACGTTCCTGCCTGCCAGGCTCTGAAGAGAGCAGTGGATCTCCCAGCACAGCACTCAAGCTCTACTAAGGGACAGACCGCCTCCTTAAATGGGTCCCTGACCCCCATGACTCCTGACAGGGAGACACCTCCCAGCAAAGGTCGACAGACACCTCATACAGGAGAGCTTCAGCTGACATCTGGCAGGTGCCCTTCTGGAAGGAAGCTTCCAGAGGAAGAAGCAGGCAGCAATATTTGCTGCTATGCTGCCTCTGCTGGTGATATCCAGGCAAACAGGGTCTGGAGTGGACCTCCTGCAAACTCCAGCAGACCTGCGGAACAGGGACCTGACAAACAAAAACAATAGCATTGACATCAACAAAAAGGATGACCACTCAAAAACCCCATCTAAAGGTCACCAACATCAAAGACTAAAGATAGACAAATCCACAAAGATGAGGAAAACCCAGGGCGAAAATGCTGAAAATTCCAAAAACCAGAATGCCTCTTCTCCTCCAAAGCATCACAACTCCTTGCCAGGGAGGGAACAAAACTGGATTGAGTTTGATGAATTGATAGAAGTAGGCTTCAGAAGATGGGTAATAAACTCCTCCCAGCTAAAAGAGAATGTTCTAAACCAATACAAGGCAAGGAAGCTAACAACTTTGATAGAAGGTTACAGGAACTAACTAGAATAACCAGTTTAGAGAAGAACATAAATGGCCTGATGGAGCTGAAAAACATAGCATGAGAACTTCGTGAAGCATATACAAGTATCAATAGCTGAACTGATCAAGCAGAAGAAAGGATATCAGAGACTGAAAATGAACTTAATGAAATAAAGTATGAAGACAAGATTAGAGAAAAGAGAATGAAAAGGAACAAACAACGCCTCCAAGGGATATGGGACGATGTGAAGAGACCACACCTACGGTTGATTGGTGTACCTGAAAGAGACAGGGAGAATGGAATAAATTGGAAAACACACTTTAGGATATTATCCAGGAGATCTTCCCCAACCTAGGAAGACAGACCAACATTCATATTCAGAAAATACAGAGAATACCACAAAGATACTCCTTAAGAAGAGCAGCCCCAAGACACATATTCATCAGATTCACCAAGGTTGAAATGAAGGAAAATATGTTATGGGCAGCCAGAAAGATCAGGTTACCAAGAAAGGGAAGCCCATGAGACTAACAGTGTATCTCTTTGCAGAACCCTACAAGCCAGAAGAGAGTGGGGGCCTACATTTAACATTCTTAAATAAAAGAATTTTCAACACAGAATTTCATATCCAGTGAAACTAAGCTTCATAAGTGAAGGAGTAATAAAATCCGTTACATACAAGCAAATGCTGAGGGATTTTGTCACCACCAGGCCTACCTTACAAGAGCTCCTGAAGGAGGCACTAAATATGGAAAGGAAAAACTGGTACCAGCACAGCAAAAACAACCCAAAATGTAAAGATCATCGTCACTATGAAGAAACTACATCAACGAATGGGCAAAATAACCAGCTAGCATCATAATGACAGGATCAAATTCACACATAACAATATTAATCTTAAACATAAATAGACTAAGTGCCCCAATTAAAAGACACAGGCTGTCACATTGGATAAAACATCAAGACCCATCAGTGTGCTGTATTCAGAAGGCCCATGTCACATGCGAAGATACATATAGGGTCAGAATAAAGGTATGGAGGAAGATTTACTAAGCAAATGGAAAGCAAAATAATAATAATAATAATAATAATAATAATAATACAAAGCAGGGGTTGCAATCCTAGTCTCTGATAAAACAGACTTTAAACCAACAAAGATCAAAAAAGACAAAGAGCATTACATAATGGTAAAGGGATCAATGCAACAAGAAGAGCTAATTATCCTAAATATATATGCACCCAATACAGGAGCACCCACATTCATAAAGCAAGTTCTTAGTGACCTACAAAGCATCTTAGACTTGCACACAATAATAGTGAGAGACTTTAACACCCCACTGTCAATATTAGACAGATCAATGAGACAGAAAATTAACAAGGATATTGAGGACTTGAACTCAGCTCTGGTCCAAGCAGACCTAATAGACATCTGCAGAACTCTCCACCCCAAATCAACAGAATATACATTCTTCTCAGCACCACATAGCACTTATTCTAAAATCGACCACATAATTGGAAGTAAAAGACTCCTCAGCAAATGCAAAAGAATGAAAATCATAACACACAGTCTCTCAGACCACAGTACAATCAAATTAGAACTTAGGATTAAGAAACTCACTCAAAACCACACAACTCCATGGAAACTGTACAACCTGCTCCTGAATGACTACCGGGTAAATAACAAAATTAAGGCAGAAATAAATACATTCTCTGAAACAAATGAGAACAAAGACACAATGTATCAGAATCTCTGGGACACAGCAAAAGTGGTATTTAGAGGGAAATTTGTAGCAGTAAATGCCTTCAGGAGAAAGCAGGAAAGATCTAAAATTAATCCCCTAACACCACAATTAAAAGAACTAGAGAAGCAAGAGCAAACACATTCAAAAGCTATCAGAAGACAAAAAATAACTAAGATTATAGCACAACTGAAGGAGATAGAGACACAAAAAATCCTTCAAAAAATCAGTGAATCCAGGACCTGGGTTTTTGAAAAGATTTACAAAATAGATAGACTGCTAGCTAGACTAATAAAGAAGAAAAGAGAGAAGAATCAAATAGACACAATAAAAAATGATAAAGGGGATATCACCATTGATTCCACAGAAATACAAACTACCATCAGAGAATACTACAAACACCTCTATACAAATAAACTAGAAAATCTAGAAGAAATTGATAAATTTCTGGACACATACACCCTCCCAAGACTAAACCAGGAAGAAGTTGAATCCCTGAATAGACCAATAACAAGTTCTGAAATTGAGGCAGTAATGAATAGCCTACCAACCAAAAAAAGCCCAGGACCAGACGGATTCACAACCAAATTCTACTAGAGGTACGAAAAGGAGCTGGTACCATTCCTTCTAAAGCTATTCCAAGCAACAGAAAAAGAGGGACTCCTCCCTAACTCATTTTGAGGCCAGTATCTTGATACCAAAACCTGGCAGAGACACAACAAAAAAAGAAAATTTCAGGCCAAAATCCCTGATGAACATTGATGTGAAAATCCTCAATAAAATACTGACAAACCGAATCCAGTAGCACATTAAAAAGCTTATCCACCACGATCAAGTTGGCTTCACCCCTGGGAAACAAAGCTGGTTCAACATACAGAAATCAATAAACATAATCCATCACATTAGCAGAATCGATGACAAAAACCACATGTTTATCTCAATAGATTCAGAAAAGGCCTTCGATAAAATTCAACACCGCTTCATGCTAAAAACTCTCAATAAACGAGGTATTGGTGGAACATATCTCAAAATAATAAGAGCTATTTATGACAAACCCACAGCAAATATCACACTGAATAGGCAAAACTTAAAAGCATTCCCTTTGAAAACCAGCACAAAATAAGGATGCCCTCTCTCACCACTCCTATTGAACATACTATTAGAAGTTCTGACTAGGACAATCAAGTAAGAGGAAGAAATAAAGGGTATTCAGATAGGAAGAGAGGAAGTCAAATTATCTCTGTTTGTGGATGACATGATTGTGTAATTAGAAAACCCCATGATCTCAGCCCAAAAACTCCTTAAGCTGATAAGCAACTTCAGCAATGTCTCAGGATACAAAATCAAAGTGCAAAAATCACAAGCATTCCTAAACACCAATAATAGACAAACACAGAACCAAATCATGAGTGAATTCCCATTCTCAATTGCCACAAATAGAATAAAATACCTAGGAATACAACTTACAAGGGATGTGAAGAATGTCTTCAAGGAGAACTACAAACCATTACTCAAGGAAATAAGAGAGGACACAAACAAATGGAAAAACATTCCATGCCCATGGATAGGAGAAATTAATATTGTGTAAATGGCCATACTGCTGAAAGTAATTTATACATTCAATGCTATTCCCATCAAGGTACCATTTATTTTTTTCACAGAATTAGAAAAAACTACTTTAAATTTTATATGGAACCAAAAAATGAGCTCATGTAGCCAAGACAATCCTAAGCAAAAAGAACAAAGCCAGAAGCATCATGATAGTTGACTTCAAATTATACTACAAGGCTGCAGTAACCAAAACAGCTTGATAATGCTACCAAAACAGATATATAGACCGATGGAACAGAACAGAGGCCTCAGAAATAGCACTACACATCCACAACCATCTGATCTTTGACAAACCTGACAAAAACAAGCAATGGGGAAACGATTCCCTTTTTAATAAATGGTGTTGGGAAAACTGGCTAGCCATATGCAGAAAACTAAAACTGGACCCCTTCNGATTAAGAAACTCACTCAAAACCACACAACTCCATGGAAACTGTACAACCTGCTCCTGAATGACTACCGGGTAAATAACAAAATTAAGGCAGAAATAAATACATTCTCTGAAACAAATGAGAACAAAGACACAATGTATCAGAATCTCTGGGACACAGCAAAAGTGGTATTTAGAGGGAAATTTGTAGCAGTAAATGCCTTCAGGAGAAAGCAGGAAAGATCTAAAATTAATCCCCTAACACCACAATTAAAAGAACTAGAGAAGCAAGAGCAAACACATTCAAAAGCTATCAGAAGACAAAAAATAACTAAGATTATAGCACAACTGAAGGAGATAGAGACACAAAAAATCCTTCAAAAAATCAGTGAATCCAGGACCTGGGTTTTTGAAAAGATTTACAAAATAGATAGACTGCTAGCTAGACTAATAAAGAAGAAAAGAGAGAAGAATCAAATAGACACAATAAAAAATGATAAAGGGGATATCACCATTGATTCCACAGAAATACAAACTACCATCAGAGAATACTACAAACACCTCTATACAAATAAACTAGAAAATCTAGAAGAAATTGATAAATTTCTGGACACATACACCCTCCCAAGACTAAACCAGGAAGAAGTTGAATCCCTGAATAGACCAATAACAAGTTCTGAAATTGAGGCAGTAATGAATAGCCTACCAACCAAAAAAAGCCCAGGACCAGACGGATTCACAACCAAATTCTACTAGAGGTACGAAAAGGAGCTGGTACCATTCCTTCTAAAGCTATTCCAAGCAACAGAAAAGAGGGACTCCTCCCTAACTCATTTTGAGGCCAGTATCTTGATACCAAAACCTGGCAGAGACACAACAAAAAAAGAAAATTTCAGGCCAAAATCCCTGATGAACATTGATGTGAAAATCCTCAATAAAATACTGACAAACCGAATCCAGTAGCACATTAAAAGCTTATCCACCACGATCAAGTTGGCTTCACCCCTGGGAAACAAAGCTGGTTCAACATACAGAAATCAATAAACATAATCCATCACATTAGCAGAATCGATGACAAAACCACATGTTTATCTCAATAGATTCAGAAAAGGCCTTCGATAAAATTCAACACCGCTTCATGCTAAAACTCTCAATAAACGAGGTATTGGTGGAACATATCTCAAAATAATAAGAGCTATTTATGACAAACCCACAGCAAATATCACACTGAATAGGCAAAACTTAAAAGCATTCCCTTTGAAAACCAGCACAAAATAAGGATGCCCTCTCTCACCACTCCTATTGAACATACTATTAGAAGTTCTGACTAGGACAATCAAGTAAGAGGAAGAAATAAAGGGTATTCAGATAGGAAGAGAGGAAGTCAAATTATCTCTGTTTGTGGATGACATGATTGTGTAATTAGAAAACCCCATGATCTCAGCCCAAAACTCCTTAAGCTGATAAGCAACTTCAGCAATGTCTCAGGATACAAAATCAAAGTGCAAAATCACAAGCATTCCTAAACACCAATAATAGACAAACACAGAACCAAATCATGAGTGAATTCCCATTCTCAATTGCCACAAATAGAATAAAATACCTAGGAATACAACTTACAAGGGATGTGAAGAATGTCTTCAAGGAGAACTACAAACCATTACTCAAGGAAATAAGAGAGGACACAAACAAATGGAAAACATTCCATGCCCATGGATAGGAGAAATTAATATTGTGTAAATGGCCATACTGCTGAAAGTAATTTATACATTCAATGCTATTCCCATCAAGGTACCATTTATTTTTTTCACAGAATTAGAAAAAACTACTTTAAATTTTATATGGAACCAAAAAATGAGCTCATGTAGCCAAGACAATCCTAAGCAAAAGAACAAAGCCAGAAGCATCATGATAGTTGACTTCAAATTATACTACAAGGCTGCAGTAACCAAAACAGCTTGATAATGCTACCAAAACAGATATATAGACCGATGGAACAGAACAGAGGCCTCAGAAATAGCACTACACATCCACAACCATCTGATCTTTGACAAACCTGACAAAACAAGCAATGGGGAAACGATTCCCTTTTTAATAAATGGTGTTGGGAAAACTGGCTAGCCATATGCAGAAAACTAAAACTGGACCCCTTCCTTACCTCTTATATAAAAATTAACTCAAGATGGACTAAAGATTGAAACATAAGACCTAAAACCATAAAAACCCTAGAAGAAAACCTAGGCAATACCATTTAGGATAGAGGCATGGGCAAAGACTTCATGACTAAAACACCAACAGCAATGACAACAAGAGCCAAAATTGACAAATGAGATGTAATTAAACTAATGAGCTTCTGCACAGCAAAAGTAACTACCATCAGGGTGAAAAGGCAAGCTACAGAATGGGAGAAAACTTTTGCAATCTATCCATCTGACAAAGGGCTAATATCCAGAATCTACAAGGAACTTAAACAAATGTACAAGAAAAAAAACAAACATCCCCATCAAAAAGTGTGTGAAGGATATGAACAGACACTTTTCGAAAGAA
>NW_016810869.1:308678-324311 GCF_001698545.2 Rhinopithecus bieti | reverse complement strand
AAAAAAAAAAAAAAAAGAAAGAAAAATACCACCTCTGCCTTGTACCGACTTTGTCTTTTGGCTTTATGGAATCATTAAAATGAATTGTGTTAACACAATTCTTTGAAAATAAATCTTTTGGATTCCATTTTCCAAGTATTCCAATTTAATTGTGTTGTAAACAATATCAATCTTTAAAGAATTGAGTAATGAAAATCAGATGTAGTATTATCTGAATCAATGATTAGCAAATGACAGCCTACTGGCCAAATTTTGCCTGTTTCTGTAAAGAGGGTTTTGTTGGAACATAGCCACTATCATTTGTGTATGTATATACAGCAGTAGTAGTAAGTCCGTATCAGAGAAAATATTTTTGATCTTTTCAAATTCTCAAGTATGTTAATTCATTTTGAGTGTCATGATTAGATGGATATGAAGAAAGTTCAGAGTTACAACCTTGTCGGAGTCCAGTGAGTCAGAACATCTGCACACAAAAGTTCCATGAAGTCAGTTTATAGATGGACGGCAAGGAATAACAGAAACTTGGCATTCACTGTGAGCTGGTTCCCTGAGGCTCAGAAAAGCTGCCTGAGGTCTGTGGAATTTTATCTGCGTATGTCCCACTTGTACTGACTCTGGGGAATCCTGGAAAGCAGAAATCCTGGGTCTTATATGCCAGGGTCCCAGGAAACTCTGGGATAAGGCATTGAAGGACATGTTTCTAGCAGGGAGACTAGAACAAAGAATGCTGTTCAGGACAATTTCTCCTTATCTCAAGATGTTGCCTTCCCAGCACATTCTATGGTTATTGTTGAAAAATACAAACAAGAGTTGGGGGAGAACTGGGTAGACTCAAAGCCACGTGAACTGTTTTGCCGTGGTATTTATTAATAAACATTATTTCTGTCTAATACAGTGAAAGTATATTAAATTTATCACAGAGAACTACCAGAGTAAACTGTTTTAATTGACTATGATATATTGATTAGATTTTAGGCATCTGAATAGAATTTCTAAGCAAAATTGACATGAATTTATATATTGCATTATTGTACCCTAGAGCTATGCTCGATTATTACAACTCTTCCCAAAATAAATTGACTTTTTGAAAACAGATTTCTATCATGATTAATCTGGAAGCCATCTATATTTTGAACTGATAACCCCAATACATAGCACTGGTGTCAGATATTTAGTTGATGCTGAAAAATCTGTTGAATAGATCAATGATAAGAAAGTCTTTGAAATGAAATAGATCACTTAAATGTAAACCTTCCCCCAAAATAAGTAGAATTTGGAAATAGATGGACTAAAACCTCTTAACATTCTTATTTTATTACCAATTATGGTACAAAGTTGTTCTAATATATTAAGTACTTTATTTAAATACAGACAGTTTCCAACTTACTGTCATTTGACATGGTTTTTTGACTTCATGATGTTGACTTCATGAAAGCAATACAAATTCAGTAGAAACAGAAATGCAAATTTTGATTTTTTACTTTTGCTGGCTGTAGATATAGGGTACAATACTCTCGTGGAATACTAGGCAGTGTGCCACAGCTCCCGTTAGCGAAATAATCACAAAGGTTAACAGCTATGAGCTATTCAACACTTAATTATAAAATAGATTTTATATTAGATGATTTTGCCCTGCTGTAGGCAAATGTAAGTGTTCTGAGCCTGTTTGAGGTAGGCTAGGTTAAGGTATGACATTTGCTAGGTCAGGTGTAGTAAATACATTTGACTGACAATATTTTCAACCTATGATGATGGATTTATCAAGGCATAACCCCATTGTGAGTTAAGGAGCACCCATATGAAGCTTTAAAACTTTTTTGTTTTTTTCCCTACTTTACCTTACTTGGGATTAAAACGTTTTCTATTATCTATGTCTGGAGATCTCAATCACAATGAACTGTGAATCAATAGTATTTTTGTAGGGCCTTTAAAAAAAATTATAATAATCTCCAAATTCTCTGGTATTGTCTTTCATCTTGAAAATAACTTTACAAAAATCTCTGAATTCTCTAGGTACTGTATCAACTTGATTATTAAAGTCCTCTTCTGCTGAGGTCACCCATTGGTGAGCACTCGCATGGGATACAAATATCTTCATGGTTTTTGAACACTCTGAGAGGTCCATCCACATACCTCTTCCCCAAATTTCTTTGTCTCCAATATTCCAATCATGCTCCTTCCAAGTCCCTGACCATCCAGCCAAACCACTGGCTACAGTCCATGAATCAGTATGTAATCGCACATCTGGCCATTTCTCCTTCCAAGCAAAGAGCATGACCAGGTACACTCCTCGAAGTTCTGCCCACTGGGAAGATTACCTTTCACCGCTGTCCTTCAGGGATGTCCTAGAAAGGTGCTGTAGTGCTGCTGCTGTCCATGTTTGAGTGGTGTCTGCATATCATGTGAAACTATCTGTGAACCAGGCCATTTTTCTCTTCCTCCATCAACTATTGTATTGTCAACTCCCCATGAGGCCATTGGTGCAGGATGGAGGAGAGAAGGCAGGGTGGCAGGAGTGGAGACGATGGGAATTTGAGGCACTGCCTCATATAACTTACATCTGCCTTCAGGACCTGGTCAAGACCCATCACATATATACCGCTGTCATTTGATGATGGAATGCTGCTGTGCACAACCCATCTTATGACTAGATGGGTCAAAAAGCACCCAGTTCATGATAGGCAGTTTAGGCCGCATCATTACTTGATGACACATAGTCAAACATTCAGTTTCCACCAAAGCCCAGTAATAGCCAAGAGCTGTCTCTCAAAAAGAGAGTAGTTATCTGCAAAAGATGGCAAGGACTTGCTCCAAAATATTGGAGTACTCCAAAGTACTGGAATTATAGGAATTAGCCACTGCAACTGGCCTCCACTGAGATTTTTATATGTCTCTGTAGGGATTTATACTCCAGTTACCATATCTCTTCCACCCTTGGTTGTTATGAGTGTCAAACCACAGGGCTGACTCACTGGCAGTCCAGAGAGTAGTTAAGCAAAGATGTATAATGATATATTCCTTTATCTCTGAAGTCATAGCATATATGGAGGGCCACACCTTAACAGGTATGTATCAGAAAATAATATTGAACTGCTTTATATTTGCTGCCAGGTGGATTAAAGGTGGATCTACCTTCTCCAGTTCATTGACTCAAATGTTAATCTCTCTTGACAGCACCCACACAGACACACCCAAGATTAATAATTTGTATCCCTCAATCCAGTCAAGTTGATACTCAGTATTAACCATCACATCTTATTTTGTGGATCCCAACTTGTTGAATTGTTTCTGTTTTAGGGCTGTTATTGATAAGCTATGATCAAGGGTCATACAAGTCTTTTGTGGACATATATTTTCTCTATTTTGAATATATACCCACAGCATCACCAGTTCAGAAGATAACATACATTTAACTTTCTGAAATTACTGTCATTATCCAAAGTGGCTGTGCCATTTTAAACCAGCAATGTATAAGAATTCAAGCTGTTTCACCGGCTGTCCAAAATTTGATACACTTACTGTTTTTTTTACTGATTCTAATGGATACGGGATAATATTTTATTGTAGTTTTAATTCATATCTCTCTTGTAAGTAGCACTGTTGACCATTGCTCCGTGTGCTTTATTGTATATTTGATTATCTTCTTTGATGAATTCTATGTCCATGCCTTATAATATGTTTTCTTTTATATAAATGTTGATCTTATATTACTGAATTTAAGAGTTTTAAACTATGTGTGTGTGTGTATATATATATATATATATAGTCTGAATAGAGTCCTTTGTCAGATGTTTGTGTTGAAAATATTCTCCAGACTTTGGATTGCATATTTTTTCCTGTTTCTTTTCCTTTTTAGGTAAATGTTCTCAATTTTTAGCTTTCCAATGTATCAGTTTTTTATTTATGATTCATGCTTTCTGCATATGCACAAAGAAGTCTTTGCCTAGTATAAATTGAAATACATTACCCTATCTTTTCATCTGACACATTTATTATTTTAGTTTTAAATTTAGGTCTCTGATTTATTTCATATTAATGTTTGTGTATTTTGTGAGATAGTCGTTATGTTTCTTTTCACTCTTCTCATCTTCTCAACACAAATATCTACTTTTTCCAGCACAATTTAATGAAGATGTTTTTATTTCTTCATCAAATTTGTTTGCAGCCTTTCTTAAAACTTGTTCGGTTATGTCTGTTACTCAATTCTGTGTTATGCTTTACTAAAACAATACCAGACTTTCATGATGATTGTAATTTTATCATAAAGTAACATTTTTCAAGTGGATTTTTTTCAAGATTATTTTGATTTTATTGATTTCTACCTTTACAGATAAATTTTAAAATTAATTTTGTTAATACACAAAAGTTTGCTAAAATTTTGATTGAGATTGCACTGAATTCATAGATCAGTTTCAGAATTGATATATTAGTAACATTAAATATTTCACTCCATAGATGTGGTATATTTCTACATTTATTTAAATCTTGGCTAATTCTATCCTGACTGCTACAATGAAGTGCCATAGACTGAGGGGCTTATGTACAAGAGACATTTATTTTTCACAATTCTGGAAGCTAGAAGTCTGAGATCAAGAAGCCAGCATGGTTGAGTTCTGGCGAGGTCCCTCTTCCAGGTTGCAGACTGCTGACTTCTTGCTGTGCCCTCACATAGCAGAAGTAGCAAAGGGCTCCACCCTCATGACCTGATTAAGCACCAGTATTATCACATTGGAAGTCAAGATTTCAACATAAGAAGTGTGGGGAGATAAAACCATTGTCTATAGCAAATATACAGTTTTTGTCATCAATAATTTATAGCTTGGACTGTAAAAAGTATTTAGCTTTTAAATTAATTTTGTACACTTCCATATATAATGATTTTGAAAGTATTTTAATTAATAATTTTAAATTTCAGTTTTAATTTCTACTTTTGAATTTGGCTTTATTTTGAAGTATTCTAAATTTGTTTATTATATTTTATACCACGTTTGTAAGTTCCTTCATTTTCTCATGCATGTAATCTTCCCTTCTAAGAATTGAAGGAATTTTACTTCTTTCTGTTTAATCACTATTCCTTTAATTTTCTTATCTTATTGAACTGACTAATGCACCTAGTATAAAATTGAATAAAAGTGATGTGAATAGTATTCTCATCCTGTTTTGATCCAAGTGGAAGAAGCATTAAGTATTTTAAAGTATGATGTGATCTGTGGACTTTTCATAGACGTGCTTTACCAAGTTGAGGAAGTCTCCTTCTATTTATACTTTGCTAATATATTTAATAGTAAATGGATATTATACTTTGACAAATGCATATCCTGATTCTGTTGAAATTATCAAATAAGATTATCTCAATATATCAATGTTATAAAAAATGATCATTTTTGAATGATACATTATTCTTATGTGCCTGGTAAAACCGTCTTAAGTTAATGTGTTTTTATTTTCCCATATTGATAGATTTGATTTGCTAATATTTTAATGACTTTCGCATCTGTTTTCATAAGAAATACTATTTCATAATTTTCATTTTTAGGAGGGGTGATATCAGTGTCTGATTTTGCTATTAGGCTTATAGTAGTTTCATACGATGAATTGAGAAGCCCTTGCTCCTCTATTTTCTGAAAAAGTTTATTTACTGTTGATATTCTTTCTCTCTTAAATATTTAACTACAATCATTACTAAAGCATTCTAGGACTGATTATTTTGTGGAAGGTTCTGTATGAATTAAATTTGAAGTAGATATAGGAATATTTAGATTGTTCATTCTTCTTGGAAGGATGTTGGTTTTATGCATCTTTTAAGGCATTCTTGTATTCCGTTTTGTTTTTCAAATTTATTGGCACTGAGATCTTAAAAAAATCCACTAGCTATCATGTTAACATTTGTGAGATGTGTAGTGGAGACCTCTCTTCATTTCTGATATCACTAATTTGTATTTTCTTCTGTTTTCTTCAGCGTTCTATTAGCAGTTCATAAAATTTTAATATTTTTGAAAAAAACAACTTTTCACTTTATTGATTCTTTGATTCTTTTATTTTCTTTCTTGCTTGTCTTTTATTTCTTTGATTTATACTGTATTTTTATTTTCTGTGTTCCTTTTATTGCCAGTTCGCCTATTGTTTTTCTAGCTGTTGTTTATTTTTCCCATTATGTACTTAGGAGCGTTGCTCTAAGATGAATCCACATTTAGTATTATGGATTATTGATTAACCAACCCCTTTAACTTTATGAAATGCCCTTTCTTATACTCTTGAATAAAACTTTTTCTATTTAAGGATAGCAACAACAGCTTTCCTTAACAACAGGTTAATGTTGGCATGATAAATACATGTTCATCATATTACTTTCAATGTCTGTATCTTTATATTTGCAGTGTTTCATGTAAATGACATATGATTACATGTTACTTTTCTATCCAGACTGAAAATGTCTGCCTTTTAATGAGAGTGTTTAGTTTATCTACATGTAATATGAATTACTGATATGCATGGCTTCAAGTCTAATATATTATTATTTAATTTTGACTTGTGTCATCTTTGTACATCTACTATTCTCCCCCTTATCAATTTATTTGAATACCAAAATTTTTATTTTATTTTATCTCCTCATGTCTTTGTATTTGTATTTCATGCATGTGTATTCGTGTATTTGTGCTTTATGTTTCCTTTAGGTAATGTAATATTGATGTTTACTTTTGAATATTCTGTGTTTAAAATAATGTACTGTTCCACAAAAATTTAAGTGCTCTGTTATGATTTGCTTCCAGAGAAATACCTTCCACTTTCTTTCTTTTCTTTGAAATATTTTTACTTCCACGTATGCTATGAAACCTCTTATTGTGAACTGCCCCCAAACACACAATTTATATGCTGAAACACTAGCCTAAATGTGACTGTATTTGCAAATGGTAAGACCGTTAAAGAGATAATTAGGTTAAATTAAGCTATAAGAATGGGTCCCTAATTCTGTATGATTGTGTCCTTATAAGAAGGTGAAGAAACACCTAGAATGGTCACTTTCAGAGAAATGACCATGTGAGGGCACTCAGAAGGTAAATATCTTGCAGGTCAAGGAGAAAATCTTCAGAAGTTAAATCTGCCAACGTCTTGATCTTAGACTTCTAATAAGCTACAAAATGTTATTCTTAAATAAAAATACCTCTTAGATGCAGTTGTCAGATAAATATTTGAGTATATCTTGACATTGCAGAACAAAATTGAGTACATTGTGACGATAAGACATAGATGGGAAAAAGATTCCCTTGCAGACTTTCACTTGTATCTCAGGTAAAAACATAATTATGTTTTAGCCTAACTTGCAATGTTGAATTTTAAAATTTACTGCCATCTTTTAAATATGAGACAGCTGACTTTTTAATAAATTACTAGCATCTGGGAAGGCAATGGATTTTTTTTCAGTGATTACACCATATCAAAATTGATATTAGACAGATCAACAAGACAGAAAATTAACAAGGATATCCAGGAATTGAACTCAGCTCTGGACCAGATGAGATGTTCTGTAGATGTCTATTAGGTCCACCTGGTCCTATTAGGACCTTAGCAATTTCCGATCTTAGCAATGTCCTATTAGGTCCTATTAGGACAGGCGGACCTAATAGACATCTACAGAACTCTCCATCCCAAATCAACAGAATATACATTCTTCTCAGCACCACATCGCAGTTATTCTAAAATTGACCACATAATTGGAATTAAAACACTTCTCAGCCAATGCAAAGGAATGTACATCATAAGAGTTTTTATAACATAACTTGTATTGGCTAATTGATATTTGAAAATATACATATTTTTTCTCTCTGAGCAGCCTTTTGGAAATAAGTAAATTGAGTTTCAGAAATACATCTCCAGTTATATTTTATTTTTGTGATTTGTATTTATTTTTTTAATTCTCCAATCAGGAGAAAGTAAAACAAGACTTGAAGCAACATCTAGTGAAACTGAGATTTTATTGTCTATTTTGATGTGCATGCCTACTTATAAGCATTTTACTCTACATTTTTTTTCACTTCTTCTGTTAAAATGAATGCTATGGGAGTTATGTAAAATATTTGTCTCTTCTTTAGAGTCTGTGATTACGGTATTGTGTAAACCTGCTTCTTCCAGTGTGAATGTTTCATCTTGCAATTTGAGTAAAATAAGAGCCAGTGCCTGGCAAAAGGAAGAGTTTTTTGAGACCCTTAGCAATTTTCGATGAAGTTTTTGATGTTCTTTACCCAAAACTTGTGGAATGCAGCCCAAGCAATGTTTAGAAAAATGTATACCTATAAATGCCTATGGGAAATATTTGCTTTCTGGATGATCCCTTTCCAGTTGGTTAGCCAGATCTGTAATGTAGTGATGGGTTCCAGATTGCTTAGTGGGACAACAAACAGAGTATTTTTATTCTCATCTTCACTACTCTTTGCTTTAAAGATATTTTCCATGTGGCAGTTCCCAGTCTGTGACTTCATCCTGAGAAGGACTGGAATACAGGCTTCATAGACAAACACACTTCATTATTTTTTATCTTCAACTTTAGCAACCACATTCTCTTTATCAAAAACTCTCTATAGTTTTAAAAATATAGAGATAAATATAGAGATAAATATCAAAACTCTCTATAGTTTTAAAATCTCCTTTATAATAGATTTCAGAAATTTCTAACTTGCAACATCAGAATAATGTCTGAAGTCACTAGTGATTGATAATTCATTTTCTCATAATTTTATAATGACATTTACCAATCATGTTATGTGGGTAACAAGCAGCTAGCACCAATCTTCTGAGCTTCATCTCAAGGCCATTTATAAAATATTCACAATTTAATTTTTGATTATCACTTATAGGTTGACTGTCAGATCCTGTTTTCCAAACCCATTCTTTTTTTATTCTTTCAAAAGTATCTACTTCTTTCATTCTTGTTTGCCTCATGCTGGACGCCATGGTGTCATTAATTTCTTCAGGGGCCATGGAGCCCCGCCACAGCTTTCAGTATAGTCTTGGCATTGATCCAAGACCAATTCACAGGATCCCTTAGACATGGAGCACTACTGTCCTGAAACCACCCCCTTTGTTTTCAATTTAGAATATTTAGTGATATATTTGCACTAAACACAGGAATTTTTTGAGAAGTTCTTTGTATTTAGTAAATAATATATTCTATTTTATTTTCCATTTAAAATATAAAACTTACTTTAGCATTTGCTTTACTTTAACAGTTACTATAAAACTGTAGTAAAATACAATTTTGTTAGAAATTATTTCAGATTTTTTCTGTCATATATCTTTTGTATCTTTTATATAGATACACAATTTTATTCCTATTTTTGAAATATATTTACACAGAAAATATATTTCTAGTTTGACTTTTTCTTTAGGTTTCTGAAGACAATTTTATTTTCTTCTTGTTTCCATTGTTTCTGTGAGAATTCAGCAATTATTCTTACCATCATTCTATACCATATCTTAATTTTTTTCTAGCTGGCTTCAAATTTTTCTTTTTTTAGTTTTCATTGGTTTGATTATGCTATATCTGGTTGTGTTTTTCTTTTTAGTTTTTTGTTTATCACACTTCAAGTACTCCAAATTGTTTTGAATTTGTATTTATTTACTTGTTCATTTTCAAATATTTGTAAACTGTTTGACCTTTATCTCTTCAAATATTTATTGTGACCCGTTTTCTCTTTCTTTCTTCTCTTCCTGGGTCTCTAATACTTGTATATTTGAATGTTTTAATATAGTCCATGAGTTTCAAATCATCCATTTTATTTATTCCCACTCTTGAGCTCCAGGTAAGATACTTAAAAGTACAAGTTGACTAATTCTTCAAGTTAACTAATTCAAGTTCAAGTTCTCTAATTATTTCCACTGCTGTATCTATTTTGGCCCTAGATATAGTTCACTGATTCTTCAAGTTTACTAATTCCACTGCCTTATCTATTCTGGCTGTAAGCCAATCTTAGTGACTCCTCATCTATTTTACACATATGCACACACACATTCTCTCTCTCTCTCTCTCTCTCTCTCTCTCTCTCTCTCTCTCTCTCTCTCAATTTATGTTCTCTTTATTTGGCTCTTCTCACAGTGTTTATTTTTATATTTTCTAAAATTCCCTAATAATTCATGCATGTTGCTCACCTTTCTACTCTTGTTGATATAGCATATGTG
The DNA here is from genome assembly GCF_001698545.2 of Rhinopithecus bieti. Classification (NCBI taxonomy): domain Eukaryota; kingdom Metazoa; phylum Chordata; class Mammalia; order Primates; family Cercopithecidae; genus Rhinopithecus; species Rhinopithecus bieti. The sequence goes on along the minus strand of NW_016810869.1, from coordinate 314,138 downwards.
ATTTCATCTCTCATTATTTTTGTGTCCCTGATAATTCTAACTTCTAGCTTGGTTCTACTGTTTATCCCTTCATGATGGGTCATGTATCCTTGTTTTTTAATGTGTCTTATATATTTTAATTGTGTGTAAAGGTAGAGAAAACCTGAGGTAAATACAATTTATGCCCAGAAAGATGTACACTGATTCTGTTATTGTGGGGGTGTTGAGCCATTCTAATTTGTGGTTGAATGTGGTTTAGACTTTGCAATTACTTCTGTCTCTCATCACATCCAGGACCAGAGTATGGGGCTGGTTTTCCTGCCCTCCACTAGGGGCAACCAATACTACTGCCTTATAGTAATATTGGGTTTGGTAAATAGACAAGTTGTGTACTGGCAAGTCATGCATCCTTGCAATTGCTATTTCTACTCTGTTTTCAATCCTATTTATATATTCAGTACACCATAGATTTGATAATCCTCTAGTGATGGACTGCAGCTGTCTTCATTTAGTGTGGGGTGTGAAATGCTGAAGGATTTCTTTCGTGTTTTCCTGCCCGACCTTCAGTTTTTAGCAGGCCTAGGAAGAATTTGCTAAAAAGGAGTTCTTTCTGTGCTTTTGCTCCTCTCTCAGCAGTAGGGCATTTCTGTTTCCTCAATGTAAGACTCAAATTGAGAGGAAAGGTTTTCAGTTTCCCTGCTTCCAAGTTAGCTAGGTGCAGACCCTGTTTCCTTGAGTCAAGCCTTAGCCTTTCTCAGCACTCCTACTCTTTCATGGCAAACAACCCCTTCCCATTCAGTTCAAGGTCCTGAGAACACAGAGTGTTCCTACCACTGCCCCAGGGTGGCAGGTCTTTGCCTCATTTCAATGCAGTGTCAGAAATGAATGTGATTTCATTTCAGTCTTTAATAACAGACAACTGAATACCATAGATTCAAAGAATCTATAGTGGACGTATTTTCTGTACTTTCCATAGCAGCAGAGAGCTTTTGTCTTGGGTCAGTGCAGAGTCTTGGGCAGGCAGGTTTTCTGTCTTTCCCGGTGGTAGCCAGCCTTGGCCTTTCATTGGTTTGCACAGTTGGGGATACTCATGATTTCTCTGTCTCTCACTGAATGACATATAAATTCTTTCTTATGGAAATGAAGCACCTGGAGCAGATGAGGTTCCATTTTCCCCTGCAGTAGCAGAGAACTTCTGCCTCTCATCGCATCCAGGACCAGAGTATGGGACCGGTTTTCAGGCCCACCTCTATGGGCAGCCAACTATTGCCTTGTGGTAATGTTGGTTTTGGTAAATAGGCAAGCTGTTAGATTTTCCTTCTTCACCCTCAAATACTGGTGAGTCATGCATCCTTGCAGTTGATATTTCTATCCTGTTTTCAATCCTACTCATAAACACTTGATCTGGGAAAAGGGATAACTGGATAGAAATCTCCTTTTTTTGTGTGGAGCTTTCAGAAAATCTAAACTCTCATGCTAGTCCCGGAATAGATCAGTAGCCCATTAAAATTTAGCCTGTTTTGTTCAAATTAATTTTATACTATTAAAATCTATTTCCCATTATTGTGTCTTAGGTAAAATATTTTATGAATCTCATCTCTTCTTGGAAATACTTGTCATCTGTTGGATTTTTTTTTCACCATGTATTCTTATGATCTTACTCTTTTGTTGACAATTAGGCTTGTTCTTATTTTTTTAAGGTAATAACAAAGTTTTCTTGTTGCTTTATTTAGTGAAAAAAAAGAAATCTCACTTTCAATTTTAAAATTTAATGAAAGAAAGATATATGGCATTAGCGTATAAAATTTACTTGCCTTGCAACTTTACTAATGAATATTTTCTCTAGCCACATTTTTTTCTCATTCTGCCTCTCATAAGCATGAAAATATGGATGTTTGACTTAGTACCATGCTAAAAAGCTTCGAATTTGATAAGTTTGGAGCCCTTTTACTTAGGTATGTGACTTTTAATTAAGTTTATTAGCTTACATATTTCCAAAACGCTACAAAGTAGAGAGAAAGAACTGAATTATTTATAATAATTCTGATAAACCATTTTCATAGTGTACAAATAGTCACACAAGTATTCCTATATCTATTATATCTGTTTATTGGGCATCTATGGTACTTGTATGGGTAATTTAGTTGTTAATATCAATGTAATGATGTAAAGAACCACAGAGCTAATTAAAAATACAATTATTAAAGTATAGTTATAAAAATGTAAAGTTTCTTCCATCATAGATGAGGTTGCATCTTGAAAACATGATGGAAATGGGTATACCATAAAATATGAAGATTTTAATCTATAGCATTGACAAATTTGTGTAATATTTTGACTACTGTTTTACTTGTTAAGAAAGTCTATGCTATGAGACCAACCTAAAACCACCTATAAGGGATTCTATTCCTTTTCTTCCCCCTTATCTTTTAAATGGGTTCTTCAAATGCATGAATTTGAAGAACCATGGAGTTATTCAAGGTTGATAGTTGAAAGTTCTACTTTTGATACTTCTCATTTTCACGTAAAGGCCTTTCAAACTATGAAAAATGTTATTACTACTACTACTATTAGTGAAGTAAATGAATCTACACATGAGCCAGTGTTTCATGTTACATATGCATCAGGATAATCCACATATCATCATAGTACACTTGAAAAACCACGAAAGACAATCTTCTCCCTAGATTCTTCATTTCTCCACCTTTAGTACGATCACCTCTTCACAAAAAGACACTTTTGGATACAGGCATTTCTCTCCTGGAGTAGTAAGTTAATCTGAATTTTTTTTCAAGTGAATTGGTGGATGAAGTGTCTGTTGGTTCATTGATATTTGTTCTATGGCATCATGAGGCAATCTAAGTTATTAAGAGTATTTTAAGATGACATTAGTCATTTTAAAGATCCTACGTTTCTTTTTTTTATTAAATTAAATGCCTAAAATGTATGGATCATTAAACTTTGCATTCAAACTAAAGAACAATAAATAGGTGTTAAGAAAGAAAGACATTAAAGAAGAGAAAGTCATTTTGTTGTTTCGGCAGGTCAAGCAGGCTTAACTAAATGCAGATTATACAGCGAGTGAAACTCTTGAATCACCTTCAGATAGCACCTCTTCTTGCAAAAATCTCTAAAGTAGTCATTCTATCTGTAATAATAAAAATGACAATCTTTTCAGCTAGAGGCTTATTTCAAATAATAGTAATCTGTAAATGCAAATGCTTTTTCAAGGAGAACTAATAATTATTTTTTATTTCTCAGACATGCTGAAGTAACAGTAAGTTACTCATGGATTTTAATGTGACATGCATATTTTCAAGCCATGCTTAGCAATTCTAGGCATCCCACTATATGATTTATAGCTTCTCAGGGCTCCTCGGCGTATTTATCAGGTTATTTTAATACCAAACTTTTATTAAATTTATAACCTAAATCCAAAACAGTGCACATTCATAATCACACTGGTGATACATTTATATAAACACACATGTGACTGACACACTCAAGAAGAAACAGAACACAACCTGCTCTCACAAAGCCTCCCACGTATACTTTTGTTGTTGGTAACTACAACGGTGTCCCCACCACTCCCAATGAAAGAGTAATCACAATCCTCACATCTAAGATTGTCGTCATTTTGTCTGTTTTTACAGTTAATATTAAAAAGATTATCAATACGTACTATTTTTTCTTGCTTAATTTGCTCAATATTTTGCATGTGATATATATCTACAGTATTGCATGTAGCTGTAGTTTGTTCATTCTCAATGATGCCCAGGACTCAACTGCATAAATATATCACAATTTATCAGTTGGTGCTACTGTGGATGGACATTTGTCTTCTTTCCAGATTTTAGCTATTATTAGCACATTGCTATGAATGGTCTTTTCTTGTATTTTGTTGAACATATATGGTAAGTATATACACAGAAGAAAAGCTACTTGGTTACTGGAGTGAGTAGGTTAGCTTTAATAGATACTACTACCCTTTTTTTTTTTTTGAGGCGGAGTCTCTGTTGCCCAGGCTGGAGTGCAGTGGCATGATCTTGGCTCAAGCTCCGCCTCCCGGGTTCACGCCATTCTCTTGCCTCAGCCTCCCGAGTAGCTGGGACTACAGGCCCCGCCACCATGCCCGGCTAATTTTTTCTATGTTTAGTAGAGACGGGGTTTCACCATGTTAGTGAGGATGGTCTCAATCTCCTGACCTCATGATCCACCCGCCTCGGCCTCCCAAAGTGTTGGGATTACAGGCGTGAGTCACTGCGCCCGGCTGATACTACTACCTTTTTAAGGTGACTTTACCAGTTTACATTTTCTATAACAGTATATGAGAGTTCCAGTTGCTCCATGTTCTCCATACACATGCAGTTCTCTGTCACTTGCACTTACTCTTCTGGTGAAGTCACATTTTTGTTTTAATTTGCATTTTCTACTTTATGACAAGTGACATGAAGGCACCTTTTCATATATTTTGTGACAGTTGGATATTTTATGAAGAGCTTATTTGAATCATTTGCAAATTTTTCTGTTGGCTATTTATCACTTTGTGAATGTTCTTCATATATTCTGAACACCTCCCTCTCCCCGCCACCCACCTATATATATCAAATTCTACCTTGGGTATAGTTTCCATTTATATGCTAACCATTTCTTCTTTTACCTTTCTTTTTTCGACTTTATCCGTCACCTCACACCTGCTCGATTTTAGTTGTCTGTTAACTGATCCATGTGGCTTTAGTCTATCTCCCTTTCTCCAAATCATACCATGCAAGACTAACAGATAAAGCTCTTAAAAAGGAATATCGCATTGTGTGAGCAATCAACTTAAACTTCTTCAATAGTAAAGTCTTAATGTGCAGAGAAAGTCATACAAAATCTGATTGGGACTTAACTACTTAATCATTTGGTATAGTTGGAACATGGCATCCAATTACATACAATATTTATGGTAGCAAAGAAAAATCTTATTTAAAGAATTGGTCTATAGTTAACATTTTTTTAAATAAGTAAGCACCCTCATCTTTGTAAATGTTTACACTTATTTTTCCATAATTGCAACTTGTCAGTTTTACATTTTTACTTGCAAGGCTTTTGAAAGCTTGAATAGAGAGTGATTAACATATTATAATGTCTAATCTCAAAATATAGTATTCTTCATTCAATCATTGCCTGTGCTCTAATATATGTCTTATTGCTTCAGAAATAATACATATTTGTACATTTTCCTAAAATTATTTGAGTTATCTTAGGGTAAAACATAGAATGGCAACAGGGAATTTATTTCAATATTGTTTTGCAGAAAAATAATATTTTAAAATTCTCATGTGATTATTCTACATTTTTGTTGGAGCCTAGAAGGTTTGTATTAAATATAAGTCATGATAAGACCTCAGAAGATTTAAGAAAATCTTTGTGTCATTCATGTCAAATTTCTCTTGAATTATCTACAGTGGAACATGTAATGTAAGGTTTCATCTCATC
>NW_016810869.1:288750-304372 GCF_001698545.2 Rhinopithecus bieti | reverse complement strand
TAATGAAGTTTTTCATGTGAATCAGTGTCTATTTTAAGTCACTCGTTTTCATTGCAAAGAACACTATACACATCATATTTATTTTTATATCCCGTTTTTGTTCATGTTATCTACTATTTTGGTTCCAAAAAGATTACCTAGAATAAAGTAGATGCTTAAAAAATATTGCTTTAAGGAGACTAGCAGGTCCTCTCTGTATAGCTGTATATTATTCATCATAATACTTAACCTCTCAATTCCCTGGCCCTTGTATGTAAAATGTCAGTAAAGAAGTATATACTGCACTGGGTTATTAAGATTAAATAAAATATCAAACATAAAGCAATATAAAGTGCTGAGCACATTATAAACTACCAATAAGTCTTAGCTTTCCTTATTTTCTTATTAAAATTTTTTTCAGTACATTTTTAAAAAGAAGAATCTTGGCTGGGTGCAGTGGTTCATGCCTGTAGTCCTAGCACTTTGAGGGGCCAAGGTGGGTGGATCACCTGAAGTGGGGAGTTTGAGGCCAGCCTGGTGAACATGGTGAGACCCCATCTCTACTAAAAATGACAAAAATTAGCTGGGCATGGGGGCAGGCACCTGTAATCCCAGCAACTCGGGAGGCTAAGGCAGGAGAATCACTTGAACCCAGGAGGCGGAGTTTGCAGTGAGCCGAAATCTCACCATTGCACTCTTACCTGGGCAACAAGATCTAAACTTTGTCTCAAAAAAAAAAAAAAAAAAAAGAAAAGAAAAAGAAAGAAAGAAAGGAAAAAATAGAAGCATCTTAAGTAGCATATGTTACTGATATGGTCTGGCCGTGCCCCCACCCAAATCTCACCTTGAATTGTAACTCCCACAATTCCCAAGCGTTGTGTAAGGAAACTGGTGGGAGGTGATTGAATTATGGGGGCAGGTCTTTCCTGGACTTTTCTTGTGATAGTGAATGAGTATCATGAGATCTGATTGGTTTATCAAGGTTTCTACTTTTGCTTCTTCCTCATTTTCTCTTGCGGCCACCATGTAAGAAGTGCCTTTCCCCTCCTGCCATGATTCTGAGGCCTTCTCAGCCATGTAGAACCGTTTAAGTCCAATTAAACCTCTTTATCTTCCCAGTTGTGGGTATGTCTTTATCAGCAGCATGAAAACAGACTAATACAGTTACTATATCGGTTCTGGCTATTTACTAAATCTATTCCACTATGAAAATACAAAGGCTTTGCTAACATAAAGAACACGACTGGGAACCTAATGCTGCCTGAGGCAGTTTCCATGGGAAGCTCCAAAAGTGTTTTCAATAATGGCAACAGTATTGTGATAAGTGTGTGTAATAGTTTCCGAGAGATACCTTTTAAAATTACCATAAACTGGGTGGTTTAAAATGGATTCTTTTACAGTTCTGGAGGCTAAAAGCCAATATTAAGGTAGGACTGTTTCCTTCTGGAGGCTCTGGAAGAGAATCTGTCCCAGGTGTCTCTCCTAGCCTCTGATAGTCATCTATAATCATTGACATTCTTTGGCTTGCAGCTGCGTCACTCAAACTCCATCTCCCTCATCCCATGTCCTTCTTCCTGTGTGTCTCTGTGTCCAAATTACCATTTTTGAGGACAGTAGCCATTGGATATAGCCCACATGAATTCAGTTGACCTCATCTGAACTCAATTACATCTAAAAATATTATTTCCAAATAAGGTTACATTCATAGCATGTATTGATATACAGAAAATTTCTGTTCAAATGCCCGTGTGATTATACTACACTGCTGTGCTAGAGCCCTGAAGATATGTACTCAATGTAAATTTTAATAAGACCCCAGAGGATTTAAGAAAATTTTGGAGTCATTTTGTTGTTGTTGTTGTTGTTGTTGTTGAGACGGAGTCTCGCTCTGTCGCCCAGGCTTGAGTGCAGTGACCGGATCTCAGCTCACTGCAAGCTCCGCCTCCCGGGTTCACGCCAATCTCCTGCCTCAGCCTCCCCAGTAGCTGGGACTACAGTCGCCCACCACCACGCTTGGCTAGTTTTTTGTATTTTTTTAGTAGAGATGGTGTTTCACCGGGTTAGCCAGGATGGTCTCGATCTCGTGACCTCGTGGTCTGCCTGTCTCAGCCTCCCAAAGTGCTGGGATTACAGGCTTGAGCCCCCGCACCCGGCCTGGAGTCATTTCTTTATAATTTATTTTGAATTCTCTACTGTGGAATATGCAATAGTTTTGTTTCATTTTGAAAACTCAGACTAAATAAAAGATAGATGTTTATTCAAATTTCAGGGGTAGGATTTAAATTTATCATTTTGATGAGACAAAATTTAACTCAAAACAGTGTGTAATATCCTTTTTTAGATATAGAACTCAGTTAACATTTCAAAGTTATGTTAGATTCTTGAGAAGATATATCTTGAAATAACTTTATACTGTTATTTCTAACTAATTAATTTTTAAGCCAATACAATAATAAATTGTCAGTGTGGAGGGGAAATGTGGGGTTGGAGTCCCCACACAGAGTCCACACTGGGGCACTGTGAGAAGAGGGCTACCGTCCTCCAGACCCCAGAATGGTAGATACATGAACAGCTTGCACAATGTGCCTGTAAAAGCTGCAGGCAATCAACACCAGCCCTTGAGAGCAGCCGTGGGGGCTGAGCCCTGCAGAACCACAGAGGCAGAGCTGCCTAAGGCCTTGGGAGCCCACTCCCTCCATCACTGGGACCTGAATGTGAGAGATGGTGTCAAAGAAGAAAATTTCAGAGCTTTAAGATTTAATAACTGCCCTGCTGGGTTTTGAACTTGCATGGGGCCTGTAGCACCTTACTTTGGGCCAATTTATCCCTTTTAGATCAGAAGTATTTACCCAGTGCTTATACCCCTATTGTAGCTTGGAAGTAATACAATGGGGGTACAAGCATTGGGTAAATACTTCTAAACTTCTTTTTTTTAAAAAAAAAAAAAAACAGGCTTCCAGGCAGAAGGGACTTCTCTTGTCTCACGTGAGACTTTGGACTGTAGACTTTTGAGTGAATGCTGAAATGACTTAAGACTTGGGGGACTATTGAGAAGGAATTGTTGTATTTTGCACTGTGAGAAGAACATGAGATTTGGGAGGGACGATGGGAGGAGTGATACGGTTTGTATTTGTGTCCCTGCCCAAATCTCATGTCAAATTGTAATCCCCACTGTTAGAGGTAGGGCTTGTTGTGGGGTGATTGGATCACAAGTGTGGATTTCACCCTTGCTGTTCTCCTGATAGTGAGTGAGTTCTCATGAGATGTGGTTATTTAAAAGTCTGTAGCACCTCCTTCTCTCTCTTCCCCCTCTGCCAGCCATGTAAGACATGCCTGCTTCCCCTTCTCCTTCCACCACAATTGTAACTTTCCTGAGACCTCCCCAGCCATGCTTCCAGTACAGCCTGCAGAACCATGGACCAATTAAACTTCTTTTCTTTATAAATTACCCAGTCTCTTGTATTTCTTTGTAACATTGTGAGAACAAACTAAAACAGACAACTAAAATTTGATTAGCATATCTGAAGAAGAATACTGAAGTGCAGTAAAGGAGGGAGGAAGACAGTATAGATTAAGAAACCCAGGATGGGGGGATAGAGAGGAGTGTGAAAATCCAGGACCCTAGGGGTTTACTGTTTAATTTTACCAAAAACATTTAAAGAACCAGTATCAATTATTCTCAAATTATTCCAAAAGATTGAACAGAGGAAATATTTCCTAACATACTTTACAAGGCCAGCATTAACCTCATACCCAAACTAGAAAAGGACAGAACAAAAACAAAGGAATAGAATACTATAGTGTAGAATACTATAGGACAATATCTCTGATGAACATAGGTGGAAAGATCCTCAACAAAATATTAGCAAACCAAATTTAACAGCACATTAAAATGATGATTCTCTATGAGCAAATGTGATTTATCATATGTATGCAAGAATGTTCTATATAATCAAACAAATAAACATAATACATAACTAACAGATAAAAGGATAAAAAATGTGGTTATTTCAATGGATACAGAAAAAGCATTTGACAAAATTCAACATCCCTTCATGATAAAGAAACCACTCAACAAATTAGATGTAGAAGATATGTATCTCAACACAGTAAAGGCCGTGTATGACAAACCCACAGTTAACGTTATACTAAGCAAGGAGAAGTGGAAAGCTTTTTCTTTAAGATCTAAAAGAAAACAAGGAAGACCATCTTGACCACTTCTGTGCCACATAGTACTAAAAATCCTGGCCAGAACCATTAGTCAAGAGGAAAAACTAAAGACATCAAATTTGAAAGGAGAAATTGCAATTACCTCTGTTTGCTGCTGCATGATTTTTTACATAGAAAACTCTAAGGACCCCACCAAAAAAATGTGAGAACTAATTAGTGAGTTTAGTAAAGTTTCAGGATACAAAATCAACATATAAGAATTAGTAGCATTTATATACAATAATTTTGAATTATTCAAAAAAGAAATCAAGAAAATAATTCCCTTTACAATAGCTACAAAAAATAAGAAGAAAATAACAAGGAATATATTAACTAAGTTAGAGAAAGATCTCTACACTGAAAACTATATAGTAAAAGGAAATTAAGGCCGGGCGCGGTGCTCAAGCCCCTGTAATCCCAGCACTTTGGGAGGCCGAGACAGGGACGGATCACGAGGTCAGGAGACGAGACCATCCTGGCTAACATGGTGTAAAACCCGTCTCTACTAAAAATACCAAAAAACCTGCGGCGACGCTGGCGGGCGCCTGTAGTGCGCCAGCTACTCGGGAGGCCTGGGTCAGGGAGATGCGGCGCTGAACCCGGGAGGCGGAGCTTGCGAGTGATGCTGAGATCCGGCACTGGCACTCCAGCCTGGGCGACAGAGGAGAGCTACCGTCTCAAAAAAAAAAAAAAAAAAAAAAAAAAAAAAAGAAAATTAAACATGACAAAAGGAAATAAAAAGATATCCCATGTTTATTTATTGGAAGAAGCCATATAATACCCAAAGTGATCTACAGATTCAGTACAATTCAACAGTTCGTTTCAAAATGCCAGTAACATTCTTCACAAAAATAGAAAAAAATTCTGAAATTTGTGTTGAACCACAAAAGAACCAAAATAGTCAAAGCAATTCTGAGGGAAAAAAAGGTGTAGGCACCACATTATCTGACTTTAAAATATGCTACAGAGCTTTACTAACCTAGGTATTTGTATAAAAATAGACATACAGAACAATGGAAGAGAATATATAACCCAGAAATAAATTCATGTGTTTACAGTCAACTGATTTTTAACAAAGATGCCAAGAAAACACATTGGAGAATTGACGGCATCTTCAAATAATGGAGCTGAGAATATTGAATATAAACCTGTAGAAGTATAAAACTGGATCCTTATATTTTACTATGAATAAAAATCAACTCAAAGTTGATTAAAGACTCCAGTGTAAATTACAAATCTGTGAAACTACTGGGGAAAAAAAGGTTAAATGTTTCATGACATTTGGGCAAATATCTTCTGGATAAGACCTTAAAAGCACAGACAACAAGCCAGACATGGTGATGCATGCCTGTAGTTCTAGCTACTCAGGAGGCTGTAACTTTCCTGAGGACTCCCTAGCCATGCTTCCAGTACTGCCTGCAGAACTGTGGGCCAATTAAACTTTTCTTTACAAATTTATAAATTACCCAGTCTCAGGTATTTATTTACAACATTGTAAGAACAAACTAAGACAGACAACTAAAATTTGATTCGTGTATCTGAAGAAGAGTGCTGAAGTGTAGTAAAGGAGTGAGGAAGACACTGTGGAGCAAGAAACCCAGGATGGCAGGATAAAGAGGAGTGTAAAAATCCAGGACATAGCTCACTGCTCAATGCTGCAGTGAGCTACGATTGCACCACTGCACTCCAGCCTGGAAAACAGAGAGAAATCCTATTTCTTGAAAAAAAAAAAAAAAGTTCAGGCAATAAAAGCAAAAATAGGCAAATGAGATTATGTCAAACTAAACAGATTCTGCACAGCAAAAAAAAAAAAAAAAAAAAAGTCAAAAGAGTGACAAGAAAACCTGTAGAATTGGACAAAATATTTGCCAACTATACACTGACAAAGGATTAATAATCAGATTATATAAGGAAATCAAACAGCTGAATAGTCAAACACACACACAAATCATCTGACTAAAATATTGAAAAAATATCCGAATAGACATTTATCAAAATAAAACATACAAACAGCCAACAGGTATATGAAAAAATGCTTAATATCACCAATTATCAGGAAACTAGTAAGATCGTTATCAGGAACATCAAAGCCAAAATGAGAAATTATCTCACTCCAGTTAGAATGACTACTTTCAAAAAGAAAAAAGATAACAAGTGTTGGTGACCATATAAAGAAAAGAGGACATGCAATGTTCTTGGGAATAGAAATTAGTGCAGCCATCATGGTAATAATAAGGAGGTTCCTTGATCAATTACAAAATAGAATTACCAGCAATCTCACTACTGGTTATATATATTCAAAGGAAGGGAAATTAGTATGTCAAAGAGCTATGTGCACTCTCATGTTTATTGCAGCACTATACACAGTAGCCAAGATTTGGAATCAACTTAAGTGCCCATCATTGTTAATGAATGCGTATAGCAAATGTGGTACACATACGAAATGGAATATTATTCAGCTGTAAAAAAGAATGAAACCCTGTCATTTGCAACATCATGGACGAATCTGGAAGTCATTATATTAAGTGAAATAAGCCAGACACTGAAAGACAACAAATATACTGCATGTTCCTACTGGTATGTAGAATCTAAAAAAGTTGTTGTCATATAAGTAGTTAAGAATTTACCAGAGACTGGGAAGAGTAGTGGGAAGGGGAAAATGGGAGAAGATGGTCAATGAGTAAAAATTACTGTTCTAAAGGAAGAATAAGTTCTGGTGTACTACTGCACAGTAGGTTGGCTACATTCAACAATAAGGTATTTGTATCTCAATATTGCTACAAGAAAGAATTTTGTATGTTTCCACCACAAAAAAATGATAAATGTTTGAAGTGATGTATAGATTTTACTAATGCTTATTTCTTGAACTTTACTTTAAGCTTTAATTTGAATTTTATATTTAGATCTATTATCTGTCATGTACATATGGTAGAAGAATGTGATATTATCAAATATCAAAATAGCACATTGCATTCCATAAATATGCACAATTATTATGTGTCAATTCAAAAAGAATGTGATTAAACAATCTGCTCTAAAAATATATGAAATAACGTCACTAAAGAGGGTATAGAAGAAAGGTGTTAAAAAAGATGATTCTTAGTACTTCTTTAGTGTGTATATGCTCTTCTATTGATGGATGCTGCGTTGTTTACTTATTCTGTGGTCTTGGAAACTGATAATTAAATATTATATAATTTTATATTCAAATTTATATGTAAATTTATGTTTAATTAAATTTCAAGTGTTTTTTGTATCTCTGCAGTGTAATATATGTATTTCAAATGAACTTTATAAATGTTCAAAAAGCAATTATCAACTCATTTAGAGACTTCCGGTTAAAACACAGTAAAAAACAAAGCACAAATATGCACATACATTAAAACTTCATGGAAATAAGATGATTTGCTGTAAATGCAAGTAAGTTTCCTTGGCTTAGTAGTGGGACCTGGTGTCTATACAAGAATATAATTTTAAGAATTCAGCTTTGAGGATACATATGTATGTGGAAACAGGCAGAAGTTTCCATTGGGCTAAATGATTACAGTGAATGAGGCAAGATATAAATTTTCATTCATTCAAGCTATGCTGGTCACTGATGGATATGAGAAAGAAAATAAAAACATAATTACATGTGTTGTAATTATTTATCAAATGCATTATAAAATAAGAAATACTTAGTTCATTGAAAACACTTTAGGTTAAAACCCATCTCTCTCTCACACACACACACACACAGACACACATTTTATGTATATATTTTTATCTTACACCAAGCATCAAAGGCTTCTATTTATAGGTCTACTATCTTGCTCCCAAGTCTCACCCACCTCATTGGACTCACGTTAATATCTTGAACTCCTAACATGTCTTTCAGTCAGGTTTTCTTTGCTTTTCCTTTTTTTTCCTCTAATTGTTTAGTAAATTTATTTTCTATTATATACTTATAATTATTTTCAATCTCAGAAAATTTTTCTCTAAATTTCTAAAGTTCTATAATATCTGCAACTATATAAAATTTCATAGTTTTCTATTTTATATTCATAATTTCTTTTGTGCAGTATAATTTAGTACATTTTATCTCATTTATATTTGTAAATATTTGATTGTTTGACTTGAATTTAGGGTGACTTGTGTATTATTGCTTTGGGTCGAAAAATAATTCTTCCCATTTTCTCTTCAAATATGCAGTTTTCTTAATACATTCATTAATTCATATTCTACTTGTGTACATTGGATAGTTATGTACAATGATACTCATGTACAATGGATAGTTATTTCTAAATATTTTGCCAATAGTTAATAATAATATTTTATCCATTAAAACCTATAATATTTTCCCCTCTAGAATTAAAAATAGTGTGACAATGCAAGCATAGACTATTTTACAGTAGCTAACATATATTGTGCAGTTTCTATGTACCATTTGACCCAGTAGTCCCACTACTAGGTATATGCTTAAAGAAATTTAAATCATTCTACCATAAAGTCATATGTACATATATGGTCACTGCAACATTATTCACAAAAGCAAAAACATAGAATCAACCAAAATGCCCATCAACAGTAGACCGGATAAAGAAAATGTGATATATATACACCATTATATACTATGCAGTTCTGGAAAAGAATGAGATCATATCTGTTGCAGGAACGTGGATGGAACTGTAGGCTGTTACCCTTAGCAAACTAATGCAGGAACAGAAAAATACTGCATGTTCTCACTTCTAAGTGGTAGCTAAATAATAAAACCCCATGAACAGAAAGTGGAGAACAACAGACGCTGAGGCCTAGTTGTGGGAGGAGGTTGAGAGGAGCAACAGGTTCAGAAAAAAAAAAAAAAAAAATGATACTATGTTTAGAACCTGAGTGATAAAATACTCTGTACACCAAAGCCCCAAGTCACAAGTTTACCTACATAAGAAACCTGCATATATATCCCTGCACCTAAAGAAAAGTTAAAATATTAAAAAATAGCTTTATTGTAGTACAGTTAACATAACAATAAACTTCAATTTTAATTGCACATTATGAGAAGTTTGGCAAATGTACACATTCATGTAACTAGCACCAAATTCATGGTACAGCGTGTTTCCACCAAACTTCAAAGTCACAATGGCCATTTTGTATCATTTTTCTCCCCGGTACCTTCCCCTGACAACCACTGGTGTGATTTCTGTCTCCATTATTTTCCGCTTCTAAAGTCTGACATAAGAATTGTCATATGTCATATGTCTTTGGTTCCTGGTCTTCTTCCTTTTCATGATGATTTGGAGGTGATTTTGAGGTTCATGATTTATTGCATCCATCATTAGTTTATTTTTTATTGCTAAATAATCTTTCATTTTAAGGTTACAACACAATTGGTCTTATGCATTCTCCTATTGATGAAGATATGTATTGTATCATGTCTGGAAACAGAAAATATTATGAATCAATCTGTGAATAAGTCTTGGTGTAGACCCATGTTGTTGTTGTTTTTTTTTTCTTTTTTGTTTTCTTTTTTCTTTTTCTTTTTTTTTTTGAGACGAAGTCTCGCTCTGGCGCCCAGGCTGGAGTGCAGTGGCGCGATCTCGGCTCACTACAAGCTCCGCATCCCAGGTTCACGCCATTCTCCTGCCTCAGCCTCCTGAGTAGCTGGGACTACAGGTACCCACCAACACGCCTGGCTAATTTTTTGTATTTTTTAGTAGAGACGAGGTTTCACCGGGTTAGCCAGGATGGTCTCGATCTCCTGACCTCGTGATCCGCCCGTCTCGGCCTCCCAAAGTGCTGGGATTACAGGCTTGAGCCACCGTGCCCGGCCGAGACCCATGTTTTTATTTCTCTTGAATAAACACCTAGGAGTGGAATTGGTGAAGAACATGGTAAGTGGATTTTCAACTATATAAGAAACTTCTAACTGGTTTTCAAAAATAGCTGCATCATGTCATATTCCCGTTAGCAACAATGGGAGTTCCAGCTATTCCACTTATTTTACAAATCTTGGTACTCAGTCTTTTTAATGATAATCATTATGCAGAATTTGTAGTAATTTTTCATTATGATTTTGATTTTCATTTCCCTGATGAAAATTATGTTGACTGTCATTTCATATGTTTCTTTCAATGTATATATCTTCTTTGGTGAAATGCTTGTTTACAACTGTTGTACATTAATTTTATCAGATTGTGGGCTCATTTTTGATCTGTAAAACTATTTATATAGTCTGGATTAAATTACTTTATTAAAGTATATGGTTGCAAATATTTACTTCCACGTGAAACATTTTATTTTAAAATTTTGAATTGTGTTATAATGATATTTTGATGTACAGCCATCTTTCTAAATTATTTTATGATTTATGCTTGTATAACATATCCAGTACATTATTGCTTAACTAATGATCATAAATATTTTTTACTAATGCTTATTTCTAGAAGTTTACTTTTAGCTTTAATTTGATATTTCTACCTAAATATCAAATTAAACTTAAAAGCAAATTTATTTTGCTTTTATCTTATATTTTATCCTTATCTTTTATCTCCCTTTTATCTTATATTATGCCCTGAAAATTCCAGCCATTTCAACATCCTCAAAATCTGATCTTTGTCTCTTTAAAATCAGCAAGGATGCTGAGTCTCTTTCATTTCCATCTCCCTTCTTGAGTCCTGGAAAGTGCCTTTGGAGAATAAGCAAGGTCATCGGATTCCACTTGTTTTATTTACCTCAGGTATCACATCGCTGTGCTGCTCTTATGTCTGATAGCATCTCTTATGTTGGTGTCAAAATCCCAGTTGTATGTGATAGTGGTGGAGGAGGGTGTGATTACTGTTTTTACAAGTGGGACTTTATACAAGTTGTTTACATGCATTAACCCATGTAATTCTCATAGACTTCCAATAACGAAGTTGTGGTAGATCATTCTATTTTTAACTTAACTAAACTGTGAATTAACTTCTCCAGAGTCTACCTCCCTATATATTCCTGGGTTAAAAACAAACAACACACCAAAAAATAGAAACTTTCACAAGATATAGGATGAAGAAGTGTGGAATTGGCCACCACTATTTGAAGGTTGCTGTCGTTAGAGGTGATGACAGATACAGAGACACTCAGAAATTTCCAGGTTGTCCTCCTGCTCCCCCATACATTGTCCAGGTCTCCTTTTTTTTTCTGAGACTGAGTTTCACTCTTGTTGCCCAGGTCAGAGTGCACAGTGGCGTGATCTCGACTCACTGCAACCTCCACCTCCCCAGTTCAAGCGATCCTCCTGCCTCTGCCTCCCATGTAGCTGGGATTACAGGCATGCGTCACCACACCCGACTAATCTTTTGTATTTTTAATACTGGCGGGGTTTCTCCATGTTGGTCAGGCTGGTCTCGAACTTCCAATCTTAGGTGATCCCCTGGCCTTGGCCTCCCAAAATCCTGGGATTACAGGCGTGAGCCACCGTGCCGGTCATCCAGATCTTCTTTCGAACTGTGGGCTTTTCTCTCTAATGACGATTCACCACAGCTGATACAGACCTACAGAGGCAACGTGTTCACATTCCCTCTGTTGGTGTCTTCCTCTTTGTATTTCCTCTTCAACTCCTTAATATGTGTTTGACTTCTCACTTTGACAGAGTGGTGACTCAATTAAATCTCTCCTGCCACCTGTCTTATATTCATTTCTCCCTCTCATTTTACAATTGTACAAGGTCTAATTCCCACAATAAATTATATTTTCCACAATTCATTGCAGTTTTATATCCATCATTCAATCTTGGCTAATACTATGCATTTAATTTATCTCTAATTTTGAAATGAGTATAATAAGAAATGGAGATAATTAGTAAGTGCCTTAGTGTTAAAAAACTAATAGGTGATCTAGGATTTAAACCCAGGAAATCATTTTCCAAAATCCATGATTCTACGCATCTTGCCTTATTGCCTCTTTAAATCTCTGCACTTATCAGTGGCAACGAAATATCTATCAATTTTTTTTTAATTTAAAAGAGCTTTATTTATGTATGTATTTATTTATTTTTGAGACAGAGTCTTGCTCTGTTGCCCAGGCTGGAGTGCAGTGGTGACATCTCTGCTCACTGCAAGCTCCGCCTCCCAGATTCACGCCATTCTCCTGCCTCAGCCTCCCGAGTAGCTGGGACTACAGGCGCCTGCCACCACTCCTGGCTAATTTTTTGTATTTTTAGTAGAGACGGGGTTCACCGTTTCAGCCAGGATGGTCTCCATCTCCTGACCTCGTGATCCGCCCGCCTCGGCCTCCCAAAGTGCTGGGATTACAGGCGTGAGCCACAGCGCCAGGCAAGAAAGTGAATATTTCGATGAAGCAAGTGCTATAGCTTAGATGTTTGACTCTTGAAAATCTCATGTTGAAATTTGTGAGCCACTGCGCCCGGCCTAATTTAAAAGTTTTTAAAATTTATGATTGACATATGATTATTGTACATATTTATGGGATACAGTGTGACGTTTCCATGCATATATACAATGTATAATGATCAAATCAGGTTGATTAGCATATTCATCACCTTAAGCATCTGTCATTTATTTCTGGTGATAACATTCAAAATCCTCTCTTCTGACTATCTTGGAATGAACATTTTATTAGTTATGGTGACCTTATTGTGTATTAAAACATCAGAACTTATTCTTCTTGTCTAACCATAACTTTATACTCCTGGGCCAACCTCTCTCCATCCACCCTACCTTGTACTGTCCCTGCTTCTAGGGCGGGACTATTCTACCCTAACTTCTATGAGATCAACTTTTTAAAGTACACACACACACACACACACACACACACACACACACACTCCCCATATTTTCTGTACCCATTCATTTGTAGATAGGCACTTAGTTTGATTCCATGTTTTGGCTATGCGAATAATGCTACATAATCATTGGAGTGCAAATATCTCTCTGATATACTGGTTTCATTTCTTTTGTATATATACCTAGTAATAGGATTGCCGAATCAAATGGTAGTTCTATTTTTAATTTTTTAAGGAACTCTCTATACCGTTTTCCATAATGGCTCTCTATTGAACTATGTGTCTGTAATCCCAGTACTTTGGGAGGCCAAGGCACATAGATCACCTGAGGTCAGGAAGTTGAGACCAGGATGACCAATATGGAGAAACCCCGTTCCTACTAAAAATACATAAAATTAGCCTGGTGTGGTGCCATGTGCCTGTAGTTCGAGCTACTTGGGAGACTGAGACAGAAGACTTGCTTCAACCCAGGAGGTGGAGGTTGGGGCGAGCCAAGAATTGCTTGAACCCGGGAGATGGTGGTTAGAGAGAGCCTGGGTTGACAGAGCAAGACTCCATCTCAAAAAATAAAAACAATAATAAATAAAAACTTAAAAAATAATTTTAACTCTGTATCTGACAAGTTCTTAATATCGAGAATATATAAGGAATTCAACTCAGTAGCAAAACGCACAAATAATCTTATTCAAAAATGGGCAAAAGACCTGAATAGACATTTCTCAAAAGAAGACATACGAATAGTCAACAGATACATATTTTTAAAATGCTCAACCAACATCGTTAATTATCAGGGAAATGCAAATCAAATCCGGAATGGGATATCACCTTATCCCAGTTAGAATGGCTATTATCAAAAGGAAAAAAAAAGAAAAAGTAAAAAATGCTGTCAAGGATGTAGAGAAAGGGGAGCTCCTCTCATATACCGACTGGTGGGAAAATAAACATATTTCATTTCCAAACAGAACATTTTTATGACTGTGTAAGTGCTGAAAAATTTGGGGAATTGTATTTATTTGCTAGAACTGTATGCTAACCCTTACATTTATGCAATAACTGCAGAGTATTACACTGAAATCCAAGAATAGGATTTTTTTTTTGGTCTTTTTTGTCAAGTTTGATACATAGAAAAATAAGCATTTTGTGAATTGAAAAAATCAAGAAATGATATATATGAACAAGAGATCTGAATAGGGAATAGTTATAAGTATTGACTTAAGTATACAATGTTTTAATTTAAATTTAAATTTCTATGGCCTTAGATTTTCTTACATTTTCTCTCATAATTATTCTATAAGGTTTTCTTTCTACTAAAATTTATTTGTAAGGAGCTGCATTCATTATATATTGTTTATAGAAAAGACACTATTGAGTAAATGTTGGTATCAAATAATATGCAATATTTTGTATACTTACATCCATCATTGATAAACTTCAAATAGATAATATATACTTACATTTAAATAGTTAAAATCTCTTTTATTAATATATAATTTTATACCTGAACACAAAATGATTTTAACAAAGAAGAATATATTTTAATATTTGATTTACTTATTCAAGACACATGCAGTTCCTTTTATATTGCAGACACTAAAATTTTGTGAGTAAAGCTTTTCAGTAGTGGTGATAGTATTATTAAATGCCCTACTATACATTGTATGGTATATAATTCTATTAATTGGGAAGTTAATAGTTGCAGATTATATTTACATAGCTTTGATTGAATTTGTGAATATTATTACATTGGTTTAAAATATTTTGTCACTCTCCAGTCCTATAATCAGCACAGTGCCTAGTTCAAATGACAGAATATTGGTAGAACTATACTAGCACTCTT
This sequence comes from Rhinopithecus bieti, assembly GCF_001698545.2. NCBI lineage: Eukaryota > Metazoa > Chordata > Mammalia > Primates > Cercopithecidae > Rhinopithecus > Rhinopithecus bieti. The sequence goes on along the minus strand of NW_016810869.1, from coordinate 289,589 downwards.
ACTTTTGTTTGTTTAAATACAAGTCCATATTTTAATGTTTATACGAATAGAATAAATTTTTGTTTTTATGTGAACAAGCCTATATAGCTGTTTGAAATCCAGACTTAATTTTCAGGTAGCAATGATTTAGTTTTAAAAAGGGTATAAATAATACACTGAATACATAAGGACATTTAATGAGATGTCAGAATGCTTGGTTACTTGTCTTTGATTTACAAATCAATTTCTAAATAATTTTGAACTCTTCTCTCACTTGTGAAATATTAAGGAAAAGGATGGAGTTATCTCCCCCTACTAGACAACCATATGAGCTCCAATCTAAGAACTTAACATTTTGAAATATATTCAATGTATTTCCCCTGCCTGGTTGGCCATGTTTACTATAGTAGATCGTTAAGATGAATCTCATTTCTCCAAATAATATAAATACTGTCATGCCTAAAATTGCATTACACAATTTAACCTTTGGTGTACAGCCTTTTAAGAAACTCACAACCAAAATAATAACATTAAAGGATGTTTGACTATTAAGGTTAAAGAAAATTAATTTTATTTTGAATTTAAGTTTTCTTAGAAGATCTCTGGCTCTAGGGAGAGTGAGAATATGTTATAAGAGTAATTTTTAAGATATGTATTGCCTTAAACTTTCTTAGTATGTTATGGGTAGGAGGCAGGATATTTGAAGACACTAGAAGATACATAGAGAGTTTTAAGTGGAGCTTCATATAAGAATAATGTTTTATTTTCTTATTAATTCTAAAAGGGCTTTTGTGAGTAAAAACTCAAATACATTTAGATATATACATATATGTGGTGACTGTTCTAAATTGTTAAAATGG
>NW_016810869.1:268821-288148 GCF_001698545.2 Rhinopithecus bieti | reverse complement strand
ATTATATATTGTTTATAGAAAAGACACTAGTGAATAAATGTTGGTATCAAATAATATGCAATATTTTGTATACTTACATCCATCATTGATAAACTTCAAATAGATAATATATACTTACATTTAAATAGTTAAAATCTCTTTTATTAATATATAATTTTATACCTGAACACAAAATGATTTTAACAAAGAAGAATATATTTTAATATTTGATTTACTTATTCAAGACACATGCAGTTCCTTTTATATTGCAGACACTAAAATTTTGTGAGTAAAGCTTTTCAGTAGTGGTGATAGTATTATTAAATGCCCTACTATACATTGTATGGTATATAATTCTATTAATTGGGAAGTTAATAGTTGCAGATTATATTTACATAGCTTTGATTGAATTTGTGAATATTATTACATTGGTTTAAAATATTTTGTCACTCTCCAGTCCTATAATCAGCACAGTGCCTAGTTCAAATGACAGAATATTGGTAGAACTATACTAGCACTCTTACTTTTGTTTGTTTAAATACAAGTCCATATTTTAATGTTTATACGAATAGAATAAATTTTGTTTTATGTGAACAAGCCTATATAGCTGTTTGAAATCCAGACTTAATTTTCAGGTAGCAATGATTTAGTTTAAAAAAGGGTATAAATAATACACTGAATACATAAGGACATTTAATGAGATGTCAGAATGCTTGGTTACTTGTCTTTGATTTACAAATCAATTTCTAAATAATTTTGAACTCTTCTCTCACTTGTGAAATATTAAGGAAAAGGATGGAGTTATCTCCCCTACTAGACAACCATATGAGCTCCAATCTAAGAACTTAACATTTTGAAATATATTCAATGTATTTCCCCTGCCTGGTTGGCCATGTTTACTATAGTAGATCGTTAAGATGAATCTCATTTCTCCAAATAATATAAATACTGTCATGCCTAAAATTGCATTACACAATTTAACCTTTGGTGTACAGCCTTTTAAGAAACTCACAACCAAAATAATAACATTAAAGGATGTTTGACTATTAAGGTTAAAGAAAATTAATTTTATTTTGAATTTAAGTTTTCTTAGAAGATCTCTGGCTCTAGGGAGAGTGAGAATATGTTATAAGAGTAATTTTAAGATATGTATTGCCTTAAACTTTCTTAGTATGTTATGGGTAGGAGGCAGGATATTTGAAGACACTAGAAGATACATAGAGAGTTTTAAGTGGAGCTTCATATAAGAATAATGTTTTATTTTCTTATTAATTCTAAAAGGGCTTTTGTGAGTAAAAACTCAAATACATTTAGATATATACATATATGTGGTGACTGTTCTAAATTGTTAAAATGGTTTATGACCAAGGTTTGGTTTGTCAAACCCATAATCCTGGGAAGACAATAAAGACAATAAAAATTTCTGGTATGTATCTACCATTTGATGGCCCACTTAAACATTTATAGGAGGATTTGATTCAATTGTCATTTGCAACACATGTTTTCTGGATGTGTGAAAGTTTTCCTATGCAAGAAGGCTGATGTAATAATAGTAACTAAAGTAATTGTTAGAAAGTGTGTTTTCCTCATGAGATATTTATTGCAGCACAAGTCACAATTGCAAAGAGCGAAGCCATGAGTATACAGGGTCATACAGAGTGGTATAATGAAACTGGAGACTCACAAGCGAGGATGTTGGGAAAGGGGTAATTACCTATTAGGTACAATGCATGTTATTCGGGTGATGGGTATGCTAAAACATAGACTTCACCACCGTACAATTCATCCATGTAATCAAAACCCACTTTTACCCTAAAGCTATTGACATTTTTAAAAAGTAAATACTTTTTTTTTAAGTAAATAGGATACAGGATAAGATATAAGTGAAATTTCTCAAGAAAGTTTTACGATAGATATATTAAGGACTCCAGAGAAGGAGTCAGTAGGTAGACAGAGAGGTATGAAGGGATTATCAGTAGAGGTTTACCTAGAATTCTTAGCAGTATAGTGGAGCTTAGAGCATGAGCCTTGCTCCCTGATGGATGAGGTGTAATCCAAGAAGGCTACCTCTGTTTTAGAAAACTTTCGTAATTCTCAATGTCTCGAAGAACCCAGGGCCTACCAGGTGGATTAGCAATGGCTGAGGTGGCAATTATATGAATGGGCCTATAGATTTCTATTGCCTCATGCATTTCTGGGAAAACAATGGCTATTTCTCTGAAGTCAGGAGAACATAGAAAAATCCAGATTTGGTCTTCTCATTCTCAAAGAAGAGAGACCTGAAAACTCACACACCCAAGGACAACATTGAGATTTTCTTCTAAATGGAATGTTTTCCTGTTTCCAGATGCCACCTGAAAGGAAAAAGAAATGTGTGTTTTTTTGTGTATGTGTAGTTTTGCATGTGTTTACTTTTTTAAGTTTGCTAGTTAGCTTTGAATACTGCATACTTTAAATATAGAATATTTCAAAAAATTCTATAGCATTTTATTTTAAAAGTCTGTGTAAGAAATGTTGTTTTGGGCTACTTTCCAAGTTTTCCAAATTATTCTTTACTTACCTCACTGCTGATCACACATTTAATTAATAATATTTTTAAAAAAACAATAAACAAGGCATTCTATGTCCAAAAATATGTTTTTAAAGTGATAAAAAATAAATGTGAAATTATATTTTATTGATATTGATTAACCTTCTACTTCTGGAGGAGCTAAACTCCATGAAATGATCTTAAACTGTTACCTTATACTCTAAAAATCTTTGTTTTATTCTACTATGTTCTTAAAATAAACTGGTGGTATGGACTTCCAATTCAATATTTCACTGTAAGGGTATGTTTAATCAGTTAGTCAGCTCATCAGTCATTTTTTTAAAATTTCAAAATCATGTATTTTCATTCTAAAACTACTGATGGTTCTTTTAAAATAATTAATTCACAGTTCATCATCACCATCTTCATCAGCATAACCACCATTAATGTCATTGTTACCATTGTTTTGTTATTCCTCTGAAGTTCCTCCCAATCTTTTATTTGCATTGTGAATACTAGCTTGCATGTTACTCATTCTTATTATTTTTAAGACAATAAATTAACTTATATATTAATTATGCAGTTTTAATTATTTATCTATGGACAAATGCCCTTCGTATCAAATTTTAGTAATACCCAGACTCTGAAACTATTTTGGTAGTATAAAATAAAATGATATCTACTTTTGTGTGTGACTCTTGGTAATTATATAAGTCAGCTCAGGCTTCCATAACAGAATGCCGTAGACTGAGGGACTTAACAGAAATTTGTTTTCTTACAATTCTGAATACTAGAAGTTCACGGTCAAGGTGACAGGAGGGTCAGTTTCAGGTGAAGACTCTCTTCCTGGCTTACAGATAGCTTCTTTCTCTCTGTGCCCTCTAGGCAGAAAGAGTGAGGAAGTTCTCCTCCATCTCTTATGAAGTCACTAATCCCATTGTCAGGGACCCACCATCATGACCTCATGTAAACCTAATTATCTCTCCAACACTCTCTCTCCAAATGCCATAACATTTGGGACTAGGATATCTCCATATGAATTTGGGAGGATTCAATTTAGTCCAAAGCAATAGAGTTTCTATTATTTTAGGTTCACATTTCATACACTTTCTTTTATTTATTTACTCATTTTTCCTCAGAGAATCTTCCTTCTCTCTCTAGAGATAGATCTATACGAATGAATGGGGGTATTTCTCCACCTACTGAAGAGTTAAGTGTTACAAGGAGAACACATTTTTTGTGTATTTTGCATTGTCACATTGCAGCTTCTTCTTTACTATTTCAATGGGAGGATGATATGTTGCCTTATATATATATGAATGCTAGATATATGATTTGGTTATTCTGTATAAAAACTGAATGGCTTCTATCCATACCCAGATATTTCTCCAATAATAAAAATTCAACTGACTCAAAAAAAGTTTTAGCATCAAAGAGTCAATAATATTAATTAAAACAGTTTATTTTAGTAATTTACAAGTATCTTCTCCAAGCTGTCTTTTCTAAGAAAATAGTTGTTAAAAGTATTACTTTATTTGAAGAAAGGAATCACTTTCTTCTTTATAAATATCTTGACAATTACATAATTTATAAGTAGATATTGACTTTTCAAAATGAATATCAAAAATTATTGACTACAGTGTATATCTTTAGGCAAATTGAGAAATAATTAACCCTGATACTCATAAAAAATTAAAATCAATAAATGCATCATTGCATATTGGTAGGAACTCTAAGCATTAAAATGCAAGAAGCATTAATACTGCCATTTTATAAATTACTTTGATGTTGCAAGGCTTTGTTTTGAGTCTTTTTAAAGAGTAGCACCACTTAAAGTTATTTGGCCTAAATAATGTGTGCATTATGCGATCTCTCATATTACAGTCATAAAAAAACAGTAGTAGGCAATGGGACAAACCAAAGCACAATTTACACTTAACCGAAAAGTATCATGATATGATTGGATTGTGTCCCCACCCAAATCTCATCTTGAATTGTAGCTCTCACGATTCCCATATGTCATGGGAGGGACCCAGTAGGAGGTAACTGAATCATTGGGGTGGGTCTTTCCTGTGTTGTTCTCATGATAGTGAATAAGCCTCATGAGATCTGATGGTTTTAAAATGGGGGGTTCTCTGCACAAACTCTCTCTTGCCTGCTGCCATGTAAGACATGTGTTGCTTGCCCTTCACTTTCCACCGTGTTTGTGAGGCCTCACCAGCCATGTGGAACTGTGAAAAAATTAAACCTCTTTCCTTTATAAATTACCCAGTCTTGGGTATGTCTTTATTAGCAGCATGAGAATGAACTAATATGGTAAACTGGTACCAGTATGGTGGGGTGCTGCTGTAAAGATACTGGAAAATTTGGAAGCGACTTTGGAACTGGGTAACAGGAAGAGGATGGAGCAGTTTGTAGGGCTCAGAAGAAGAAAGGAAAATGTGGGAAAGTTTGTAACTTCCTAAAAACTTGTTGACTGGCTTTGACCAAAATGCTGATAATGATATGGAAAATGAAATCCAGGCTGAGGTGGTCTCAGATGAAGATGAGGAACTTGCTGGGTACTGGAAAAAAAGTGACTCTTGCTATATTTTAGGAAAGAGACTAGAGTCATTTTGCCTCTGCCCTAGAGATTTGTGGAACTGGAACTATGAACTTGAGAGAGATGATTTAGGGTATTTGGCTGAATAAATTTTTAAACAGGAAAGCATTCAAGATGTGACTTAGGTTCTATTAAAAGCATTGAGTTTTTTAAAAAAGAAACAGAGCATAAATGTTTGGAAAATTGGCAGCCTGGTGATGCAATAGAAAAGAAGAACCCATTTTCTGAGGAGACATTCAAGCCAGCTATAGGAATTTGCATAAATAACTAGGAACCAAATGTTAATCACCAAGAAAAGGGAAAATATCCCTAGGGCATGTCAGAGATCTTTGCGGCAGCCTCTCCCATCATAGGACCTGAGACCTAGAATAAAAAAAAATGTTTTGTGGGTGGGGCCCAGGGACCCCCTGCTGTGTGCAGACTAGGAACTTGGTGCCCTGCACCCCAGCCGCTCTAGCCATGGCTAAAAGGGGCCAATATACAGCTTGGGCTGTTGCTTCAGAGGGTACAAGCCCCAGGCTTTGGCAGCTTCAATGTTGTGTTGAGTCTGCTGGTGCACAATAGTCAAGAATTGAGGTTTGGGAACTTCCTCCCAGATTTCAGAGGATGTGCAGAAACATCTGGAACTCCAGGCAGAAATTTGCTGCAGGGGCAAGGCCCTGATGGAGAGCTTCTATTAGGGCAATGCAGGAGGGAAATGTGAGATTGAAGACCCCACACAGAGTCCCCACTGGGGCACTGGAGCTGTGAGAAGAAAGCCATCATCCTCCAGAACCCTGAATGGTAGATCCACCAACAGCTTGCACCATGTTCCTGAAAATGCTGCCGACACTCAATGCTAGCCCATGAAAGCAACCAGAAGGGAGGCTGTACCCTGCAAAGCCACAAAGGCAAAGCTGCCCAAGACCATGGGAACCCACCTCTTGCATGAGCATGACCTGGATGTGAGACATGGGGTCAAAGGAGATCAATTTGGAGCTTTAAGATTTGACTGCCCCGCTGGATTTTGGACTTTCATGGGGTCTATAGACCCTTTGTTTTGATCAGTTTCTCCCATTTGGAATGACTGTATTTATCCAATGTCTGTACCCCCATTGTATCTAGGAAGTAAATAACTTGCTTTTGATTTCATGGGCTTGTAGGTGGAAGGTAGGTACTTGCCCTGTCTCGAATGAGACTTTGGACTGTGGACTTTTGAGTTAATACTGAAATTAGTTAAGACTTTTGGGGACTGTTGGGAAGGCATGATTGGTTTTGAAATGTGAGGACATGAGATTTGGGAGGAACCGGGGGTGGAATGATATATTTTGACTATGTCCCCATCCAAATCTCATCTTGAATTGTAGCTCCCACGATTCTCATGTGTCATGGGAGGGACCTGGTGGGAAGTAATTGAATCATGGAGCTGGGTCTTTCCTATGCTGTTCTCATGCTAGTGAATAAGTCTCACGAGATCTGATAGTTTTATAAGGCAAGTTCCCCTGCGCGAGCTCTCTCTTGCCTGCTGCCACATAAGATGTGTCTTACTTCCCTTTCACCTTCCACAATGATTGTGAGGCCTCCCTAGACATTCAGAACTGTTAGTCAATTAAACCTCTTTTCTTTATAAATTACCCAGTCCCAGTTATGTCTTTATTAGCAGCATGAGAATGAACTAATTTATATCATTTAATAACAAACAAATTACAATTGTCATGTACATTGTCTTCATCCATTCAGGCTGCTCTAACAAGATACCATAAACTGGGTAGCTTATAAACAACAACAAAATATTTCTTACAATTCTGGAGTCTGGAAACTCTAGATCATATGCTTCAGATGTGGCATTTGGTGAGGACACGCTTTCTGCTTCATAGTTCTTCCTGTGTCCTCACATAGTGAAAGAAAGCTACTTCCCACAATTCCCATGTGTTGTGGGGGGTACCTGGTGGGAGGTAATTGAATCGTGGGGCTGGGTCTTTCCTGTGCTTTTCTCATGGTAGTGAATGAGTCTCACGAGATCTGATGCTTTATCTTTTATAAGAATACTAATTCCAATCATGAGGGCTGTCTTACTAAAGGCCCCATGTTCGACTACCATCACCTTAGGGGTTACGATTCAACATAGAGATTTTGGAAGGACACAAACATTCATACTCAGAATATACCCCTAATTTTCATTTTATTTGAGGCTGTTTTTTTAAATAATGGCCTTCTTATTATATTGGTCACAAATTTTCATGAAATATTTTACTACTTTGTGTAAGGATGTGATGAGGTGACCTGGACTCTGATACTTGTCTTTCTTTTGTGACCTTGAACATATTAACTCAACAATAACAAAAAATGATTAATTTATATATAAAGCAAAAGAAGAAACAGTCTTTGCATTCAGAAGTTTACAATTCCCTTGGGGTAAACAAGAAAATAAGAAAAGCATAGAAGTTATCATGACATAAGATAGACTGTGGCTTTGAAGAGATTTTTAAAAATTAGAGAACTAATACGGGCCTTTGAAAAGATTTTTTAAAAATAAGAGACTAAAAGGATTGAATATTATAGTAATGATGTGGTATCTGATGTGGATCTTGAAATTTGATTGAGGAGAACGTCAAAAGATGAAAACAGAGAGTGGAATTGGGCAGCTCTGTAGTCAGAGAAAATGGCATAAAAATATGGGTAAATGTGGAAAAGTAAGACACATGTTTAGAAAAATAAATCATCTCTATCTTTAGTGAACAAATGTAGAGGAATAATAGTGTACCAAGGAAGAAAAGCAGTTTAGAATCAGATTGTAAAATAATTTAATTGCTAGAGGTTAAGTGATTAAGCCAGTTGTTTATTATAAACTAGAATTCCAGATACCGTATCAAATACTAGTAACACATACTTCACATTACAAAAAACACCATCTTTGGGGAATATGTAGTCTAGAAAGAAGGTAGAAATGAATGATATAATTCCACAAATATAGCTAAAACTACAATTAGATGATTCTCAGAAGGCACAGTGCTAGAGAACATATAATAGGAATTCTAACTTCATCAGTAGGATCAAAGAACTTTCTAAAAATAAAAAGATTTAAGAAGGATAGAAGTGAGAGTAAGACACAAAAGCATTATAATTAGGTGAAAGTGTTGTCCTGTTGCAGGGGAGACAGGGAAAATAAGCCAGTCTCAGTCTCAGATATTATAGGAGCTTTTAACTTAGTTTTTTCTTCTAAATGTACTGAGTTATTACTTAAATGAATAATAGGAGAAAATGTACTGTTATCAGAGGTTCATTTTAATTACAAAGCACACCCTCTTGAGTGAAGAGTTGGTTGGGACAAGAGAATTGGAGGTCAGCAAATTAAAATGCTTTACCACTAGACTAGTTGAGAACTAATGGTTGCTTCAAATAAGTGGTTTGGAGATAGATAGCTATGTAGTAATTTAAGAAGTACTTAAGGTTGAAAATTGAAAGTACATATTGGATAACTAGAAATTAGAGAGACAGAATTTTCCAGGGTTCCTTTGTTCCCTAGTTGTGATATTTGGGTGTGTGATGATTCTTTTCATTGTGATAGGGAATCTGGACAAGACCAGAAAATAAAATCCTTTAGGAGAGGAGGACCATAAACTCAGCTTAATGTACCCGTGATGTTCCTTTGAAATAGACATTCAAGAAGAATGTGGATTTTCAAAGTTAAAACAGTAAGCCTGGACCGAATATATAGAAATGTATGCACAATCTGTTCACCAATAGTCATGGGAGTTGGAGCAGTCAAGGAGCTTTGCTAGGGAGCAATACAAAAGAAAAGGGATCACCAAAATTTTGACTACGTAGTATAGATAAGGTCAAGAGGAGATCAAGAAAGAATAAATTCGAAAGTTAAGAGAAAGCCAAGAGTGTGATGTCACACAAATGTTTCAAGGAAGAGTCAACAAGGTCAATAAATGCTGAAACTTCAAGTAAGAGGATATTGACCACTGGCTTTTGAGATGGCGAAATCAATGAAGATCTTAGAAGTGCCATTTAAGAGAAGTGATGGGGTACAAAACAGATTGTTCAGGGTTAAGAAGAGAGGGATAGGTGAGGAAATGAAGCCAGCATTTTTTGGGAACCTATTTTGAGAAGTGGTTTGAATAGGGAGGAGATAGGACTACAGTTGCAGAAACATGTAATTGCAATGGAGGATTTTTAAAATTAGAATTATTGAGTATATTCCATGGAAAAATATAGTTAAAAGAAGTGAGATTGTTTTCAGATTGTGATATAACATAAGCTATTTTTTGACAAAAAAAGACAAACTATAAAACTTCATTTTGTAAATTAATACAGCAGTGGTAAAATGTGACAGGGATTAAACCGTTAGTGAAAAAATCAAGAACAAATGCGCAGGCTGATGCAATCATGTGTATGTGATAATTTTGGAATGCATGTGCATTGATGGCAGAGAGTGGAAACAGGAAAATAAGAAAACTAGTGTGATAATGTTTGGAAAGAAAACAGAGAATATATTGTAACTAGTAAATAATTTTACCTAAAAATTGGAGAGGCTTATGGTAAAGTAAAAGGAAATTACTTAATAGAGGAAATGTACATTATCTGACAGTTACACTAAAAGTCCAGACTTCACTACTACTCAATTTATCCATGTAAGAAAATGGCATTTGTGCCCCTTAAGTTTATACAGAAAAGTACATAAGCGTTAGTGTCTGAATGTAGATGAAGAAACAGTCTGTTGAGAGGATGGGTTATTTTTTTCACAGATTTGATCAGTAGCTGTAGTTAGGATTTCATCCTCACCCTCATTCCAACAAACATGTTCTTATGAAGTTCATCAATGATCCGCTCATTATTGAATCCAATGATCAGGTCCTCAACTCCATTTTGCTTGATCTGTTAGCAGCATTTGGTGCGAGTGATCAGTCCCCTCTTGAAACCGTTTCTCTGTCTGTCTTTAGAAAGACACACACTACTGAATTTGTCCAAATATTAAAATCCTTTACTGATTTCTTGACAAAAAGTTGGTGAAATCCAAGGCTCATTTCTTGAGCTTTCGTCTCAATTTTGCTGATTTCCTCTGTAACATTTGCTGTTAAAATGGTTGATGTAGTTACTATAGGCTAGCAAGCCCTACATTTTTATCTCAATTCTGAACCCTTAAAATATATCTTTAACATGATTTGACTTCTCTACTTGGGTATCAAATAGGATTCTTAGAATTAACATGACCCGAACCTATTATTTCACTGGAGTCATCTAATAAGAACCTGCTAATCTTACTTTCTCCCTTAAGCTAATGAGTTATCCACCCTTCTTGTTCTTCAAGCCATGATCCGGAAATCCTTAGTTGCTCTTACTTTTTCTATTACACATCACATCTATTTCATCAGCATGTGTTATCTCTTCCTTCAGATTATATTCTATATTTGATCACTTCTCACTGTTGGTACGCTACAAAATCCCCTTCTTATTTATCCTACACTTGATCTTCTTCAGACAGGCAGGTCTTCATGCTTTTCTTGGTATATACTGAACATGCTCTTACCTCCGAACCTTTGTACCTGCCAATCTTTGTGCCTGGAATACTCTTCTCTGTTATATCTGCGTAGCTTGATCTCTCTTCTTTAACTCTACACACAAATATCACATTTGAAACAAAACTGTAACTAAATATTATTATAAAAATGATTACCCTTCACTCCCACATCTCCTGTAACTTTATCATGCTTTTAAATTTTCCCCATGGTTGTGCACAATGCAATATACGGTATATTAATATTTTTACTACCTTATGATCTGTAATCTTTGGCTAGAACATTGCTGTCCAATGCGACTTTCTGCATGATGAAAATATTGCAGAAAAGATAGCCCAGCCTTCTCACCTTGACACTTAAGGATAAGTATAACTTTAAATAAATTTCACTCAGGTAGCCTATGATAGTGCCAAGACTGGCACCGTAACCTCTATCTGTCTGGTGTACTCTCTCTCTCTATGAATATCTCTCTACATACCAAAAGACAAATCAAAACTTTCTGATCAGGCATTCAAGGCTGTGCATTAACCCTTCCCTACATAGATTGATGATTTAGACTCCCTGGCATAAAATTCTTAGGCTAGTTCAAATGTTTTCTACCTGGGCCTCAATGCTTCTTGGTTTACTGATTACCTTTTGCTGCTAACCATATCAATTAACCTGCAAAATGTAAAGTTCTAGATGCATGGTTTTTAATGTATGAGTATATGAAAATTACTTTATTATACCTTCATATTCGATTTGTGACTTGGTAGATTCAGATGTGTACTTTAAAATCTGATTAATTTGCCTTTGAAAATACTCGCCTAATACTTAATGTTAAAGATGCCGATTTTTACTTCCCCTCCTTTATGCTTTTTGATTGACTTTATTTTCAACTGTCTGTTTTTTTAAGCTTTCACAATCTTATTTAAACTTAAAAGAGCTTACTACTTCAATATTGTTGCTCATAGCTATATTTCTGAAATATACTCAATTTCTCCTTGAAGGATGCTTCCTTCATCAGCTAATAAACCATCATGTTTCTATAGTTATTTTAAACTAATTTCTTGGGCACTTTGTCTAATGACACTGTCTTTTTTTTTTTTTTTTTTTTTTTTTTTGACAGTCTTGCTCTGTTGCCCAGGCTAGAGTGCAGTGGCATGATCTCAGCTCACCTCAACCTCCAACTCCCGGGTTCAAGTGATTCTCCTGCCTCAGCCTCCTGAGTAGCTGGGATTGCAGGAATGTGCCACCACTCCCGGCTAATTTTTGTATTTTTAGTAGAGATGGGGTTTCACCATGATGGTCAGGCTGGCCTCGAACTCCTGACCTCATGATCTGCCCACCTCAGCTTCCCAAAGTACTGGGATTACAGACATAACCCACCATGCCTGGCCAACATTGCTACTTTTGCTAACTAACTTTTTAAAATTAATCGGTCAATTATAGGCGGGTAAAAAGAATCTGATACACATATATTTATATATATTTGCAGCACACAAATATATCTATATCTCTGTTTATAACTATATACATGTACACAGCAAGAGTGAGAGAAAAGAAAGGGATTTTAATTTTATATATGCTTTTGGTTTTAGAATCTTTCAAACCATTTTGGAAGTCAAAGAAGTTTGAATAAAGAAATATGAGAGCCATAAATTTTGAATATCTATCTTTTCTCTAGACTATATGGAATCTCTTTTATTGCTGTATTTTAGCATACTTGTTTGATTAGTCATTTTGTCATAGTGCTTATGAATTCTGTTTATTGCGACTCTTCCTGTTATATCTGTTCCCTAATACAACTCTGTTTATGTAAATGAGACCTTTCTTTGCTATATCCCGTGGGTCTACCTTGAAATGTTCTCATCCTTTATATTGTAATTGTCTCTCAATAATATCATTTTTTATGTTCCAGAGGGAAAGTCAGTGACTCTGAATTATATTCTGGTTTGTGATTAATATTTTATTCCTTTGCCATACATCCATGAAAAAGAACTAAGCAACTGTGGGAGAGTATATATGTGTTATTTACTATAGCACCCAAATTAAACATACACAGTCATAAAATATTTTAAAATTAGAAATAATGTAATTATATGACTTTTTGCTTTCTAGAATCTCAGAGTGCTTCTGGAATAATAATTATTTTTATTACAAAAATCTATTTTATAGCTTTGCTTACAGGTTAGGTGTATTTTGGGACTTGGCCATATTAGCAACTTTCCTTTCCTTTTCATCTTCAAAAAGTAGAATTAGTGAACTTTAATGATTTGCTAACTTACTACTGGAACATTTTGCTGTTTGCCTTGGAAGAGATATATATTTGCAACAAGCTACTTAAATGGCATCATAAAATGTCTTGCTAAATCTTACATTTCTAAATTAATGTCCAGAAAATCTGCTCTGGTAATTTTCTATGTATCACTTGATTTCTTCCCCTTGCCCTGCAGTTGTCCCTAAAGTCTGTCATCAATGGACAGCATTATCCAAATCCCTTGCCCTCTGGGTTTCAGTGGAGAAAGATAGTTCAGGTCCATGTTCTTCTTGCTCTCACCTGAGGAGTGAAGGTCTGGTAGCAGCAGAATTTCCCCAACTCCTTTCAGAAGCCCCCTCCCTCACTGCCTTTCTTTTTCCAGCTGCATTAACTGCTCTTTCCCCATCCCTTTAGAATTGATATTGTAAGGGTTTCCTCTGCACAACTTCACCATTACTAGTTCTGGCCAATTTACCATTTCTTGTTGGTTGCATTCAAGTAACCTTTAAAGGTGTCAGAATCATGACTGTATAAAATCGCTGTATAAAAATTGTATACATGACTGTATAATATTCTCTATTCGAATAATGGCATAAAGGATAGGATGCACAATCTCTTCCCTTGAAGCAATTTCTAGGTTAAGTAGACTGAGCAGAACCCTGGAAGAATTCCTCAAGATCAAGTGATTTAACCTCCATAGACACTTAGATCAACTAACCTCAGCAGCAGAAAAGTAATATATAGCGATATATGATTAACATTGAGTATAAAATTTTGAGATTCTTGAAAAACATAACATTATTAAACTTATTTTTGAGAGCTCCAACTCCATTGTTCAAAATGAATCAATTATTTGTGTTAGAACAGATAAGTCATTTTTAGTGATCTTGGCATGGCATAATAGATGTGTGAGTGTGTGTGTGTGTGAGTGTGTATATATTCACTTAATTAATTCTTAAATATACTATTCACTATTTTGCCTAGCAATATACCTAATATATAATGGTTTTAATTTGTATAAATTGAATATATATCTTACATAGCGTTATAATTGTTGGTTTACCACTATATTCATTCTAAATCATTGTAGTTCAATTAGTGACATTTATTATTTCAAATATTATAAATTATCAATAAATAAAATTTGCTGCACTGAAATATTTTTAATAATCTAATATAGTATCAACAAACTTAGAAGAAACATTTGAATGTGAGACTTGACTTCAATCATTTTTAAAAAATTATCTCGTGACACTAGATATTTCAGTTTTCAAAGGTTTACTGTAATTTACTAATATCTTAGCAAAAGCTAATTAGCATTAGCTAATACTAGTGAAAATAAACTTTCTGTCAACATACCTTCTGTCCTGTAAATTAGAAATTCCTGCTGGGCACAGTGGCTCAGGTCTGTAATCCCAGCAATTCAAGAGACTGAGACAGGAAGATTGCTTGAAGCCAAGAGTTTGACACTACCCTGAGCAATATAGCAAGACCCATTCTCAACAAAAACGTTTTAAAAATTAGCTGGGCATGAAAGTGTTTGCCTGTGGTCCCAGCTACTGGGGAGGCTGAGGTGGGAAGATATCTTTAGTCCAGGATTTTGAGGTTACAGTGAGCTATGATTGTGCCACTGCACTCCAGTCTGGGTGATAGAGCAAAAGGCTATCTCAAAAATGAAAAAGTTTCTGTTGTGAATAGAATACATTTAATATTTGTCATTCTTAAAATATTCTATTATGTTGTAATTTTAATATTCCAATTAGCTAGATAATCCAAAGAACATTTCTATTTATTTCTAAATATCACATTTCAAAAAATAATATATTAGTTATATGTTATTTAAAGAGCCTCTATTTTATAGAAATGTAATCCTGTTACATACATATACTACATTGTGTAAAGTATAGGATCATAGAAAGCTAAAATTATAACACAATCTTGTTGTAACATGTATAGATGAAATACTTATGTGATACAAATTGCTTAAAGAAATGGTGGTAGTTGCAATATATGACTGCCAAGTTCTTATTTTTACTAGGTGTAATTCTACATTAAATACAACTGCATGCTGATAATATAAAGATGCTATATATATATAAAGATGATACTATAAAGATCAATACTAGATCAATAACTAAAATTAATACAAATAAAAATGCTAAACGTCAATGTAATCTAAATGGTATACTAAAATGTTGGCAAAATAAAAATAATGCAGAGAAGGAGAAATGAAGAAATAAAAGTATGAAGTAAAACAAATATAAAACAAATAGCAAAATCAAGATTCTTCTGTATACCCTATCAGGAGCTGGACTTAAAATATAAAGACGTGGGTCCTCCAGGTTCCCTCTATGAGACAGAAAGCTGGAAAGAGCCTCACACTCATCTTGCCACCCATAACATTTGGAAGTGATTTGCAAGATAATGGTCTTCCTTTAGACTATTAGAGTTGAGTTTAAAGGGAAAAGATCAAGCCTAAAGTCCCAGGGTACACAAAACACTTTGTAAGAGAGGTGGGACACAAGAATATACCCATCTGTTACGGGGTAGAGGGAAAAGAAATGGCCATTAAAAAATAATTATAATCTAAAGAAAAAAACAGCAAATACTATTTCTCCCAGGGTGGTGATGACGATTTACTACTACAGAGATGGGAGGAGGTGGGGTGGGAATCCAACTCCTAAAGGAAGGAAGAAAAATATTTTGAGCCCAGATCATTTAGAGATCTCTTATTATTTGAGGATAGGCACAAATCACCAAGAAATTCCTCCTTTTGAAACATAGAGTGAAGAGAAACTAAGACAGGCTGACCAGCACAGCAGCGAACATATGTAATTCCCACCATTACCAGATTAGCCAACCTTAAGTAATAAGAAATTGCATTATACGACAGGGGAAACACAAAAATTTAAAGAGACTCTAAGATACGGGAATACAGGGAAGACGAAAAGGTAATAGTAGAGCAAGAATATTGAGGAAACACCCACGGGCAAACCAGTCCTCACTCTATGTACAAGGTAATGTTAGAAGAATTTGAGGGTAGTTTTGTACTGAAATTAGTAACAGTGAGAAATAAAAATAAATTTCTAAGCCTCACAACTCACTGAACAGACTCCTTTTTGGCCAAAGGAACCCCAGAGAAACCTTGAAAACTGATTTCTCAGCCATAACTGGATGGAAGGTAAAACATACCTCATTATAACCCCTTCCACACTGATAGCCACTAGGCTTTTTAACAGGAACGAGCCATTTCAAAAGACTTTACTGATAATATCAACCAACTGACTGGTAGCTGCCCCTGTCTTTTAGGGTTTCAACAAAAGAACTGATTGGCATTTCTTCCTGACAAGAAATCATTGACCACAGAGTGGTTCTGGCCAATTTATGGAGGATACAGAGATGGCTTTCATATATCTGCTTCACCTTTTGCTTTCATATATCTGCTTCACCCTTTGATGTCACAGGGCCAAAATCCACACCCTTGGATTATTCTAACACCATCATTTTTTTTTTAACATGGGTCCCATGGGGAGGCATGAAGCTCAATTGCATATGCACACACTTCTCCTTTCAAATATTCATGACTCCTCTTACAGTTTATTGAGTATATGTTCCTGTCTTACTCTTCCCACCCTTGAATCATCTATTTTTGGCTTCTGGCTGGAAGCTATGCTTCCCAGTTTATTAGAAGGTCCACGCAGCAAGCTGCAGCCATTTATGAGAAATAAAACTCTTCTTTCTAAGTTTATGAACCCTGCCATTTCTTAGTTGACAATAGCAACAAAAACTAAGAACCTAGATCAACTGCTGACTCAACTAACTGCATCTCCTACAGTAACAGCATAGAAGAAAAAGCATGCCTATTTCAAAGAACGTATATTATTTACTGCTGTTATTATCATCCTGTACAAAATGTTCAGTATCTAATAAGAATTAAGAGAAACAAAACAAAAATATCAAAAGACAAAAATCAACATTACAAAGTTGGTTGGATGTTGGAAATATTAGACAGTAATTTAAAATAAAATAAAGTGAATAATATGTTTAAAACTCAAGTGAAAAGATTGACAGCAGGAATAAAAGGGAGAATTTCAACAGAGATGGAAATTGAAAAAGAACTAAGAATAAATAGTAGAAATCAAAAATACATTAAGAGAGATGAATAATGTATTCAACGGGCTGAAGACAGTCAACAAGTGATTCAGTGTACCTGAAGACAGATTATTGTAACTTACCCAAATGAAATACAGGCAGGATAAAAAAATGAATAAGAAGAAAACATCCAAGGATATAATAAACTATCAAATGGCAAAACATACATGTAATTGGAAATCCAGAAGGGAAAGAGATAAATATCTAATGATGAGAATTTTCTGCAAATAATCAAATATATCAAACCACAGATCCAAGCAGCTTAGAAAGCCATAAATGTAATAAATACAAGGACCCTCTCAAATCAGAGATGAACAAAATTTCTTGAAGGCAAAAGAAAAATTACATAATGAGAAAAAAAGATAAGCTCCAGTAAATTTTCTTTTTGCAAATCCAAAGCAATATGTAAGTCAGAAGACAATGGAATGACATATTTAAAGCAATACAAGAAAAAAAAACAGTCCCACATTCTATACTCAGTAAAAATACATATGATAAAGGACAAAAAATAAAATAAAATACTCAGACAAGCAAAATTTTAAAGAATTAATCTTGAGTACAAATGTGATACAAAAGTATTTAGTCATTATTTAAGCTGGAGCAATATGCTATTGAACAAAATTTGTATCTATATAAACAAGTTAATGTCTCCGGAAATTATTAGAATAATTATAAATGTTAAACAACTATCTTAGTGTTTTGTGGCTGCTGTAATAAAATGCAATGTTCTGGGTAGCTTATAAACAACAGAAATTTAATTCACACAGTTCTGGAACCTGAGTGGTCCAAGATTAAGTCACCAGCATTTTCTGGTTTTAGTGAGAGTCATATTCCAAGTTGTAGACTGTGTTTCCTCTTGCTGTTTCATCACATGGGTGATGGGGGCACTGTATCTCTCAGGAGTGCCTTTTATAAAAACATTAATTCCATTTATGATGGCTTAGCCATCATTACCTAATAACTTTTCAAAGTACCCAATTTGTAGCACTATTACTTTAGTGATTAGGATTCAACATATGAATTTGGGAGGGACACAATCGTACAGTCCATAGCAAATACCTTTTTTTTTAATGTTAATCACTAAAAATAAAGTGAGGCTTTGCAAACCTTTTTATTAAAGGATGAGATAAATATGCTAGGTTTTAGTGACCACATACGGAGAAATATATATGTATAAGTATGTGCCTCATATATGCCTCACATTTATTTATATTCACTTCTCCCCTTCTCGTTACTGTTCCTCTTCTTCCTTTTCTTAGGTGGCTCCTTCTTTTTTCTATTCTTCTTCATCCTCTTTTTTCAATTATTTAAATATGCAAAAATGTACTTAGCACATTGAGCATACAAAGAAAATTAGATACTGTTGAATTTGGCCCATTGATCATAGATTGCATAGTTTATTCACACCTGTATAAAGCAACAATAGTTGTAATGCAGGATAGTTTTACAACATACTTAAAAATGTGTGGCACAGATAGAATAAAAGATGTATAGCAGTAATTGAATATATAATTTCATAAGATTCTGACAGTATGAGTGAAATAGTGTAATAAAAATGGAAGCTAGATTTATTAGCCAGAAATATATCCATTGTAATCCCAAAGGTGTATGCTAATAATTTTTTAAAATAAGTTTTAAGAAAAGAATGCAGAGAAGTTAAATCAGAAAAATTACTCAGTTGACCCAATTGAAGAATGAAAACAACAACAACAAAAAATGTACAAGAAACAAAGTGAGAATAATGAAAAGAAAATAACTATCAAGATGAGCTAATCACATCATATAAATAATGATTTTAAATATAAATGACATACATGCAAATTTTTTAAAGGAGCTTGTTACCTTGTCCTCTGCTGAAAGCTTTTAAGTATTGATTTCTTTTTAGTTAACAAAGGATTAGTCACATTGTATACTGTATATCAAGTGAATTTTGGTCGTTTATGTCTTTAACAAAAGGTATCCCTTTCAAAGAGTTTCTATATTATACTTATGGGCATAAATTCCTTCATGACGTTCTATTTTTCTCTCCTTTAAGGTCTGTAGGATATGTAGTAATGTGTCCCTGTATTACACATCCTTTTGGGGGCAGCATGATAGAAATTTGTCACTTTTATTAATATTTTCAAAGAAGGCCGAACGCGGTGGCTCAAGCCTGTAATCCCAGCACTTTGGGAGGCCGAGACGGGTGGATCACGAGGTCAGCAGATGGAGACCATCCTGGCTAACATGGTGAAACCCCGTCTCTACTAAAAAAAAATACAAAAAACTAGCCGGGCGAGGTGGCGGGCGCCTGTAGTCCCAGCTACTCGGGAGGCTGAGGC
>NW_016810869.1:233436-268576 GCF_001698545.2 Rhinopithecus bieti | reverse complement strand
CCAGCCTGGGCGAGAGAGCGAGACACCGTCTCAAAAAAAAAAAATTTATATATATATATTTTTTTTTTCAAAGAAGCAGCATTGTTTGCATTTTTTTCTCATTCTCTTTAATATTTTAAAATTAATGTAGTCTCTTTACTGTTTCTATCGTTTTCTTTGTTTTGGGCTTATTCATTTTTTTTACCTTTTCTATCGTGGTAACTTACATTTTTGAGACATTTCTTTTTTTCCTAATGCAAGCATTTAATGATATTAAATTAGCTGGTTTAGTAACAAGCTTATGTACAGTTTTAATTTTCATTCAGTTCGCGATACATTCTAATTTTCCATTTAACATTCTTTTTGATGATAGACTCTTATAAGTATGTTGTTTGATTTTTTAATTACTTGAGAGCTTTCCAAGATTTTTTCTGATATTAAGAACTAGTTACATGTGTTAATGTTAAGAGAACATACTTTGATTGACCACCTGATACAAAATCAGAAAGACAAATGAAAACTGAAGATCATTATTTCTCCTTAACATAAATATTAAATACTAATTGTTTCACAAAATATCCAATTGAATCTGGCAAACGTAAAAGTAATTTTGATTATGGCCAAGTTTTTATTCTTTAAATCTTAGGAAACTGTTAGTATTGATGGTTTTTGTAATCAAAACACATGAAGCATTTCAGTATACATCTTAAAAATTTCTGCACATATACATATTAAAGAGTAAAAAATACTGACGAAACAAATTCAGGTACATTCGAAATCAAGAGTTATATTGTGTTTATGATTCTAAAGAGTGACTTATTTCCGAATTTGACATAGATTCAACTCATTTTTATCAGATTCCTGTTTGAAGTTTTTGTTCAAATATGCCAGCTAGTTCTAAAATGCACATGCAAAGGGAAAGTATCTAGAATTGTTGAAGTAATTTTGAAAAAGAACAAAATTGGATTAAATACTTCACCTAATTTTAAGCCTTATCATAAAACAACAGTAATCATAAGAGTGTGATGTTGGCAAAAGTTGTTTCAATATATGATTTGAATAGAATTCAGAAATAGATCCAAACGTATGTAGTCAAAAGAATTTTTACAAGATGCAAAAGCGATTCATAAAATGAGGATAATTATTTTTAACAAATCATACTGAAACAACTAGTTATGCATATCTGCAGAAAACCTTGACATATACCATTAATCATACATCAAAATATAAAGGAAAATTAATCAAAATAGATCTATCTGTTAAATGTTAAACTGTAAATTTTTAGGAAACAAACACAGAACACATGCACACCCACTATGTATGGTGCCTTTAAAATGAAAAACTTCTGCTCTTCAAAATGTAGGACTAAAAATATGAAGAATAATTCACAGAAAATATAAATTTTAATCCACAGGTAGGGAAATAATATTCAAAAGTAAACACACATAAAGGATTTGTATCCAGAATGTATCGAGAACTCTCAAACTCATTAAAAGTTTCGAAACACTGTAAAAATGCCAAACATTTGAATAGGCACTTTATCATATGCAACATAATTAGACATTAGGGAAGTGGAAATTTAAACCACAATGAGATAGCATTAAACACCTATTACAGTCATTTAAAAAATATAGCATCATGTGCTGGTGAATATGTGGAGCAATTGAAAATCTCATATATTATTAATGGAAGTGCAAATGGTACAACTAGTTTGAAAAAAATACAGTTTAGCAGCTTCCTATATAGATAAAATCTTACCATGTAATCCTATAATCCACATGACATATATACACAGAGAAATGAAAAGCTTTGTTCAAAAAAACTTGCATATGATTATTTGTGATGGCTTTATTTATAAACACTCAAAACTGGAATCAATGAAAATTGCTTTAATGGGTGTTTGAATAAACAAACAATATAATATCTACAACAAAATAGATCAGTCTTCTGCAATAATGTAGTATTTTGGAAAGAAAGAATTGATTCACACAAAAGCATGGATGAATCTTATAAAATAAGAAGAAAGTAGATGTAAAGACTATATAATATATGATCAATTAACATGATATTCTAGAAAAGGCAAACTTATCACTGCAGTAAATAGAATGTTCATTGGTAATCACTGGGGGAGATATGTAAAATGGCCTAAAGGTTTTGAGTTTGAGGAAAGAACTATAGATCATGATTGTGTTGGAAGCTTTATACATGTATACATTTATCAAAATTTCTAGGATTGCAGATAAAACAATGAACTTTACTGTTTTTAAATAATATATCAATAAACCAAAAAATAATTAAATAGCTATACAAAATGATCTCAGGCAAGTTATCAATGGGGGGGAAAGATATATTATGAAAATAATGAACAAAAACAAAACTCAGAATGATTATATTAATATCAAATAAACTGCACTTTAAGGCAAAGTATTATTAATAAAAAATAAGTAGGGATATATTATATTAAAAATGAGAAACACAAGGAAAATACATGAAAGATTATATAGACTTAAAAGAGAGCATGAAGTGTATGCAAAAAAACTTGACACAATTGAATACAGAAATAGAAATTTTAAATTTTTATTTGGAGAGCTTTATTCACTTCCATCAGGAAAAAATGAGAGAAGTTTGAAACAAAATCGGTAAAGATGTTTTATTAGCCATCCTACATGGTTATGCCCAATGACCTCTGCTTCCTTGTATTTGCAATCTCTTTTAATCACTTTAAATATTTTACTAGAATTTGTCTGTCTGACCAGTAGCATATGTACAAATGATAGTATGTTATTTCAGACTGGAATCAACCCAAATGACATTCAACTAGTGTATAATTATAAAAGACTGTAGTGTTGACACCTCTGTCTTTCCTACTCTCCTCTTAAATCTTGCTCTGGGTGAAGCAAGCTGCCAAATGTTATTCAACTAGTGTATAATTGTAAAAGACTGTAGTTTTGACATCTCTGTCTTTCTCTGTCTCCTCTTAAATCTCATGCACTGGATGAAGCAAGCGGCTATACTGGATGCAATCTTATATAAAATCACGAAAAGCAATGAAAGTGACAATCTGTCAACATAGATTTAAAAAGGAATAGAAATTTTGAATTAACCTAAATTAATTAAATAAATTGAATCCATACTTAGATGTCCTTATATAATAAAATTTCTAAGTCCAGCTGTCTTTGCTAGTGAATTTTATCAAACATTAAGATAGAAATAATACCACATCTGTACAAACTCTATAAGCCAGTAAAAAGAAATACTTGCTAACACATTTTATAAAGGAATTATTATTTTAGTAGCAAAACCAGACCAATGTATTACAGGAAATGAAGACTGCTGTGCAATACCACTCATAAACATATGTAACAAATACCTGCCTTGCCCCATTTCAGTGCTCAAGCACCCCTCCACATTGTCCCCCCACTGCCACCAGAGCATGTACACAGCATGGACCATGTTGCCACTGCCCTGATTAAACACTTGTTTTAGAATGTCCACATTGGAGTGTTGTTCCCAACACACTCGGAACACCTCAGCCCCTCCAGCAAATCAGGTGCTTAACCTCAAATGGCCAGAGAACAAAAGTTGTGGGCCGGGTACTAGACCCCAGGGATTGAGCATGCAGCTCAGGAGTGCTGAGCTGAAACTTGGCCTTCTGAAATCATCCAGAAATGAAGGGGGTTGACTGAACTGTCAACTCCTTTGACTCAGTTGTGTTACATTACAGTGAAACCCTCAAGGACATCAAAGAATAAAAAAAAATTAAAACTCAATCCAAAGTCTGGCAACTTCAAGATTAAGGAATCATCAGCTCACACAGATGAGAAAGAACCAGTGCAAGAACTATGGTAACTCAAAAAGCCAGAATGCATTCTTAACTCCAAATGACTACACTAGATCCCCAGCCAGGCTGAAATGGCTGAAATGATGGACATGGAATTCAGAATCTAAATAACAATAAAGATCATCGAGATTCAGGAGAAAGTCAAAAACTAATCCAAGAAATTTAAGGAATCCAATACAATGATAGAAGAGCTCAAAAACGAAGTAACCATTTTAAGAAAGAACCAACTGATCTAACAGAGCTGAAAAACTCACTACAACTATTTTATAATACAATCAAAACTATTAACAGCAGAATAGAACAAGCCGAGGCAAGAATCTCTGAGCTCAAGACTGATTCTTCAAATCTACTAAGTCAGACAAGAATAAGGAAAAAAGAATAAAAAACAACGAACAGAAACTCTGAAAAATATGGGATTATGAAAAGAGACCAAACCTATGAATCATTGGTGTCTCTGAGAAGGAGAGCAAGCAAATGGGAAAACGAATTTGCAGATATTGTTCATGAAAATTTCCCCAACCTTGCTAGGGAGTTCATCATTCAAATACAGAAAATTCAGAAAACTCTTGTGAAATACTATACAGGACAACCATCACCAAGACGTAGTCATCAGATTTTGTTGATCATTTTGAAACATAAAGGACTAAAGGCAGCTTGAGAGAAGGGGCAGATCATGCACAGAGGAAACCCATCAGGCTACAGTGAACCTATCAGAAGAAATCTTACATGCCATAAGACATTGGGTGCCAATACTGAGCATTCTTAAAGAAAAGAAATTCCAAGAAGGAACTTAATATCCAGCAAAAGGAAGCTTCACAAGTGAAGGAGGAATATAATCCTTTTCAGACAAGCAAATTCTAAGGGAATTTGTTACCACTAGAACTGCCTTGCAAGAAACCCTTAATCAGGGAAGTTAAAGATCTCTACAACAAGAATGACAAAATATTGCTGAAAGAACTCAGACATGACACAATCAAATGAGAAAACAGTCCATGATAGTGGACATGAAGAATCAACGTTGTTACGATGGTCATATTGCCCAAAGCAATTTGCAGTTCAAGGCTATTCCTGTAAAACTACCAATATCATTTTTCACAGAATTAGAAAAAACTACTCTAATGTTCATATGGAACCAAAAGAACTTGAATAGCCCAAGCAGTCTTAAGCAAAAAGGACAAAGCCAGAGGCAGCACACTGTCTGACTTCAAATTATACTACAAGGCTACAGAAAAAAAATCGTGATACTGGTATAAAAACAGACATGCAGATCAATGGAATAAGGTAGAGAACACAGAGACAAAGTCTCACATCTACAACCATCTGAACTTTGACAAAGTGGACAAAAACAAGTAGTGGAGAAAGGACTCCCTGTTCAATAAATGGTCCTGGCTAGCCATATGCAAAAGATTGAAACTGGATCCCTACCTTTCAACATATATAAATACCAACTCAAGATGGATTTAAAAAAAAAATCTGACATGTAAAACCTCAAACTATAGGTGTAGAGTTTATATAGTTTTATAGTTTACATAAAACTGTAAAAACCCCAGAAGGAAACCTAGGAGATACCATTCTGGACATAGGCTCTGGTAAGGATTTCATAACAAAGACCCCAAAAGCAATTGCAACAAAACAAAACAAAACTGACAAATGTGACCTAAATGAACTAAAGAGCTCTGCACAGAAAAAAAATAAATAAATTAAAAAAATAACTATCAACAGTATACACAGAAAGTCTACAAAATGGTTGAAAATATTTGCAAACTATGCATCTGACAAAGACCTAATGTCCAGAGACTATAAAGGAATTTAAATGACTGAACAAGCAAAAAACAAATAAAGCCATTAAAAAATGAGCTGAGTATATGAGCAGAAACTTCTCAAAAGAAGACATACATGTGGCCAAGAAGCAAATAAAAAAGTGCTCAACATCACTAATTATTGAGAAACATGAATCAAAATCACAATGAGCTACCATCTCACACCAATCAGAATGACTATTATTAAAAAATAATATAAAATAAAATAACAGACACCAGTGAGGTTGTGGAGAAAGGGGAATGCTTATACACTGCTAGTGGGATTGTAAATTAGTTCAGCCACAGTGTGTGGGAAAACAGTTTGGAGATTTCTCAAGGAACTTAACACAGAATTACCATTCGACCCAGAAATTTCATTACTAGCTAAATACCCAAGGGAATATGAATCATTTTACCATAAAGACACATATATGCACATGTTCATTGCAGCACTATTCGCACTAGCAAAGACAAGGAATCTACATAAATGCCCATTAATTGTAGACTGAATTTTAAAAATGTGGTATATATGCACCGTGGAATGCTATGCAGCCATAAAAAGAGCAAGATCATGTCCTTTACAGCTGCATGGATAGAGCTGAAGGCTACTATCCTATGTGAACTAATGCAGGAACAGAAAACCAAACACTGTATGTTCTTCCTTTTAAATGGGAGCTAAACGTTGAGTGCACATGGACATAAAGAAGGGAACTCTAAACACAAAGGCCTACTTGAGGTTGGAGGGTGGGAGAAGAGTGAAGTTTGAAAGACAATCTATTGTGTACTACACACATTAACTGTGTGATGAAACAATCTGTACATCAAACCCTTGTAACATGCAGTTTACCCATGTATCGAAGCTGCCATGTACCTCTTGATTTTATAATAATGTTGGAAAGGAAAAAACAATTCTTACCATTATATAAACACATCAAGTCTAGCAGTATGTAAAAAGAATTATACATTATAGCTAATTGAGTTTTATCCTAGAAACGAAAGGCTGGTTACAATTTGGAAATAACCAATCCAAAAATATTAAAAATAAAAAAGTAGCAATGCTTTTAGTTTGATTAAAAAAGAAAAAAAAATTTAAAATGTCAGATACTTAATAAAACACTCTTAACAGAGACAATATGTTAGTATTCAAAAGCTTGTAAAACACTGCTCGATGTCACCAGACTTCAAGAAATAGAAGTTAGAACTTCAATGAGCTACAAGCAGCTGAAAATATTAATGACTCAGACATTGTTACTGAGAATGCAAAAATGGGACAACCACACTGCAAATGAGTTTGACAGTTTCTTATAAAGATAATACACATTTACAATATGGTTACAAACCTTCACACTTTTTGACATCTCTTCATTATAAATGAAAGCATCTGACTACAAAATGACTTTTGATTAATATATTTTAATAGCATTATTCACATAGTCTAAAACTAGAAACAATCCAAACATTAACAGGTGAATGGGCAATTAAAATGTAGTATACCTGTACAATGGACTACTATTCAGCCACAGCAAGGGAAAACTATTAATACAAACAGCAACATGGATGAACCTCAAAAATGTCATGTTAATTGAAAAAAATACAAAAGATGACATACCTCTTGGCACTATGCATATAAATTTCCAAACAAAATAAACCTAAAGTGATAGAAAGCAGATTAGTGTTTGCCTGGACTGTAGATATTTGGATTGAACTGAGTGCAATGGAGAATGAGGAAACTCCACGGGGTGATAAAATTGATATACCTTAAGTGTGACTTTGATTACATGATATTGTTAACTGACCAAGACTTAAGATGTAAATTCTAAGTGATTTAATTTTATTTCATGCAAAGTTTGTCTAAATTAATCTGTTAAAATCACTAGATTTTGAAAAAGATATGTTGAGCTACACAAAATTTAAGAATTAAGTAAAAGAAAGCATTAATAAAGTGAGTGTGTAAGACAAGTCACAGACTGGTAGGTTTCCCGGTAGCCATATATGAAATTAACATTGTATCCATAATAGGTAAGTCATTCATACAAATCAATAAGAAAAAATAGTCAGCCTAATAAATATTTTAGGAGGCATTTGTTAAAAAATAATTTACAAATGCTCAGTGAAATATACTTGACATTTTCTGTGACCAGAGATAGTCAAATTACAACCAAAATATTATTCTACTGTATTCCCCTCCCCATCAAAATGCCTAAATTTTTTTTCAGGCAATCTGGGTGTTATGAAAGATGTAGACCAACAGAAACACGCATACCTTTCTGGTGACAATAAAACTTTGTAGATCTATTTTGGAAAACTCTATTTCAGTGCCTTATGAAATCGAGCATTAGATAATTATGGTCCAGATGCTCCAATGAGAAATGTATACTTAAGAGATGAATGCCTATGTCCACCAAAAGACATGCATAAACAGGCATGATTATAACAACTTTATTCACAACAGACTTGAAGTGCATCAACTGTTCAACAAGTGAACAGATAAATTGTGCTATCTATTAATATGAAGGAATACTACTCAGAAAAAAATAGGCAAACTGCAGACAACATTTTAAGATATATTGAGTTAAAGAAATGAGATACAGAAAAATACATATGGCATGATACAATTTATATGAAATTCAAAGACAAGCAAATGAATCTATGGTGATAGATCTGGAGGTCAGTAACTGAAAAAGAGCGTGAAAGTATCTTAGGTCAGGGCAATGCTATGTGTCTTGAGAAATATAGTAATTTCCTTGGTGTACAGAATTGTAACATATCATCAAGCTCAAGAATAGTTTTATTCAATAACAATAAGAAAACAAGTAAAAAAATACTGTGTTAAAAGACTATGTATAGATTTAAGAAAATTACTCTATATGAGAAAATAGACCTTTTGTCCAGCTTAACGCTTTCTCCAAAAAAGATAAAGTGAGTAAGAAAGGAAATAGAAAGGCTTTTAAAAACTTTAATCTCTGAACCTAACATTCAAAATTGATAAGATTATGTTTATATGGAATATGTTCTGAAAACAGATATATTTAAGCATCTGATTAAATTTTATTTATGAGTTAGTCAGATTAAAATTTGACAAATGTAAAATTTAATATAAAATAAAATGTATTATAAGTGTATCATAGATATTATCAAAAATATTATTACCAATTTAGAGGAAATCTAACTGTTGAATCAGGAATTAAGCTTTTTTCTATATTGTCTGGTATTCACTTGCTTTGATTGAAAGCTAATAATTCATATTCATTTCCTTTCATTAGTTTTAGATGCCACATCTATTAATTTATATTTTCTATGCAATCAATAGATCCTATAAAATTATTTTATTAATGTACATTATGGAAACTTAAATATAAATTATTTCAAATGCCTTCCCTTTTGATGTTTTCTGTTATTATCATTTACATAATAATCACTTTGTCATTCAAGTAAATTAAAGATTCATAAAGATTGCCTCTAAATAAGAACAATTGCAAAATTGGTTCCAATAGATAATATTCATATTTTGAATCTTTGAGAAGTGGTTAGAAATAAAAACAAGGTAAAAGAAAGACATAAATTCAACCTCATTGCCATATATTTCATCAACAGTAAGAGAACAAATTTATTGGGGCTACAGGCAACTTAAATAAATATATAACTAAAATGACTCATTGAAGAAACGCGTAATAGATGCTTTGAATTGAACCACGACTAATACATTTATTCACAAAATAATTTGTTTGAAATGGTCTTCATATTGGACAAGAGGAAAGTCTATTTATGGATACAAAAACCTAAAACTGTTGAATAAATTATCAGCTTCATTTTGTAATTCCATAGTTGGCTTCTTTCTCTTCCATTCTTTCAATTCAGTGCAAATTTTGACTTTGGAAGAAATATTAACCTTAGTTCGACTGATATTATGAAACACTATATTCAAGGAAACACTGAGAGATATACTATTATAGTTGCTTTTTTTTTCTGGATTCTTTGTGACAGAAAGATTAAGGAAAATAAATTACTAGGGGAGGTGAATAATAACCTTGTCAAAATGAACATGGTAAATGAAGATGCTTGTAAAGTTGTGCTTTTATTTGAATTATGTATATAAAACGAAAGAAAATTTCTTACAAATGGTTTATTTTAACACAAGAAGTGAAATATCCTGCAAATTCTATAACTTACACTTTATATAGACAAGTAGAGCCCATTATTGCCTGCATTTATGCACTCTTTTCAGTATGAAAAGAACAAGAACACACTTGTAATTTAGAAATCCTGTAAGGAAATAAAATTTGAAAGCAAAACTTAGAGAAATCTCATTGTGAGCTATGGTAATAGCATTTCTGCCTGGCAAATCTAAAGTGTGTGTCAAAGGAACAAATAATCACACACACTTGTTTCTACTAGATCACAGATTACAATTTTTGCCAGCATATGATGGGGATGAAGTGGTTCAATATGAGAGGGGGCACGATGATGTCAGACGAAAGAACCTAACCAAGGAGGCTTAGTCTGCAGCACACTTGAGACAGTGTCATGGGAAATATTCTGAAAGAGCTGTGTGAACTTGATAGGAGAACCAGTTTCAGGCTATCAGACTGATAGAAGTTAAGCCTTTCTGGATTCTGCACTACATTTTTGTAGGTATTTTAGTTACCAGATATGTAAAATAGTTATACAGCAGTAAAACAAATGTTCCTGCTCTCATATTTCTCCCTTTCTTCATATCTGTAATGAAAGGCGTATGGAGTTTGTACTTTAAATTTTTGGAATAAAAAAATGGTCATTCACCAGCATGCTTAACTTTCATGGATAAATACTGTAATTTGCCTGTAAGGTGTATTCTGTTCACCCACACACTAATTAAACAGATTTAGAGACTGTTTTTCATAATCCCAGCTTTCAAACACCCTGTGAATGAAAATTTATTTTTCATACTTGAGAAGTAAATTGAACTGTAAGAGTAGGTAAATCATTCTTTCATAAGCATTTCATGTCAGGAAATTGAGACTATAGGGTGGACTGAGGCTGAAGGATGTGCAGGTCTCATGCTCTTTTGAAATCACAATGAAGGAATACTGTACATATTTCTTGGAAAAGTACTACTAAGGCATTGCCGCTGCTTCAGTTAAATAAGTGATACACTGGAAATCGTACTTTCTAGATCAATTCAGCACCTAACAATTTGCCTTCCAGGCTTACTGATATAATTAATAGGTTGCTAAATAGACAATTTAGGCAAGATTCTTAAATGTAATTCAGATCAGACTACTTTGAGTATCTGAATACGCCATTGAGCCTTCTTCCTAATAAACAGTATTCGTTTACACATCTGAGCATATATGTAAGCTCAGGTGTTTTACAAACTCTGCATTAAAACATCTATATTAGCCAGGATTCTCCAGGAGTAACAGAACGAATAGGATGTGCATGTACATAGACATTGATTTATTTTAAGTAATTGGCTTACGTGATTATAGAGGCTGGCAAGTCCAAAATCTGCAGGGTGGGCTGGCATTGTCAGGCCACCCCAGTAGAACTGATGTTGCAGTAGAAGTCTGAAGGCCATCTGCTTGCAGAATTCCTTCTTGCTCATGGGACGTCAGTCTTTTTGTTGTATTCAGGCTTTCAGCTGATTGCAAGAGGTTCATCCACATTATGGAGCGCAATCTGCTTCACTTAAATCTACTGATTTAAATGTTAATCTCACTTAAAAATGCCCTTACAGAAGCCTACAGAAAAATGTTTGTCCAAATATTTGACCATTGTGGTCCAGACGCACTGACACATAAAATTAACCATCACAAGTCCACCCCTTGTCATTCTGGCATCCATATGCATCTCCTTAAACCATATTTAATGTCTAAAAAAGGATAATAACAAGGTCATACTTCCACTTGACGTGAGACAGCCGGCCTGCATACAACTGAAAATGCACAACCAATACCTAAATACTATGATTTAAATGAATACATCTTGTGTTACATGATAAGGGTATAATAGCAGAAGTAAAGCAATGTTTGCTTAATATTTGTGCACAAACAATTATAACTGGTTACTTGGTGTAGCTGATATTTCCAAATACATTCTTCCACTTCTGTATTCCTTCTTCCATTCTGTATTCCTTTTCCCCTCAGCAAACCCCTCAGCTGATTGTACAATGTAATGCTAGATAAGCTATTTCTCAGTTCTCTCAGAAAAATAAGTGATATCTCCCTCTTAATAATAGTTTAAAATGATAATGAATATAGGCCATATAAGGACATGTTTCCTGCTCTCATTCAGCCTTCTGAGTAATTGTAAAATTAAACATTAAACACATAAACACATATATAACTACATAATTAAAGTATTCTTAATAAAAATAAAATGAAGTGCCTAATTAAATGGAGAGTTAGGGGAACATTCAGCCAATAACACTTAAGATGAAATAGGACTTGAATGGGAATTAGGTAAAGAGTTAAGAAGGAAGCCATTGTAAGTAAAGTGAGCCACATAAAAGAAGATCTTATTACAGAAAAGACTTTATCACATTCTGGAAACTTATATTTGTACGTGTGTATATATATGGAAGCTAGCAAAGAATGAGAGAAGAATACATTGGGATGATGTTCGAGAACTAGAGAAGGGCCAAATATTGCTGGACCTTGAGATTCAGTTTGAATAATGGAGTTTTAATAATTAAATAATGCAAGAAAAGCACTGAGGATTTTAAGCTGGGGAAGAAACTGTAGGCCACATATCACTCTGGTTATCATGTGGGAAAGTGGAATTTGTTAAGGAAGACATTAAAATGATTCTGTTAGTTAAGATAATGCTAGCTGGTTGTGATGATTAATTTTGCATGCCAACTTGGCTAGGCCATATAGTATCTAGTAATTTAATAAACAAATTTACAGCCCCACATAGTGACTCATGCCTATAATCCCAGAACTTTGGGAGGCCGAGGCGGGGTGGATCACCTGAGGTCAGGAGTTCGAGACCAGGCCGGCCAACTTGGTGAAAACCTGTATCTACTAATAATACAAAAAGTATTCAGGCATGGTGGCAGGCACCTGTAGTCCCAGCAACTTGGGAGGCTGAGGCAGGAGAATCACTTGAACCAGGGAGGTGGCGGTTGCAGTGAAATGAGATCGCGCCATTGCACTCCAATCTGGTCGATGAGAGCAAGACTTTGTCTCAAACAAACAACAACAACAAAAAAACAAAGTTATGTGTTGTTGAAATGGTATTATATAGATGTGGTTAATAGCTACAATTAGTTAACTTTAAGTAGAGGGGATTATTCTCATTAATGTGGTGGGTCTCATCCAATCATTTGAAAGTCTTAAAAGCAACAGCTGAGGTTTACTAGAAAAGAAGAAATTAGCCTCATGACTGCATTGTAAGCTCTTTCCCAAGTTTCCAGCCTGCCTGCCTGCTGTACAGATTTTGAACTTGCAAGTTCCCATGATTATCTGAGACAATTCCTTAAAATAAATCGCACATACACACACCCCTCCTATTGGTTCTGTTTTTGTGAGGAACTGTGACTGATGCTCCAGGTATCAATTAAAACTATCTGTGAATAAACACAAAAAGATATTTTTTTCTAAAATAACCATTTAATGCAGTTGTTCCTGGTTCATAGTTTTCCTACTAATGTTGATTCAGAATCCAGATTTTTTTTGTGTGTGCAATATAATTCCCTAAAGTAGTTTACAAAGAAGTCACCACTTCTGAAGCTTGAGGCCCCAACCACAGAGAGCTTTGTTTGCTGGTTTGTTTGTTTTGTTTTTATTTCTAGTAGGTTTGATTGATGATGAAGAATTTGCATTTCTTTTTTTTTTTTTTTTTGTCAGGTTTGTAGAAGATCAGATAATTGCAGTTGTGTCGTCTTATTACTGCATTCTCTATTCCATTTCATTGGTCTATGCATCTATTCTTGTACCAGCCCCATGCTATTTTGGTTACTGTAGCCCTGTAGTATAGTTTGAAGTCGGATAGCACGATGCCTCCATCTTTGTTCTTTTTGCTTAGGATTGCGTTGGTAATTTGGAGTCTTTTTGTGTTCCATATGAATTTTAAAATAGTTTTTTCTAGTTCTGTGAATAATATCAATGGTAGTTTAATGGGAATAGCATTGAATCTATAAATTGCTTTGAGCAGTATGATCATTTTAATTATATTGACTTTTTCTATCCATGAGCATGGAATGTTTTTTCACTTGTTTGTGTCATCTCTGATTTCTTTGAGCAGTGGTTCGTACATACATGCAGCCAACAAGCATTTGATAAAAAAGCTTAGTATCACTGATCACTAGAGAAATGAAAATCAAAATCACAATGAGACACCATCTCACATCAGTTGAAATGACTATTATTAAAATATCAAAAAATAACAGATGCTGGAAAAGTTGTGGAGAAAAATGAACGCGTATACACTATCTGTTCTGTTTCATTTTGTTTTGTTTTGTTTTGTTTTCTGAGATGAAACCTCACTCTGTTATCCAGGCTGGAGTGCAGTGGCATGATCTCGGCTCCCTGAAAGTTCCGTCTCTCGGGATCAAGCAATTCTCCTGCCTCAGCCTCCCAAGCAGCTGGGACCACAGGCCCACGCCACCATGCCTGGCTAAATTTTGTGTGTGTGTGTGTGTATTTTTAGTAAAAATGGGGTTTCACCATGTTGGCCAGGCTTGTCTCAAACTCCTGACCTCATGTGATCTGCCTGCTTTGGCCTCCCAAAGTGCTGGGATTACAGGCATGAGTCACCACACCTGGCCATCACTGTTGATGGGACTATAAATTAGTTCAGTCATTGTGGAAGACAATGAGGTGGTTCCTCAAAGACCTAAAGACAGAAAGACCATTTGACTGAGCAATCCCATTACTAGGTATATACCCAAGTGACATAAATTAATTATTAATATTATAAAGACACATGCGCACATATGTTCATTGCAGCACTATTCACAATAACAAAGATATGGAACCGAACCAAATGCCCATCAATGATAGACTGGATAAAGAAAATGTGCCACATATACACCATGGAATACTATGCAGCCATAAAAAAGGGGACCATGTCTTTTGCAGGGACAGAGATGGAGCTGCAGGCCATTATCTTGAGCAAACTAACACAGAACAGAAAACCAAGTACTGCATGTTCTCACTTAGAAGTGGGAGCTAAATGATGAGAACACACGGACACATAGAGGGGACAACACACACTGAGGTCTACAAGAGGGTGAAGGGTGGGAGGAAGGAGAGGATCAAGAAAAATAGCTAATGGATACCAGGCTTAATACCTGGGTGATGAAATAATGTGTACAACAAACCCATGACACACATTTACCTATGTAATAAACCTGAAGAGTTTGCATATGTACCCCTGACCTTAAAATAAATGTTAAAAGAACACCAAATGTACTGCACTTGTTTTCCCTAGAAGGATTCATAGAGGGCATGCATCAGAATAATCTAGAGTACATGAGAGAGACAAAATTTCACAGCCACAGTTTTGCTCTACTGAATTATAATGTCTGGTAGTACAAGCTAAGATATTGCATTTCTGACAATCTCCCCATATACTTTTGTGCCTTAAAATATTAGTTGAAGTAGGTTAAATCACAGGGAAGTGATACAGATTCTAACAAAAAGAATGCCTACTTATTTTGAAATAGCAATTATGTCAATATTTCAAAGAAGAACTGATTTCTCACTTAGCATTGCTTCGAAGTAGACTCATGTTTATTATCTATTAGGGCAAAACATTTGAGGGCAGTATCAGTGTCATCAATACACAGGTCATAGAGACTGTAAGCATTCTTACCTTTGGTATGTTTTTTGAGATTATGGAAATTTATAGTTTATGTAACAAAAAAATAGAAAAAAAAAATAAAGCTCAGTAATATTGCAAATTGACCACTGTTGAACAGGTAGAGAAAATAAAGTACAAAAATCATAAGTAGATAAAAATAAACATACAACTGTATCTTAACAAGGAATAACTTGCCATAAGCTATTGTATCCTTTCTGAGGTACAAATGCAAAGTGTTGACAGAAGACAGTTGTTTACTCATTTAAAACTGTACAGTCCATAAAACAAAACTTTACAGAATTGAAAAATGGTCTCATTCACTAATATTAAGAATTAGAAAAAGTCCACAGCTATCTTTGTTTTATCTTTAACATTATATTAATTGCAAACTACTTTGTAGTACAAAAAGTTGTATGCAGTTCCAGTCTATCTAAGCGGTCCTGGAGTTTAGTTTAGGTTTTTTTGTCTGTTTGTTTTTAACATGATCACCTTTACTTTTCCTGAATCTGGAAGAGAAATGCACAGAGTTGTAGTGGGCTTTGTATCTTATGCTTGTGGAAAATACTGTTGAATGTCTAGTGTCCTCTCTTGCCCTGCTTTGGTACCAGGCAATGCAATTCCATTGCATTCGGGAAATACTGGAGAGCCTTCAATCCCAGAGAAGGTAAAACCCTGCCAGGGTCCCAGGTGACGAATCATACTTTGTCAAAGCAGTCATAATCCGACTCCATTTCATCAGTGCTTAGTCTAAGGATGCTCTTATAATTCAGTGCTTGTCATGAGAAGAAATCAACTGAAGAATCTAGTATCAGTCCATTCTCCCACTGCTATAAAGAAATACATGAGACTGGGTTACTTATAAATAAAAGAGGTTAATTGGCTCTACAGGATGTCCAGGAAGCATGATGCTGGCATCTGCTCAGCTTCCAGGGAGGCCTCGGGAAACTTACAATCGTGGCAGAAGGCAAAGGCAGAGCTGGCACTTCACAGGGCTGGAGCAGCAAGGGTTGGGGGAGGTGCCACACAGTTTTAAACAACCAGATCTCATAAGAACTCACTCACTATTATGAGAACAGCACCAAAGGGAATAGGGCTACACTATTCATGAGAAACTGACCCCATGATCCAATCACGTCCCACCAGGCCCAACCTCCAACACTGGGAATTACAATTCAACATGAAATTTGGACTGGGACACAAATCCAAACCATATTAGACCTTTATCACCTACTGTGTAGACAAAATATACTGTTTTTCTTCTGTTCTCATGCCACAATTATCAACACAAGACGCTTCTGTGACTAAATGTGTGGAGATTTCTCTCTATTCACAAACAAGCAAGCAATTTACAGCAGCTATCAGCTGGCAGCTCCTGATCCAATTCAATTCTGATGCTGCCTACCTGAAGATTATGTCAGATCTCCACAGCTTGAGAGCTCAGTCCCACAAAACTGACCCCAGTTCCTTCACCAGTCACAAGTCCAGAAGGCTCTATTAATTTGTTAGAGTGTCTCAGAACACCCAGAAAGACACCTGTTTACATTTATCCTTTTATTATCAATAACATTTTAAAGGATACAAATAAACAGCCACATGGATAAATATATAGGGAGAGGTCTGGAAGGGTCCTGAGCACAGGAGCTTCTGTCCCATGGATTGGGGGCATGCCACCCTCCTGGCACATATGTGAGCTCTTGTTCACCTTTCTGTAAGCCTTCACAAGTTCAGCTGTCCAGAAACTCTCTATCCGCCATTCTCTTGGGCCTTTTAGCAAGACTTTCATGGAGAGGTATGATTTAAGTATGGACCGCCATGTCAAAATGTAATTGGATGAAATGAGTGCGATCTAATACTGAGTGGAAAACCCAGCAAGGCCTGTCTGCTCAGATTCTTCTTGGCCCCTCTGTGCAGCATTCTTTCTATAGGACATGGGGCAGGACTCCTCCTGAAATGGGGATCTTATGATGCAAGATAGGACACACCAGTTCAGTGTATTAGGGTTCTCCAGAGGGACAGAACTAATAGGATATATATATCCTATTAGTGAGATATATATCTATATATCATATAGATATATGTTATATAGCCTATATATCCTATATATAACCTATATATGAAAGGGAGTTTATAAAGGAGAATTTACTCACACAATCACAAGGTGAAGTCTTACAGTAGGCTGTCTGCAAGCTAAGGAGCTAGGAAGCCAGTCCAAGTCCCAAAACCTCAGAGGTAGGGAGGCTGATAGTGCAGCCTTCAGTCTGTGGCTGCAGAACTGAGAGCCCACAGAAAACCACTGGTGTGAGTCCAAGCATCCAGGGTCAAATAACCTGAAGTCTGATGTCCAACGGCAGGAAAAATGGACAGAAGCATACAGCACAGGGCCTGATGTGGTGGCTCATGCCTGTAATCCCAACGCTTTGGGAGGCTGAGGTGAGAGGATCACCTGAGATCAGGAGTTTGAGACCAACCTGGCCAACATGGTGAAACCCCGTCACTACTAAAATACAAAAATTTGCCTGGTGTGGTGGTGCATGTCTATTTTCCCAGCTGCTAGGGAGGCTGAAGCAGGACAGTCACTTCAACCTGGGAGGCAGAGGTTGCTGTGAGCCATGATTGCACCACTGCACCCTAGCCCGTCTCAAAACAAACAAACAATCAAAAAACAACAACAAAAAAACACATACAGCGTGGGAGAAAGATGAAAGCCAGAAGACTCAGCAAACCAGCTTCTCTCACATTCTTCTGTCTGCTTTGTTGTAGCCATGCTGGTAGCCAATTGGATAGTGCCCACCCACATTAAGAGTGGGTCTTCCCTTCACAGTCCACTGACTCAAGTGTTAATCTCCTCTGGCAACACCCTCACAGACACAATGCTTTACCAGCTATCTAGGGATCCTTCAATCCAATCAAGTTGACAACAAATATTAACCATCACACTAAGAATTTATTTATGAGCAGCTCTAAGACACAAATTCAGGAGATTAGAGTGTATTTTTAGTTTCTATGGACTGCCTTGAGGAGAAAAAGGAACAGGTAAAAGAGGGGCAGGAGGAGGTCAGAGAGAGGTTCTGTTTTCTGAGACTGCTTCTGGGGCCTAATGCATCCAAAGGTTATAAGCAAAGATCATCTTTCACCTTTAGTGTTCTGAAGCTGTCCCAAAGTTGCTTCAAGACCAAAAAACAAGAGGCCAAATAGTTTAGCAAAAGATCTGCTTATTGTTTTAGTCACTTAGGAAATAATAGAGGCTACGGGAGTTATGAGCCAGGAACTGTGGATGAAACAAATATTTCTTTATCATAATATTACACCCACTGAAAAAATGCTTTGCATGGCAGCGCTTCCCAGGTGCCCATCTTTATGCCCTGCCCTTCCTTACTACGACAGATACTAAAATGAGGGTTTATAACCTATGCATTTTGAGTAAAGGGGTCAAAAAAAATGACAGAGATGTGATTGTCCCTTGCCATTGAAACCAAAAATGTCTCCAACTTCCAGACTTTGTGTGAAGGGAATAATACATTTTCTTATGGTTTGTGACAGTGTTGGCTTTTTTGTCAAAAGGTTTATGAAATTTTATACTAGTGCTAATGTACTAACAATGTTAATTCAAATTTTATCTGATCTATTATAGATCATATTATGGATCAGATTATATTCTGAACAGAATCCTAAAACTCCATGCTATGTAAAGATACTAGGGCTCAGCCGTTGGTCTCAAACTAGGCGTTTGGGGCTATGGTCAGAAGAGAACCTGCCTAATGTAGTTAAGCTAGCCACATATCATCAGCAGTCAGAGTTTACCTAGATGGGGTTGTTTTTGTGGAGCAAATGCATTGTAATGCCAGCAAAGTTATGAAAAATTCTGGCTTCACTACATGAAGTCTATTAGAGAATTTTTCACTTGAAAGTATTGGCTAGCTATTTAGCCTGCAATGTGGAAGTTAGCCATCAACAAAGTAAAATATAAAGCCCATTTCACGCAGCATTCCTTGCCAAAACATCTAATTTTGTCATGGGACATGATCAACAATCTTTGGTTAGAGGGAATATTAATTATTTGGGACCACATCATGCAGAGATAATTTAGTCCTTCACAAAGCAACTTCTGTCGTTCTATACAAAGCCCTTTGGCAGCAATAATAGGTCCATTTCACACAATAAATTTGTGAATTGGAACCATATCTAAGCTGTCACTATCGCACAACATCATTTCAAGTCTTTTTTAAGGCTAATGTGACAGCTAAGATTATCCAACGGGAGTTTTTGATGAAAATTGTATAGTAGCATCCATTATATATCTTGATCACTCAATATACCTAGAATACAAGGACTTTGATGGCAAAGATTGTATCTCTTTTGTTTACTGTGGTGTTCCTAGTGTTTAACAAGAGTATCTGATATATGATAACTATTATTGAAGGAATCACTAACTTAATATAGCATTCTCTATTCAAAAAAAAATGTAGTAGGTAGGTCCATATAAATAATGAAGCGGGTATTTATTTGAGATATAGACGATTAGCTATAAAATGAAGAACATATTAAAAGTACCTCTCTCTGTACATCTGTTGTAATGTAGCTTTTACTCACTACGGAATTGTCCAGACAGATTTCCTCCTTCTAACATAAAACAGAAGCCACCGGGCGCAGTGGCTCACACCTGTAATCCCAGCACTTTGGGAGGCCGGGGCGGGCGGATCACAAGGTCAGGAGATAGAGACCATCCTGGCTAACACGGTATAACCCCGTCTCTACTAAAAATACAAAAAATCAGCAGGGCGTGGTGGTGGGCACCTGTAGTCTGTAGTCCCACCTACTCAGGAGGCTGAGACAGGAGAATGGCATGAACCCGGAAGGCAGAACTTGCAGTGAGCCGAGATCACACCATTGCACTCCAGACTGGGCAACAGAGTGAGACTCCGCCTCAGAAAAACAAAAACAAACAAACAAAAAAACAGAAGCCAAAATGTTTCATCTAAGTAATACAGTTAAGTATATATGTAGTTAAAACACACACAAAAAAACATGTAAATGTTAGAAGCACTTTAAGTAATAATATTTACAGAAATATGATAATATAAAAATAGCAAAAAATAGTGTGCATTACACTTTATGTGTACTCCTTTATATGGTAAGAAAGTGTTGGGACATAAAGAACAGACAAAAATAAAAGATGCCTCCTTGATTCCTTTGTTAAGAAGCTGAGTGCATTGTGGCAAGTGGTGTGATTCTCGAAGTCATGGTTTACAAAGGATAATCAGAGGGTATTTGGGGGCTGACATTGAGGATATTTATTACTTATCCAAATGTAGATGTGTGAGAGTTACTTATATTCATTCATTCATTCATTCATTCATGCATGCATGCATGCATTCAGAAACTACTTTTTTTAATAGCGTGATATGTTGGACACTGTCCTAAGTGTTGAAGTTAGAGAAAGAATTAATCCAGAGAGAAACATCCTTGCTATCCAGATAGAAAAATTAATATTGAGATTGTCAAAGAAACAGGAAAGATAATGTTTTGAAATGGAAAGAGTTGTCAATATTGTTTATTCACAGACAATGTAGAAACTCAAAAATACCCTTGAACTTAGCTGTCCCTCCCTTGATATGTGGCGATTATGGGAACTACAATTTAAGATGAGATTTTGGTGGGGACACAGACAAAGTATATCATTCCACACCTGGCCCCTCCCAAATCTCACATCCTCACATTTGAAAACATAATCATGCCCTTCCAAGAGTCCCTCAAAGTCTTAACTCATTCCACCATTAACTCAAAAGTCCAAGTCCAAAGTCTTATGTGAGACAAGGCAAGTTCCTTCTGCCTATGTGCCTGCAAAACCAAAAGCAAGTTAGTTACTTCCTAGATACAATGAGGACACAGACATTGGATAAATACATCCATTCCAAATGTGAGAAACTGATCAAAGCAAAGGGGCTACAGGCCCCATGAACCTTCAAAACATTTATATGTAGTCCATACCATTCAACTTAATGTGATTGTCATTCTGTATTTCAATAGTAAATATTTTATTTAATTTCCAAATAATATATTAAATAGACATAATTTGTAGTTTACTGGCATAGTTAGCATCTCCATGGCTCATTATTTCTTTCTGGTCCTGGCCATCCCCATCTCTATGATGTAACTTTGCTTATATTATTTTTGCCTTTAGTATTTCCATTGATGCTGGTTTGCTTTCAACCTTTCTCTCACGTTTTCTTTCTATAAAATATTTTTATTTCAAGATAAGCATTTTATTTTATTAGTAAAATAAAAGAATACTTTGTTTAAAATTTTGTTATGTTGTTTTATGTATGTTTTATTGATCTAACAAAATCTTCACCTCATATTTTATCTCCTTAGTAGCTGCAGTATTTGAAACTCCTGTGGGTCTGTTTCTAGTGTCGGTTGATCTTGCTACATGTCATTTACATTGTCTTTTCTCCTCATAGGTCTGGTCATTTTTGATTGACTATAAAAAGTGCATTTAAACAATATTTTAAAATAGTGTATACTAAGATGATGTTTTTCCTTATGCTGTAGCTGGATTACTTGTTTCAGACATCTTAGGCCATTAACAAACCAAAATCATGATACTTTAATTTGAGGATTAAAATGATTCAAGCTAATTTTTGGTTAAGTGTCAGAAAATTACACTGACTCTTTCAGGGTGACAAAATAAAATTCGGTGAGGGTAGGTTAGCAGGGCTGCCTTGCAGGCCATGTCTGGTCTCCAAATTTTGTCTACATAACCCCACTGGGCTCTCAAGACTCATTTTGGGCTTTCTGCTGCATCTTTCATGACAGACAAATGCATACTGAGAAAAAGTAGTTCCAGAGGCTGGATTCAGATCTCAGAATGTGTTTTACTTTCTTCCCCGAAAAGTTGGCCCAGAAATTCTTGGCAATTTTATGAGCCCGTTAATACCTAGGAGCAGATTTTTAAAGATCCATAATTACTTTCAATAGGAGAGTTGGCCTCTGTTACTTGATCCACCATTTCTAGACATAAAAGTCTTATGTATTCTTCATAAGATTTCTTAAAATGTTATTTGACTATGTTTAATAATTGATAGGGCAAAGAAAATAAAATAATTTTGGTAAAAATAACTTGACAGGGGCACTTTGTTTTT
Source organism: Rhinopithecus bieti (assembly GCF_001698545.2). NCBI lineage: Eukaryota > Metazoa > Chordata > Mammalia > Primates > Cercopithecidae > Rhinopithecus > Rhinopithecus bieti. The sequence continues at coordinate 246,029 of NW_016810869.1, read as the reverse complement.
CTTACTGTTCTTCTCAAGAGCTTGGCTGCAATTTATTTTTAGAGTCATTATAATTTCATGCACAATGGGCAATACAATGCTTTATATATAATAGATACATTGCATAGACAAATGCAAAGTTGAAATTTTATGCCTACCCAGTTTTTAAATTTTTTTATAATGTTCATTTACACCCACATTTAAAGTCCATTGTCTTTCATAAAGTGTGTTATGATGTTTGTGTAAATAAGACATTAGCACAAATGTCTCAAAAAAAATAAGAACTTTAGTAATTAAATCTGTTCATCTGAATTTTCCATACAGTTCAAAGAGAAAAACTATACAATGGCAATCTTTTTTTAAAGTGTTTTATACCTAATAGTAACACACGCTTCAGAAATACTGTTATATGATTAGCATTTCTAAAATATACACATATAACAATAACAGCAAAGAAAACCAAAAGATAACTCAAGATTAATTGGTTGTCATTATTTATTTATTGCATTGTGTGGCTTAGAGTGAAGATGATAGAAGTAAAAAAATATAATTTACTATAAAATGGATTTTAGGAATATACTCAAGTGAATTTTAAACAGAAATATTTATTTTAAAACTATAGATATTTGTACAATAATGTTCATAGAACATTGTACATCCATGTTCACAGCACCATTCATTGCAATAGGCAAAAGGCAGAAAGAACCCAAATGTCCTTGAATGGATGAATAGATAAACAAAATGTGATATATGCATACAACTGAAAATTATTCAGCCTTAAAAAGGAATGAAATTCATTTACATGCTACAACATGGATGAACCCTGAAGGTGTTATGTTAAGTGAAATTACCAGACACAAAAGGACAAATATTGTAGGATTCCGCTTATGTATAGTACCTAGAATAGTTTAATTCATAGAGAAAGAAAGTAGAATATCGGTTACCAGGGGTTGCAGGAAGCAAAAATGGAGAGTTATTGTCTACAGAACTCTGGCTACAGAGTTCCAGCTTGGGATGACAAAAACGTTCTGGAGACACACAGTGGTGAGGATAATGTGCATGTACTAATGTTACTGAACTGCAACTTAAAATGCCTAAGATGATACTTTTCTATCACAAAAAAAAAAATTAAAAATAAATCCTTTTCTACCTCATTTGGCCTAAGAAGTGCAGAAATTTAATAATCTCCTAACATGTCTGCATGTAGTAAAGGATAATTTGGTTCCAAACAAAAAAAGCAAATGCTGGTCCCATAAGAGTCAATGCATTTTTTCCCTCAAAAAGGGCAGAACTGAACACTTGAAATATTATAGAATAATAAGGTTCAATATGTCTGGCTGGATGCGGTGGCTCACGCCTGTAATCCCAGCACTTTGGGAGCCCAAGACCGGCGGCTCACTTAAGGTCAGGAGGTGGAGACCAGCCTGGCCAATATGGTGAAACCCTGTCTCTACTAAAAATACAAAAATTAGCCAGGCGTAGTGGTGGGCACCTGTACTCCCAGCTACTCGGGAGGCTGAGGCAGGAAAATCACTTCAACACAGGAGGCAGAGAAAAAAACAGACACAATGTTTCCAATATCAGGAAGCTCATCATCAGGCTGATATATATGAGTTGTTTTCTGTTGTTGGTTTTTAAATCTGTATTACTCAAGTCTGTGATTGCGTGCTGTTTATATCACTGAGGCATCTAATCTATTTGTCGCTCTTTGGAAACTCTTATGCTTGGATACAGTATGTGCATATCTGCTTGAGACATACAGTATGTGCATATCTGCTTGGCATTGAAAAAAGGGTAGGGAATTAATACACTTTCTGCAAATGAAGACTGCATCTCAAAGGAAAAAGGAAGAAGGCTGTCTCCTGGGACTACAGGGGACGTTTGGACAGTGGGGATATATTCATTCGGCGTCTGTAAACCAACAGTGAACATTTTAACATTCCTCTGGGGTGTCCTTATCCCAAAAGCTATATTCAAGTCCCCAGGATCAGAAATAAGTTTGTCATTTTGGAAACTAAAACTATGTTGACTTTAGTTTGGTTCATGCAGGTGACTCACACCTGTAATCCCAGCACTTTGGGAGGCCAAGGTGGGGGGATCACTAGGTCAGGATATCGAGACCATCCTGGCCAACATGGCGAAACCCCGTCTCTACTGAAATACAAAAAATTAGCCAGGCATGGTGGCGGGCGCCTGTAGTCCCAACTACTGGAGAGGCTGAGGCAGTGGAATCGCTTGAACCCACGAGGTGGATGTTGCAGTGACCCGAGATCGCGCCACTGCACTCCAGCCTGGAGACAGAGCAAGACTCTGTCTCAAAAAAAAAAAAAAAAAAAAGCAAAAGAAACATGTATACCTTATTTGTTTGTATTCAGCACTAGCTTATTGATGTCAAGTTACAAAGTATGTTATATTGACTGAGATCAATGAGCTTAATTTCAGAGATTTGGGCACTGATGTTGCACTCTTCTTAGATTAATTACTGTGGGTGTTCAATGTATATTTTATAAAGTGAGAATTTTAAAACCCTATTGATAAATTATATTTACTCCTGTTTTTAAATTATTTTAAGTATCTAAAGACTACAATGGGCCGGGTGCAGTGGCTCACGCCTGTAATCCCAGCAATTTGGGAGGCCGAGGCAGGCAGATCACGAGGTCAGGAGATCGAGACCATCCTGGCTAACATGGTCTCTACTAAAAATACAAAAAATTAGCTGGGCGCGGTGGTGGGCGCCTGTAGTCTGAGGCAGGAGAATGGCATGAACCCGAGAGGCGGAGCTTGCAGTGAGTCGAGATCACTTCACTGCACTCCAGCCTGGGGGAGGGAGTGAGACTCCGTCTCAAAAAAAAAACAAAAAGAGTACAATGGTCAGGAATTATTATAAACAATGGTGACAGAAACATAATAATATGATTCAGTAAAATAGATACCTCACATTAATAAAGAAAATAAACAATGCTTCAGTTAGCAAGTGTATGCTACAAGTAACATAAAATTATGTTATAACTATGTTAAAAAAGTAAATTTGCGTCGCAAGCTAGTCGTTCTGAAGCGGCGGCCAGAGAAGAGACAAGGGTAGGAGCATCGGATCGCCATGCCTTTCTTGGACACCCAGAAAAGGTTCGGCCTTAACATAGATCGATGGTGGACAATCCAGAGTGCTGAACAGCCCTACAAGATTGCTACTCGATGCCATGCTTTTGAAAAGAATGGATAGAATGTACACATGGAATTGGTGCTATCCGGGCAGAGAAAGAGTGCAAGATAGAATATGATGATTTTGTAGAGTGTTTGCTTCGGCAGAAAACGATGAAACGTGTGGGTACCATCAGGAGGCAGCGGGATAAGCTGATAAAGGAAGGGAAGTACACCCCTCCACCTCACCACGNATGTTAAAAAAGTAAATTTGCGTCGCAAGCTAGTCGTTCTGAAGCGGCGGCCAGAGAAGAGACAAGGGTAGGAGCATCGGATCGCCATGCCTTTCTTGGACATCCAGAAAAGGTTCGGCCTTAACATAGATCGATGGTGGACAATCCAGAGTGCTGAACAGCCCTACAAGATTGCTACTCGATGCCATGCTTTTGAAAAAGAATGGATAGAATGTACACATGGAATTGGTGCTATCCGGGCAGAGAAAGAGTGCAAGATAGAATATGATGATTTTGTAGAGTGTTTGCTTCGGCAGAAAACGATGAAACGTGTGGGTACCATCAGGAGGCAGCGGGATAAGCTGATAAAGGAAGGGAAGTACACCCCTCCACCTCACCACGTTGGCAAGGAGGAGCCTCGGCCCTGAGCGGAGCAGCTGCTGATGTCTGGAGGCTGATTTTCCCGTTCTCTGTTCTCCACTGGAAAGGTTGTTTACAGAAAACCTCCTTGTCAAAGTATGTAAAAGTAAAGGATTGCTCCATCCTAAAAAAAAAGAAAAAAAAAAAAAAAAAAGGAAATTTTATCTTTACATGGTTGAAAAGTCTACAAGTAATTTTGGCTTCAAACAAAGCCCAGTATATTGGCCCAAACATAATGACAACCTCAGTATTCTTAATTTCTCACTTCTGAATCTGAGATTTTCTGGGGAGCGGAGGAGAGGAGAGGATGCTCAGAAGGTAACACAGTGAACAGTTATGTAGTTAACATATATTCCGTAAGTAGTTGCAGAAAATAAATAAATACTCATAACATGCATTAATTCTCCTTAGGATTTAGGAGGATCAAGGGTAGCAAAGGGGAAAATTGCTTGTATTGAGTAATTGCAACAACCAAAGAGCTGTGGAATCACAAAATACGTGTGCAATACACTTACATATATACTTATTCAATTCTATATATGCTGTGTGTGTAAATATAGTGCTGTTAAAGGGCAGAGAGCCTTAAAATTCTTTTAATATGTATACATACGTGACAATTCTATATTGACAATACTTAAGAGTAAAACTCCATTCTACCATTTTCTAGCTGTGAATCTTGAAAGAGTTTCTTAAATTTTGTGTGCCTCAATTTCTGGAAGAACTCGCTCATAGAGTTGTTGTGAGGAGAAAAATAATTCGTATTTCTAATGTACTAGTCACTGACAAAATAAAAGTCACGGGACTGCATAGTATCAACAAATCAGTGACTTTTTAATGACATATTCTCAAAGATTTTTTTTTGCATCTGAGGAATATGATTGTATGTTAAAAAGTAAACCAGGAAGTACAATTTCAATATCGAGGTACAAATTGAATTATCTCTTTTATTTTCATTTTGTCCTTTCAATATCATTATTTAATCCTCCATGAATTGAAAAGTAATATAATATTTCAAAGAAAAATAAGTCGTGTCTCAATATGTATAGATTTATTTTAAATGTTAATTTGACCATTTGGAAGGTCAAAATTGTATTTTCCATTTATTGATATTGCATACTAACATCTTAGAAGAAACCAGTTCAATTAAGCAAAAGTGTTTGACATTTTAAAATGTTAACCCATGTGCTTTATTGTCCAATATAATGAATAGATTGCCAAAACACTCAGTCAATTTTGAATTATTTTAAGAGAAAGAGCACAGCATGAATGACAATATTTTTCTTGAAATTTATAAAGCTCGAGGCAATTAAACAAAGCCATTTTATCACAGCTAGGAATGAGATAACCCCATACTTCTGAGAAGTAGAGATATATTGGTCCTGAAGGGAAGTTTAGTTGTTTTTAGATGGTAGGAGTTGAATGTAAATGGAGTCCGGTGATTAATTACAATTCAAATTTCCTGTTTTCAAATGTATCATATATTTGCAAAGAAAAAAAACCCAGTATTTTATAGAGATTAAATTTATTATATTCTAGACTGTGACAAGCCCTATTATCTACACCTGAATTATCAAAAACTAACATAAACAACATATCTTTAGATTATATGTTTAGAGAGAAAAACATGAAGTAAAATTCACTATGTTGGTATTTCAGAGTAGGTTTTGGTCTCACATTTACCATCTAGAAGCTGTTCCAAACCCAGCAAGCTTCCCTTGTTCAAGTACTCTCTATGTGCAAACATCATATATCTGAAAAAGGAGAATAAAAGAGAAATATGTAATAAGTTACACAAAGAAAAAAAAGGAATGGACAAAAGATATACCTAATAAACACCATCAGTTATTTCCTCCTAGCCTCAAAATAGCATATTATGCGCTATTGTCTTCCCCACTTGTTCACCTTGATGATGGCTGATGCCCAGTGTAAATTACAATGCTTTTCATTTCTACTTTTCTGTTGGCGAGCGCTAAAAGAAGTCCTCCAGGAACACCATTTTCTCATTAAGTACAAGTCAGTGGCAACTATTGGCTGGGGAAACAAGGGGAACTCAGAGTGACACTCTATGAAGGAAAGGTGGTGGGTCCTGCTGCCTTCTGAAGAGGAAGGAAACACTGAAAGACATTCTTTAGGTACTGTAGGTCTAAGAAGTGGCAGTCTACTCGGAAGGTGAGAAGACAAAGGGCTGGGGAGAACCACTGAAACAAACCCTCCAAGTTCTGCTCATGGTAAGCTTCGGTTACCCAAATATATTATTATGAAGTTACTGAAGCAAGCAGGAAAGTTGCAGTATCTGCAGTGAACACCAGTACACTCACCACTTAGATTCTACCAATAACATACAACTTATCATGTCTCTATCTATCCATCTTATATTTTTGTAAGGCAGTTAGAGACATGAATACACTTCTCTCCAATAATTCCACATACATAGTACTAATTAGGATTCAACTTTTTTTAGTAATTGTTTAATTTGAATATACAATGAAATGTGAAAACGGTAGGTATACCATTAGCTAAAGGTTTGTAGACGCATCAATCAATATGCTGTCAAAACGGACCAATCACGTTTCTGTAAAATGGACCAATCAGCTCTCTGTAAAATGGACCAATCAACCTGATGTGGGTGGGGCCCTCTGTGCTGTGGAAGGTTTGTTGTTTTGCTCTTTGCAGTAAATCTTGCTACTGGTCAGTCTTTGGGGGGCACACCATTTTTATGAGCTATAACACTCACAACGAAGGTCAGCAGTTTCACTCCTGAAGCCAGTGAGACCACGAATCTTCCGGGAGGAATGAAGAACTCCGTGTGCCATGTTGATGAACTGTAACACTCACTGCCAGGGTCCGCAGGTGCATCCTTGAAGTTAGAGAGACCAAGAACCCACCAATTCTGGACACACTTCCACTTTTACAGAAAGTGAATCTGGTGTGTGCTTCGATCTCAAGGTGAAAGAAGCTACAAAGCATGAGAGGTTACCTGCCTTGTTATTTTTAACCAGTTCTTGCAGGGACTAATAGAACAAGAACCCACCCAACACTCAGGGGAGGACATTAATCTGTCCTTCAGGGCTTCGCTTTTAAGACTTCTCATTAGGTCCTATCTCTGACATTGGGGATCAAATTTCAACATGAGCTTCGAAGGAAACAAACATCCAAATTATAGCAGAAGGTGTAACTTTGACTTTCTAATTAATAGCTAAGTATGGTGAAAAGTTATTAAGCAATTTTACACTCATAGTCTATATTATAGTACAGATTTTCTCCACGTTCTTGCTAACATTTAGCGTAGTTTTACTTTTGCATTTATACCATGTCATTGGGTAAGTAATCTTGCTCTATTGTTGCTTTAACACACCTTTACTGTAATAATTATCTTTTTATATACTTGACTATATGTGCAGATTCTTTTGAGAGGCATTTTTCAAGTTTTCATCCATTTTTGGGTGGTTTGTCTTTAAAAATTATGCGTGTACACACAGGCAAGTATGTGTGTGTATATATGTGTGTGTGCATACAATACTCATTTTCACCCTAATGAAATATATGCATGTATTAGGCCATTCTTGCATTGCTATAAATAAATGCCAGAGACTTGGCTATTTATGAAGTTTAATTGGTTCATGGTTCTGCGGCCTCTATAGAAGGCGTGGTGCTGACATCTGTTCAGCTTGTAGGGAGGCCTCAGTTTGCTTATAATCATGGCAGAAGGCAAAGGGGGAACAGGCACATCACTTGGTGAAAGCAAGAACAAGTGAGAGAGAGAAACGCGGGGAAGGAATCACACACTTTTAAATGACCAGATCTTCTAGAGCTCAGTATCACAAAGACACCGTCAAGCAATGAGGGATCTGCTCCCATGACCCAAACACCTCCCACCAGACCTCACCTTCCATAATGGGGATTACAATTCAACATGAGATTTGAGCAAAGACAAACATTCAAATGGTATCATTCTGGCCAATGGTATCTCCCAAATCTCATGCCCTTGTCAAACTGCAAAACACCATCATGTTTTCCCAAGTCTCTCAAGATCTCTGCTCGTTCCAGCATTAACTCAAACTGTCAAAGTCTCATCTGAGACAAGGCAAGTCCCTTCTACCTATGAGCCTGTAACATCAAAAACACATTATTTATTTCCAAGAAACAATGGAGGTATAATGTATTGGGTAAATATTCCCATTATAAAAGGGAGAAATCACTCAAAAGAAAGGGACTATGGGTTCCATGCAAGTTCAAAACCCAGAAGGGCAGTCATTAAATCTTATATCTCCAAAATAATCTCTTTTGACTCCATGTTCATATTCAGGGCACTCTGGTGCTAGAGGAGGGCTCCCAAGGCCTTGGGCAGTTCTGCCTCTGTGGCTCCACAGGGTACAGCCCGTGTAGCTTCTCTCACAGGTGGTTGAGTGCCTTCAGCTTTTCCAGATGTAAGGTGCTGGCTACCAGTGGCTCTATATTTTTCAGGTCTAGATGACAGTGGCCCCCTTTTCACAGCTCTAAGAGGAAATGCCCTGGTAGGGATCCTGTGTGGGAGCTTCAATCCCACATTTCCCCTTGTCACTACCCTAGTAGAGCTTCTCTCTTGGGGCTCTGTCCCTGTCTCTAGCTTCTGCATGGACACCCAGGCCTTCTCATATATCCTCTGAAATCTAGGTGAAGACTGCCCGGAATCCATCACTCTTACACTCTTGCAGGCTTAACCTGCAGGCTTCTTGGAAGCCACCAAGGCATAAGGCTTGCATTCTCCAAAGTGACACCTTGACTTGTACCTGGGCCCCTTTGAACCCTGGCTGGAGTTGGAGCTGTAGCAGTTGGGATGGGGAAGCAGTATTGCAAGGTTGGCAGGGCACCATGGCCCTGAAGCTGACTTAAAAACACATTCTTTCCTCGTTGGCTTCTGAGTCTGTGATAAGAAGGCCTGCTGTGAAGGTCTCTGAAATGCTTTTGAGACCTTTTCCCCATTGTCTTGTATATTAGCACTTGGCTCTCTTATAGTTATATAGATAGTCTCTAGCAAGTGGTTGCTCCGTAGCCTGCTCGAATTCTTCTTGCAAAAAAGATTTTTTTTTTCTGGTACGTAGCTAGGCTACGAATGTTCCAAATTTTTATACTCTTTATATGTTAAGTATAAATTTTAATTTTAAGTTATTTCTTTGCTCCAGCATCTGGATTTAGGTTATTAGAAGCAGCCATGACACACCTTGAACACTATCATTTTGCTGCTTAGAAATTTCTGGCCAGGTGGTGGCTTACACCTGTAATCCCAGTACTTTGGGAGGCTGAGCCAGGCGGATCACGAGGTTAGGAAATTGAGACCATCCTGGCTAACAGTGTAACTCCGTCTCTACTAAAATTACAAAAAAAAAAAATTAGCCGGGCATGGTGGCAGGCGCCTGTAGTCCTGGGAAGGCTGAGGCAGGAGAATGGCGTGAACCTGGGAGGCAGAGCTTGCAGTAAACCGAGATCGTGCCCCTGCACTCCAACCTGGTCCACAGAGCAAAACACCATCTCAAAGAAAAGAAATTTAAAAAATAAAAAAAGAAAAAGAAAAGAAATTTATTTCACCAGATACCCCAGGCCAGCACTCCCAAGTTCAGACTGTCACAGATGTCTAGGGCATTGACACAACACAGCCACATTTTTTACTAGGGCATAACACGTGTGATGTTGGCTCCAGTCCCCAGTAAGTTACTCATTTCCATTTGAGACCTCATCAACTGGGACTTCGCTGTCCATATCACAATTAACATTTGGTCACAACCATTTAACCAGTCTCTAAGAAATTCCAAACTTTCCCTCATCTTCCTGTCTTCTTCTGAGTTCTCAAAACTCAACCCATTCCAAATTTGCTTCCACATTGTCAAATATCATTATCACAATGCCCCAATATTTGGTAAGATTCTCTGTATTAGGACATTCCTGCATTGCTATAAAGAAATATCCAAGATTGGGCAATTTAAAAAGAAAAAAAAGTGTTAACTGGTTGACAGTTCCACAGGCTTTACAGGAAGCATAGTGCTGGCATCCGCTCAGCCTCTAGAGAGGCCTCAGGAAGCTTATAACCATGGCAAAAGTTGAAGAGGGTACAGGCATATCATATGGTGAAAGCAGGGACAAGTGAAAGAGAGAGTTGGGGGGTGCCACACACTGTTAAATGACCAGATTTCACAAGAACACTGTATTGCAAACACAACACCAAGCCTTTAGGGATCCACTCTGATGTGATTTTGCTCTGTGTCACCCCTCAGAGCTCATCTTGTAGCTCCAATAATTCTCACGTGTTGTGGGAAGGACCCAGTGAGAGATAATGGAATCGTGGGGACTGTTCTTTCCTGGGCTTTCTTATGATAGTGAGTAAGTCTCACAAGATCTGATAGTTTTGTTTTTTGTTTTTTGTTTTGTTTTTTTTTGTTTGTTTGTTTCTGATGGAGTCTCACTCAGTCACCCAGGCTGGAGTGCAGTGGCACCATCTCAGCTCACTGCAAGCTCTGCCTCCCAGGTTCACACCATTCTCCTGCCTCAGCCTCCCCAGTAGCTGGGACTACAGGCGCCTGCCACCACGCCCAGATAATTTTTTGTATTTTTAGTAGAGACGGGGTTTCACCGTGTTAGCCAGGATGGTCTCGATCTCCTGACCTCATGGTCTGCCTGCCTCAGCCTCCCAAAGTACTGAGATTACAGGCTTGAGCCACCACGCCCGGCTTATCTGATGGTTTTAAAAAGAAGAGTTCTGCTGCACAGGCTCTTTCTTTGCTTGCTGCTGTTGATGTAAGATGTGACCTTCTAATCCTTGTCTTTCACCATGATTTTGAGGCTACCCCAGCCATATGGAATGGTAAGTCCATTAAACCTTTTTTCCTGTGTAAATTACCCAGTCTCAGGTATGTTTTTATCAGCAGTGTGAAAACAGACTAATACAGGAAATTGATACCAGTAGAGTGGAGCAAGGCTGAAAAGATACTCAAAAATGTGGAAGCAACTTTGGAACTGGATAACAGGCAGATGTTTGAACAGTTTGGAGGGCTCAGAAGAAGACGGGAAAATGTGGGAAAGTTTGAAACTCCCTAGGGACTTGTTGAATGGTTTTGGCCAAAATGCTGACAATGATATGAACAATGAAATCCAGGCTGAGGTGGTCTCAGATGGAGATGAGGAACTTGTTGGAAACTGTAGCGAAGGTGACTCTTGTTATGTTTTAGCAAAAAGACTGGTGGCATTTTGTGCCTGCCCTAGAAATCTGTGGAACTTTGAACTTGAGAGAGATGATGTAGCATATTTGGTGAAAGAAATTTCTAAGCAGCAAAACATTCAAGCACTGACTTGGGTGCTGTTAAAGGCATTCAGTTTTATAAGGGAAACAGAGTGTAAAAGTTTGGAAAATTTGCAGCTTGACAATATGATAGAAAAAAAAATCCGGTTTTCTGAGGAGAAATTCAAGTCAGCTGCAAAAATTTGCATAAATAAGAAGGAGCTGAATTTTAATTCCCAAGACAGTAAAGAAAATGTCTCCAGGGAATGTCAGAGAACTTCACAGCAGCCCCTACCATCATAGGCCCAGAGCCCAGGAGGAAAAAGTGATTTTGTGGGCAGAATTGATGTTTGGGAATCTCCACCTAGGTTTCAGAGCATGTATGGACATGTCTGGATGTCCAGGCAGAAGTTTGCTGCAGGAGTGGGGCACTCATGAAGAACCTCTGGTAGGGTAGTACAGAAGGGAAATGTGGGATTGGAGCCCCAACACAGTCCCCACTGGGGCACTGCCTAGTGGAACTGTGAGAAAAAGGTCATTGTCCTTCAGACACCAGAATGGTAGATCCACTTACAGCCTGCACTGTGCACCTGGAAAAGCTGCAGATACTCAACCCTAGCTTGTGAAAGCAGCCAGGGTGGGGAGGAGGCTGTACTCTTCAAAGCCACAGGGTTAAGCTGCTCAAGACAATGGAAACCCACCTCTTGCATCAGTGTGACCTGGATGTGAGACACGGAGTCAAAGGAGGTCATTTTGGAGCTTTAGGATTTTACTGCCCCTCTGGGTATTGGATTTTTGTGGCCCATTTGTTTTGGCCAATTTCTCCCATTTGGTACAGCTGTATTTACCCAATGCTTATACCTCCATTGTATCTAGGAAGTAACTAACTTGCTTTTGATTTTACAGGCTCATAGGTGTAAGAAGCTTGCCTTGTCTCAGATGAGACACTGGATTGTGAACTTTTGAGTTAATGCTGAAATGAATTAAGACTTTGGGGGACTGTTGGGAAGGCATAATTCGTTTTGAAATGTGAAAACATTAGATTTAGTAGGGGCTAGGTGTGGAATGATACAGTTTGGCTCTGTTTCCCTCCACAAATCTCATAGCTCCCATAATTCCCAAGTGTTATGGAATGGACCCAGGGGGAGATAATTGAATCATGGGGGTTGGTTTTTCCTGTACTGTTTTCATGGTAGTGAATAAACCTCATGAGATCTGATGTTTTTAAAAAGAGGAATTCCTGGCCAGGCGCAGTGGCTCACGCCTGTAATCCCAGCACTTTGGGAGGCTGAGGCGGGCGGATCACGAGGTCAGGAGATCGAGACCATCCTGGCTAACACGGTGAAACCCCTCTCTACTAAAAATACAAAAAATTAGCTAGGCATGGTGGCAGGCACCTGTAGTCCCAGCTACTTGGTAGGCTGAGGCAGGAGAATGGCATGAACCCACGAGGTGGAGCTTGCAGTGAGCTGAGATTGCCGCCACTGCACTCCAGCCTGGGTGACAGTGTGAGACTCCGTCTCAAAAAAAAAAAAAAAAAAAAAAAAAAAAAAAAAAAAAAAAAAAAAGAAAAC
>NW_016810869.1:195579-233214 GCF_001698545.2 Rhinopithecus bieti | reverse complement strand
AAAAAAAAAAGAGGAATTCCCCTGCACAAGCTTTCTCTTTGCCTGACATCCCCATAAGATGGGACTTTCTCCTCCTTGCCTTCTGTCTTGATTGAGGCCTCCCCAGTCATGTGGAGCCATAAGTCCATTAAACTTCTTTCTTTTGTAAATTGCCCAGTCTGGAGTATGTCTTTATCAGCAGTATGAAAACAAACTAATACACACCCCCATTACCCAAACACCTGCCACCAGACCCCACCTCCAGGATAGGGGATTACAATTCAACATGAGATTTGGTCAGGGACAAATATCCAAACTGGATCAATACATATGCTGTACACACACACACACACACACACACGTGTGATTTTTATAAAGATTTATAAAGTAATTTTTTACTTTTACTTAAAACATACATTAAAGAGTGTTTCATACCAGGGTACATTTTTTTTTAAACTGGCATTGGAAAATAGTCTCTTTATTAACTCATCATTAACCTAACCACTTTTCTATTAATGAAGACTTTGGTTTCCAGGATTTTGCTATTGCCAAGAAAGCAATGAATATCTCTGAAAAACACACTTAGTCTATTCCCTTTATTTCATAGACTTTATATCCACTTATTTTTGGCAGACATTAGCATAGTATTTTGTGTTCTTGCTAATAAGTCCATAATTTACAAGGACTGGTGATTACTCATTCTTTCCATGTTTACCCACAAGACGTTTCCACAGCAACATGATCATTGGCTTTCCAATGTTTTCCAACAGCCATCTCTGCTAATTCAGAACACACCCAGAACACATCTGAAGTGAACTGTTGTTTCATGATATTTCCGAGCATTAAAAACTTTGAGGTGCCCAAAGGAGCAGATCTCCTTGTAGTCTTTAGTTGCATTAGTGTCATAACATGGTTCAAATAACTATAGAAATAATTTTCTACTCAGACTTCTTAACTAGCTTTATGGTTCTTTTCTTAGAAGCACATTTTTGCTTAACTCTACATTCCCTGATTGATCTTATCTCTGACCTCATGCAGAAGTATCTTCCAAGGTTTGTACACCTTGACGTCAACTATGTGAATCTGATACCTAAGGTTCATTGTTTTCAGTATAGTGTTTTGAAACATTTCTGGATCTTCATTTTCTATTTTAGAAATGCCACATAAGCAGTGGAGCTTTAGAAGTTATTTTTTCTGCTGTATAGAATTGGCTTACAATAGAAAATGTATGGAAATATTGTAAGGAGTTTATTGTATATCAAAGTCAGACATCGACATATAGGCAGTGAGCAAGGCTGTCTGATTTCAAATTTATCTTCATGCATAAATCTGTGATGGGTGATTTTTAACATTCCCAATTGGCTTCTAAGAACTGTGTGTGAGTGGGTGAGATCAAACGTAGGTAAGGAGCAGTTTTTATTTTACTTGGAAATGTCTTCTTTATTGACAAATGTACTTTGAAGTTTGAGAGGTTACTCCATTTCTTAGGACGAAAGGACGGTGAATATCACAAGTGCTTTAAGATAGAAACAATCTTGTAGTATTTTTATTAACCTAGTTTTCTTTGCTTTTTCCATACCTATGAAAGTTAGTGATTCCAAAGTCAGGAAAAAGACTTCAACTGACATTAAACTCTTACACTTTAGCTTAAAAGGTTAGAGAATTAAAGGTGATGTAGTTCATCAGTAGGTTTTAAATTATTGTAACTATTCTCATGAAAAATGTAATATAATCTATAAAATGAAAAAACAAACACACAAATCAAGCTTTTAAAAATATATTGGATATGCAAAGCCCTGAATATTTTGAAAGTATTGCATTAAGGCTAGTAATAAACAAATATATGAGATTTTAAAATGTATATGGGATAATAAAATTTTGACTATTTTAAAATCAGAGATATCAAATATAGTTCTATAGATGTAGTTTATCAAGATAAGATGCTAAATATATATATATGAATAGCTAACCAACAAAAATATACATGAAATTAAAGTGTGAAATCAGTTCAAGCAGGTGAGATCATAGTTTAGCCTGTTACTTATGACTTCAGTTAAATTGTATGGGGTTTTACCACCTTGCATAAAGACAGATGATATAAATGTAAACAGATGTGCAGAAGTGAAGCCATTAAATTTTTGACATATTAAGATGCAAGTGTCAAAAGGTCATGAGTGTGGATATTAATTGTAGTTGGGATCTCAGAAGAAATCAAACCTCCAAATTTTAAATATCGAGAACCAGAAGTGTCACAGTAGGGAACCTGGGATATGTAATGCTTAGATGTTGGAGGCTGAACCAAAATCCAAATGACAAGAAGTTGGGAATTCCAAAGTGAAAGTGATCATTATTTTCACTTGCATCAGAGAAGTCTAGAAGATCAGTGTATTAATAGAGATATTATGTTTCCACTAAAAAGTGTTATGTTATTTCAGAAAGGGCAGTTTTAATGTAAGAGAGAGCTCAGAGCCCCATGTATCACAATTGGTTATAAAGTAGACAGGAGTTGAGGAAATGAGAGCTTTGCAATTTTTCTTCCTTTGATCTCCTATCAGATCAGTTATTGTGTAATAAGTAAATAACTATGTAGATAAAGTTGATTGATGAAAATCAAAACAAATAAATGATAGTAATAAATAATTATCCTAAGTTTTAGAATGGGGACAAAATTAGCTCAAAGAGAGACAGTTCTTTACTATAAGTACTTATGGACATGTAGGAGAAGGCACTGAGTAGTCAATGAATTGCACATGTGTGACAGAATTACATTATTTGACTCCTTTTTATGGCAGTGTAACGGGCTTATAAATTGACATACTGTAGATTAAATTCTATCTACACAGACTTGATAGAAACGATAAATTTGAATGTCATTTGAAAAGTATCAATTCTCTGGTTCACCACAGGCCATACACCTCTCTATTATGTTACAGCTAGTTCATTCATATATTTATTTTTATTGCTTGATCCCCATAGGTACCAGTAGGTATTTGAGTGTGAGATGGTGGAATACAGCAGAAAAACACATGATATATTCACCTGCATCTAACACCAAAGATTACTATGGCTATCCTGGGATTTTTCCCACTAGAACCCTGCTTTCTTGTATGTGACTCAACTTTCTCAAGTTCTCTGTAACTGAGATCGCTAATCAATCCACCTGAATACTCATATTCACTAAGTTACCAAATCAGTATGAACATTATGTATACTACATCATGATGCCATCACCTTAGACTCAGAAACCAGAGTCTCATCAATGACACATTAAGAATAATTTGTGCCTAAAAAGAAATCTCTTCCGCTGCTCACATTGAAAGGATCCAAAAGTAGCTCACATTCCTAACTGTGATCAGCCACTATATATGATTTTTCTGTAAATATAAAATTAATATGTTCATGCTAATTCTCGGAAGTAGTAAAAACAGAAAGATTACAATTATCATCACTCATATTATCTCATCATCTATAGTTTCCAATAGGATCTGATTCCATAGGATCTGATTCCAATTCTATAGATTCCAACAGGATCTGATAAAATTAAGTTGAAATGTATTATACCAGAATGCTAGGAATATTTCTGAAGTGAATGTGTATACATAAAAGTGTCACTTGTTTAGCAAAATTATAGGCAGAAAGGAGCAGTATGCCTCCATTTCAGGGCAATGAAAACAGCTTACTTGGACTCTTGCATCTGTGGTATATAAAGCACATGCAACACCTACTCAACAGAAATGAGGATCTCTCCTAATAGTAATGGCTCATTATAATTTCAAAAGTCACATTAAATTAGGTATGCAGTAGAGTTGAGCTTCACATATTGTAGTTAGTTATCCACTCAAGATATAGAACATTTTTAACACCTCCCAAAATTCCTGATGTCTTCCATAATGCGTCCCTCCCTCTCTCCAGTTCTTGACTTAGGAACGACTGGTGTCACAATACATTGACTTCCACTTATGTTACTTTATATTATTTTTTTGAAACAGAAAGTACTGTATTTTTCTGACTCTTTCATTAAGTGTAATAATTTTGAGATTCATTCATGTTGTCATATGATGAGTACTTCATTATTTTTTATTGGCACTCTTTCATTCGATATTTACACCTTATTTTGCTTAATCTTTTGATTTTTGAGCATACCTGCAATAGTTAATTGTATACACCAATTGGAGTGAGTTAAGGGATGCTCAGATAGCTGGTAAACCATTATTTTTAGGTGTGTCAATCAGGTTGTTTCCAAAAGAGATTAGCATGTGTATCAGTAGAAGGAGTAAAGGATATCTGTTGTCACCACTATGGGTGGTCATCATCTAGCATGCTGGGGCCTCTAACAGAACAAAAAGGTGAAGGAATGGCAAGTTCTATCTCTCTTCTTGAGCTGGGAAATCCACCTTCTCCTTCACAAGGACATAGGCGCTTCTGGGTCTCAGGCCTTTGGACTTTGGGACTTATACCAGTGCCCACTAGTGAATTCTGGGAATAAAAAACAGCATAACTAGAAAACACATGTTAAAATTAGGTATTTGAAAATCAAACACAATGATATGTACTAGATAATTAATCCAGAACAAAAGAACAAAAAATCGCACAAAATAGGAACAAATTTGACACACCTCTTTGTAAATACATTTGTAAAGCTCAAGTAAGAGAATTTTATTTTAACAAATTTTAAAATTCAATACACTAAGTTAACTTTAGAAGAGAAATAATCTTAGCCAACTATATGTAATACATTAAGTAGAGAATACAATGAAAAATCTCCCACAAATGTTACTTTTATCAAGTTTGTCTCACATGAAAATTATATTGAATCTTTAAAATATGATAATCCCAGTGCTATTAACTATTTCCAAGCATAGAAAAAGAATGACAATCTATAAAACCATTTTATAAAGAACAGGAAATATTGTTTTTGTCACAAACAACACAATATTATATAACTTGGACTATTGTTTGTGACATTGTTTAATTGGTATAGTGGTCCATTCTCACACTGCTATAAAGATACTTGGGGCCAGGCGCAGTGGCTCAAGCCTGTAATCCCAGCACTTTGGGAGCCCGAGACGGGCGGATCACAAGGTCAGGAGATCGAGACCATCTTGGCTAATACAGTGAAACCCCGCCTCTACTAAAAAATACAAAAAACTAAGCTGGGCGAGGTGGTGGGCGCCTGTAGTCCCAGCTACTTGGGAGGCTGAGGCACGAGAATGACGGGAACCCAGGAGGCGGAGCTTGGAGTGAGCTGAGATCCGGCCACTGCACTCCAGCCTGGGCAACAGAGCCAGAATCCGTCTCCAAAAAAAAAAAAAAAAAAGATACTTGGGTAATTTATAAACAAAGAAGGTTTAATTGACTTATAATTCCACATGGCTGGGGAGGCCTCAATCTGCCACAATCGTGGCAGAAGGGGAAGAAGGCACATCTTACATGCTGGCAGATGAAAGAGAGCAAGCAAGAGCAGGGAAACTGCCTTATGAAATCATCAAATCTTGCAAGAACTCACTTACTATCATAATAACAGCATAGGGGAATCTGCCCCTATGATCCAATCACTTCTCACCTAGTCCCTCCCTGGAGACCCTGGAGATGTGGGTATTAAGGGATTACAATTTGAGATAAGATTTGGGTGGGGACACAGAGGTAAACCATATCAGTTAGCTATATAAATCTTAGAAATAAATACACTAAAGTCTCTCTAGAATGTTATATTTGGTTTTCTAATTCCAGAGCTAAAGAAATTACCAAGCTTAAAGTGGTTTAAATAAATTTGTTTCATATTTTACTAAAAGTGTGTGTTCCCAAATGAAGCAATCATAAACCAAAGTCACGACTAGAAATAATATTATTTAGCTGAATATGCAATACAAAATGCAAATATCTAGGAGAAGATTATACCACTAACAAAAAATGGGTAAGTGATTATTGTTAATGAGTAATATGATAGAGAATAAAAAGCCAATGCTTACATACTTTATATTAAATATTACAAGGTTATTATCTTTGTTGTTACCTATGGTCTTAACTACTGAAGATAACTTATGAGTCATTATGATTGTCCCCTAGCACATTAAATGAGTCCTTTCCCAGTCAAAGGAAATTAATGTGCCTTGTTAAATTTTAAATTGATTAGTATCTACCTCTTAGATGTTAGGCTTTTGCTTTTGTTCCCTCATATTAAACTTATTAATTTTAATTTAAACATAAAAGAATAATCCTAATTTCTTTTCCAGCTAACATTCATTGACAGTAATAATAAACTCCATGATTAACAAAACGAAATAAAACAACACAAACGGTACTAAAGAGGCACTGATAGTTTTGATCAATTAAAAAATAAGATATACACAAATAACTTTAAAAGACATTGAATTACTTTGCTAGAAGCTACCATAATAAAATATCACTCACCGGATAGCTTAAAATCAAATTCATTTCTTCACAGTTTTCATTATCAATTATTCATGAAAACAAAATTAACAATAAAATTGAAAAAATATATTTTTTCTAATTAAAACTCCAAAAAACACATAGTTAAGAAAATAAAAATTCAAACCACAGAATCAGCAAACATGTAGCACCACTTACATCTGAATAAGCTATTGTTTACAGAATACATTTAAAAAGTCTTTTATGTAGTACTGTACTACCCCAACAAATTCACAAAATATTATTTTATAAAATAAGATTAGTAACTAAGCCTACATGAAAACATCATTAATTATTAAACAAATTTAAGATAAAACAACAGAATGTCATTTTATGCCCTTCAAAAGTGCCAATAAGAACAACAAAAACATGACAATATCAAGTGTTAGCAACAATGAAGAACAAAAGTAATTCCTACACAGCTGAAGAGAGATTGTAAAATGGAACTATACCACTTAGGAAAAGTATGCAGCAGTTTATTAAAGATTCAAATATAAATCTACACTGTAACTTTGACATTCCACACCTAAGTATTCCACCAAGACAGATGAAATGATATATTCCCACATAGATTTGCAGCAGGTTATTCATAAGAACTTGATTTACCGTAGATGGGAATTTGAATCAAATCCAATCAACAGGTGAATAGAAGTGTACTCAGCAATAAAAGCAATACACCAATGACACCTATAAAACATGGAAGATTTTAAAATTATGCTGTTAGAAAAATCAGACACAAAGATGTATATACTGTAGTATTCCATTTTTATAAAATTCTGGAAACTGCAATCTTAGCCTGTTTTGTCTCTGTAACAAAATATCATAAACTAGGTAGATTATTAACAACATAAATTTATTTCTCATCATTTTGGAGGCTGGGAAGTCCAAAATCAAGGTGCCGACAGACTTCAGGTCTGGTGAGGGTCTGCTTTCTGGTTCCTTAATGGTGCCTTTCCACTGTGTCATTACATGGTGGAAAGGGCAAGGCAGCTGTATTCGTCATGGGTCTCTAGAAAAACAGAACTAATAGGATAGATGTACAATACAAGGGGAGTTTATTAGGAGAATTGACTCACATGATCACAAAGTGAGGTCCCACGACAAGCCATCTGCAAGTCATGTAGCAAGCAAGCCAGTCCGAGTCCCAAAACCTCAAATATAGGGAAGCTGACAGTGCAGCCTTCAGTCTATGGCCAAAGGCCCAAGAGCCCCTGGCACACCATGGATCTAAGTCCAAGGGTCCAAAAGCTGGAGAACATGGAGTCTGATGTTCAAGGGCAGGAAGTGTCCAGCATGGGAGAAAGGAGGAAAGATGAAGGCCGGAAGACTCAACAAGTCAACAGCTCCTTCCACCTTCTTCTGCCTGTTTTTTCTAGCCATGCTGGTAGCCAATTCTATGGTGCCTCACACATTGTGAATGGGTCTTCCTAAGGGTTGTTCCTCTCCCAGTCCACCGACTCAAAAGTAAATCTCTTCTGGCAACACCCAGAAACACCCAGATATACTCAGAAAGAATACTTTGCATCCTTCAATCCAATCAAGTTGACACTTAATATTAACCGTCACAGCAGCTCTCTGGGAGCTTTTTTTTAAAGGCACTAATCTCATTCATGAGCACTTCACTCCAGGGACCTAATCACCTCCCAAAGGCTCTACCTCCAGATAACATCACAATGGGGAATGGGTTTCAACATATAAATTTTAGAAATACATAAACATGCAGACCATAGCAAGCACACTTTATAATGCAATAACATATTTTGGTCACTCCCTGATCTCGGGGACAGGAAAGAATATAAACTGCATGGGGAACAAAGAGACCTTTGTGGGTGGCAGCAATATTTTGTAGCTTTATTGTGGCAATGTGTTCACAGGCATCTACACCGTCAAAACTAATTCATCATTCTTTAAACCGATACAGCTTCTTGCACATAAAATATAAACAAATAAATGAGATTTATGTAAAACGTGCTTCATATGTTACAGACAAAAGGATAGTTTTAGGAAAATGTGGTAAAGCACAACCATTGATGTAGCATTTTAATAAACATAGTTGTTTAAAACTTTAAACAGAAGAATTTAAGAAAAAAATTAAAACACTTAAAAAAAGGAATGGTTTGCAGTGTAGAACTGAATAATCTCTATTATAATATTATTTTGCCTATAATTTATTGTAACTTGTCTTTTATACTAAGATTAAACAGCATTATGAGATCTAAACCCCATTTGCCCTATGCTGCTTCTAGATTCAAACACAAGATATTTATTTATTTATTTTGAGATGGAGTCTCACTCTGTTGCCCAGCCTGGAGTGCAGTGGTGTGATCTCAGCTCACTGCAACCTCTGTCTCCCAGGTTCAAGCAATTCTCCTTCCTCAGCCTCCTGAGTAGCTGGGACTACAGGCGCTTGCCACCACTTCTGGCTTATTTTTGTATTTTCAGTAGAGACGTAGTTTCGCCGTGTTGGCCAGGATGGTCTCCATCTCCTGACCTTGTGATCCATCTTCCTCAACTTCCCAAAGTACTGGGATTACAGGTGTGAGCCACTGAGCCTGGCCACAAACACAAGTTGTTTTATTGAGTTGCAGACATAATATTGTTTCAAAAAGTGCCTATGCCAGTCACATGTTTCTGAGCCCAAAATAAATTCTCAGTTATTTTGAGACTGTGTAAAGTTCTTTCTAATTTCCTGTTTAGCAAAACACTATCTATCTTATCTATTCTTATTTTATTTTGGTTCACACTATTTCTGTTTTCTAAAGTGTCCAATTTATTGAGTATTTTTATTGTTCAGAAGAAAAATATTAAAATGCTAAAATGAAGGAATAAGATAATCAATGCTATCATTAAATTTGTTGCTTATATATTTGGATATTATGTTGATTACTTTCTATTTTGGGATACAGGATTAACGCTAACATTGTAAGAATTCTTTCTAAGTAGACAAAGTCTTAGTAGAGTTAGAAAGGAAAGTGTCTTTAGTGTTCATGAAACCCAAACCCTGTATTTAAAAGTTAACAAAAATTAAATGAGGCAACCTGACAACTAAATTTTATGTTTATATATATTAACAACTAAACTATCAAAATATTATGTTTGCAATAACAAAATGAAATAATGTAGATATATACAATTCTTTAGGGATATACAACTCTCTGTCTTTTGCTACGACTTTCACTACTTTTCTTTTGTTTAGAAAAGAGCATGAGAACAAGTAGATATTTTAAAAGTAAAACAAAATAAAACTAAGGGAAAAGTATGTGTCAAATTTGACTTACTCATGTAATGTAAATAGGGGAATAAAAGAGGAGTTCAAAGATCACCTATAGTCAGCATAAAAACAAGATAATGTATATTTCACCTGAAGAAGATTCTTAACTTGAACGTGACAGATTTTCATGTTTCTTATTTTTTTCAATCTTTTTACTCTCAATTATTATGAGCCAGTTTTAAGATAGCGAGAAAATTGCTGACCAGTACTCTCAAGCATCATCATGAAAGATAAAGAAAAACTGAAAATTTTCTCACATGACAAAACATTGTTCCACATGGGAGCAGATTAAGAACATGGAACAATTAAATGCAATGTGAAATCTTGCATGAAAATTTTAGTAAAAGAAAAGTAGATTAGCAAACAACTAGTAAAGTATGACTGAGACATGTTGATTAGTTAATAGTTAATAATATCTGTTACTAATCAATCACTTTTACTTGATATATTATTTTATTCATTAGCTAAGAATTCTATGCCTATTCGGGATGTTAAAACAATTGGGGAAGGTGAATGAAAGTATATTAAAAAAAAAGTGTTCTGGTATTTCTGAAAATGTTTGATAGTCTCTATTTCAAAATGAACAAGTTATAAAATAAAAATAAGCTGCAGATAATTTTTACATGTGTTCTTTTAAAAGGGATTATAAATAGTGGAAAACTTTTCCAACAACTGTATTTCCAGAATCTTTTAAAATAAGATACATTTTACCTTTGAAAAGTGTAGGGGTTGGGAACACTGACCGCAGCACAGTCAAAAATCCATGTATAACTTTTGAGTCCCCAAATATTTAATTACTAATAGCTTATAGTTAATCATAAGCCTTATCAATGACATACATAATTAATTACTATATATTTTGTATGATATATATTATAATTCTACTGTATTCTCACAATAAAGTAGGCCAGAGAAAAGAAAATGTTATTAAAAATTAATAAGGAAGAGAAAATATGTGTACTATTCATTAAATAGAAGTGGATCATCATAAAGGTCTTTATCCTTCAGCCTTCATAATCAGTAGGCTGAGGAGCAAGAAGAGGAAGGATTGGTTTTGCTGACTCAAGGATGGCAGAGGCAGAAGAAAATTTGCATTAAGTGGACCCTTGCAGTTCAAACTCATACTGTACGGAGTTTAAATGTACTGTTTTACTGATGCTAATTTTTAAAAAGACATAGATCGGCTGGGCAGTGGCTCACGCCTGTAATCCCAGCACTTTGGGAGACCGAGGTGGGCGGATCACGAGGTCAGAAGATCGAGACCATCCTGGGTAACACGGTGAAACCCCGTATCTACTAAAAATACAAAAAACAAAATCAGTCGGGTGTGGTGGCAGGTGCCTGTAGTCCCAGCTACTTGGGGAGCTGAGGCAGGAGAGTGGTGTGAACCCGGGAGGCGGAGGTTGCAGTGAGCCGAGGTCACGCCACTGCACTCCAGCCTGGGTGACAGAGGGAGACTCCATCTCAAACAAACAAACAAACAAAAGACATAGATCATCAGTTAAGTCAAAATTTTGTAAAGCAAAATCTGAGACAGTAAAAGATGATTCAGTTAATTTTACAGAGACAGACATTCACAAATTTTGGAGAAGCTTTTTGGTCCAGTTATTAATCAGGTTTTTGCAACAATGGTATTTGAAGGCTATTTGAAAGTTTTATGGTGCACAGAACCCCTCGCTTCACATATGCATACAATGAAACCCAGAGGACATCATGTAGGCAGGTCCATAAATACAAGACTTTTCCAAATACTTGATCTTTTGTCTCATATTCTCACTTTTTAATTTCAGTAATTAATTAGAATATATCTTTGACATAGGTGCACCAACTGAAGGCTGAAAGAACCAAAGACCTATTTTCAGGAAAGACTCAGAATATTTATTGCCTTCTGGGCTGTTTTGCTTTCTCTTGCTGTTGCTTTGTGAATAGAAAAAAAAAAATGTTTTAATGTTGCAAACATTTTAATAATATTTTCTTTAGAAGAGGAATTCCAGGACATGAATAGATGGAATTCATAGTCATAGGAAAAATTGGCAAGAAAAGATTCTTTATAGCTTACAACAGTATGGGAATGAGAAATTAGAAGGAAAACAACAATGACCAAAAAAAAAATGTTGCTTATTATTTAGTAAACCTGAGCAGATTGCTGCGTAATTGATGCCTATGATTTAAATGTGGAAGAAAAAATAACTCTGCTGATCCAATCTCTGCTAATTTCATCTTTTCCCTTGGTTACACTTTTAATGAATAGTTAACCTAAATGATAATCTAAGAAAAGCAGATAAATGCAAAAACCAAAGACTCTTTTTCATGTCAAATCCATGAACCTTAGCTAAAATCCCATATTATGTAGTGAAGTATCTATGATAAGAAAATGTTCCTCTGTCACTTATTTGTCCAGATAACCTGTTTACATATTTTTGGGTGGTATTTAGACAATTTGACAGGTTTTAACTTTATCTTCCCATTTTTTAATTGAAATATTTTTAATAAAATATATATAAAGCAGATAAGATAATCATTTTTTCTCAGTGTCTATTAATTCACTTATCTATTTTGCTATTTGTATTTATTAACTTTTTACTTCCTATTTTATTTTTTCACTTTAGAAACAAGAAAATAACAGTCTTTGGATGATGTATTTAGATAATGTAACATCAGAAGTCATGATGACCTGCATAAACTTCATTATTTTTTATAAATCATTTTATAATCTACAAGAAAACTTTCCTTTTCAGATTATTACATAAAATTATTACATTTGCTAAATCACAGAAACTTCTAGGTGATTTATTCTTGAAGTTACCAATAAATTCAGGCATCAAATTAGTTCAAGATAACATCTTAGAACTTTTCTGTGATTATGATGTCCTTATGTAAGAATATAAGAATACCCTTGAAGTTAAATTAATAATCTCAAACGTTCATATATATTTGACAAAGATCTACCTTTCTAATTTTTCGGATAATGTGGATTGAGATGTAGTTTGTCCAGGTTTCATATCCCAGAACAATCCATATTTAAGTCAAGCTTTAGAAGAAAATTAGGGGAAATTTCTTCAAGATAACATTTTGTACCTATGGAGTCCTATGATAATTTAGGGAAGAGATGCCTCTTTAATTTTCTTGATCAGGTTGGAATCAGGAGCACTTACTGAGTGTGAAGTCATAGAGATACAGAGGAATCTTGAAGTCAGGGGTGACATTTTGCATTTGTTTTTCTTCAAACATTTGAACAAAACAATAAGCAAAGTTTAAAAAGGTAATGTCAATGGTTCAAGTTATTTTGGAGGCCATGACTTTGTAGTTTCCCGTGCTATAGACCTTGAGTGGCCTTTTATATCCAATTCTTCCAGTTTCTAGGTGTATAAACAAGGATTCTGAATTTAAATACCAATCTAAAGAGGTTTTCTGTGAGGGTATATTAGAGTATAAGGGATTAGACAAAAACTGGTGACAGAGAAATTCAAATTAGAACCTGTGGTTCTGAACCTAAAGGGGCAGGAAATGTTGTTATAGAAAAAGTGAGACACTTCAAAAGATAATAGCTGAGGTGACAGAGAGAGAAGGTTTTAAATTTAACATACTGAAGTAGAAGATCCTTGGGTGGTTATGAGATTTATAGTGAAAACATTGTAAAATAACTAAAAGGAGTGGAGGTGAAAATCACTTGAGTGAAAAATAATTAAGATTAGTCACCTAATTGTAGGGTTATCTCATTTTTTTTGACATTGAAAGCTTATGGTATTGTTGAAGTATTTATAGTGAAAAAGAAGGAAGAGTTGGAGATGAAATAACAAGGAGCTTGTTCGTTTTCACACTACTGTAAAGAAATTCCTTGAGACTGGGTAATTTGTAAAGGAAACAGGTTTAACTGACTCACAGTTTTGCATGGCTGGGGAGGCCTCAGGAAACTTACAATCATGGTGGAAGGGGAAGCAGGCACTTTCTTCCCAAGGCAGCAAGAGAGAGAGAAGGACAGAGGAGGAATTTCCACATAGTTATGAAACCATCGGATCTTGTGATGACTCACTCACTATCATGAGAACAGCTTGGGGGAAAGCAGCCCCATGATCTAATCACCTCTCTCCCTTGACACGTGAAGATTACAGGTCCCTCCCACAATAGGAACACACTGGAATTACAATTCAAGATGAGATTTGCAGAGCCAAAGCATATCAGAAATCAAAAGCATTTTAACCTGAGGAAAAAAATGCTATGTTATTTTATCCTTAAAAGGACATAAGACATTCTAGAGAAAGCTGAAATAGTATCATTTTGAAAACACGAGTGATAAACCATGGGAAGTTATAGGCCTTCTTTGGTGAAATCAAGATAACATAGGGTAGAATGTGTAGTTTAAAATTAAGTAAACTACATGAAAATAAGATGAACCTTCAGAAAATTATAAGATTCAGCATTAAGATACACTAGGTAAAAATAATAATTTGGTTGTATTTACAATTGAATAAAGTTAACAGTGGGGATAGCATGGTAAGTTATAGGTAGAACCTATTTATGTTATAAACTAATTATACTTAACTTTCCAAAGGAATAAATATATTTCTTATACAACTCAGTGGTTTTGTACCTCCAAATAAAAAATTTATGCTAGAAAGATAGAAAGACGAGAATATTGGGAGCCTTCATTTGATCGAAAAGTAATGTTTCCAGTCAAGTTTTAGAGTGGACACAGATTATTACAGGTAGTTAGATGGCATGAGCATGGCAGGAAAGGGCTGTGACCCTACCCACTAGGAATATCAGGTGATGGTTTGACAATTATCACACTACTTCTCCAAAGCCAGGGAGAGACAAGCTCCTGGTGCTCCACAGCTGTTAACACTAAATTATTGATTGAATGCAGATCCCAGGGAGAAAAAACTTCCTGGGTATGTGCACTGAGAGACAAGATGGTGACATATGACCTTCCGGGGACACTCCACTAGAAGAAAAAAAAGAAAACCTCAGATAAGCATGCATACAACTTCCTAAACATACTGTGTGTGTTCAATTCCCAAAGGTAAGAAGGGCACTGCGCATGCGGGAAGCCCACTTAAGAGAAGAATCATGGTAAAGAGGCAAGCCTATAAAAGCACTAGGATCAAGGTTGAATGCCCCTTTTCTTTCTTTGACCTTCAGGTGCCCTCTTGGATCTCTTCCAAGTGAATCTTCCTTTCTTTCCTATTCTAAAGTTTTTTAAATAAACTCCCACTTCTGCTCTGAAACTTGCCTTGGTCTCTCTGCTTTATGCCCCTCAGTCAAATTCTTTCTTCTGAGGAGACAAGAACTGAAATTGCTCCAGACCCATAGGGATTTGGCATCAGTAACTCAGGGTAACTCAGATCTCCTACACCGGTAACAAGATGACATTAATTCCTTCAAATATGCATTGCTTAACTCTTCCACACAATTTTTTTCCCAAGTAAATTTATGTTATAACAGCTTCAAATACCTCTCTGGAATAACTTTCCACATTTGCCCATAGCTCTCTTTAGTATTTTGCTTACATGAGGCAGCACACAAATAACCACAAGGCAATCCAATAATCTCACCTTAAATGATCCTCACCTTTGAGGTGGTTTAAAACCACGTAGATTGATGGACTCCATCCCCATTTCCCAATTAACTGGGACAAAGAATAAATGTCACAGTGAGCATTCCACATCCCACATCAAAGCTTAATCCCACTGTTATCAGTGGCTTATTCCTTTTCTGTTTCATGTTTTTCCTATTTCTCTTCAGGTTACTGTGACAGAACACCTAATAAATAAACCCTAACATTTTTATGTGCTCAGTGTCAAGTCTTCCTGAGTAGTTCTATGGTATGAGGTTCATTGTTTTATGAAGTTCATTCAATAAGAAACAGAGTTTCCACAGTTGCATGAGAAAGCTGTTTGTCTTGAGAAATAAGCAGGTCAAAGAAGATAGCTCAGTGGTTACATCAATAGAAATCTTCTCAGATTGAAGAGAGAAAAGAATAACAGCAAAGATAGCAGTTAAATTTGATGTCTGTAGCTGAATAACATTAAAAAGAAGAAACTAAGAACATTTTGTGAATTAAAGAATTTATTTATTCTAATTTATCCCAACATGTTGAAAGAAGTAAATGGGAGAAAATAAAGGATGATGACCTAGAAACAGTTAAAATAACTGTAATGGTTTGTTGCTGAGATGGATGATATCCCTTAATTCCTTTCACAGTTTAAATCTGAGTCTCTGATGGAGGTTCTTACATAATCCAATGCACAGTGGTAGCCAGAGAAGCTACTAGGGAGAGTAAAATAAACAGAAAGACATAAGAACAGGAGCACAAAATATATGTGTATTAATACAAAAGTTATTATAGCATTATAGGTCACTTTTTTTTTTTTTTTTTTTTTAGAGACGAAGTCTTGTTCTGTAACTCAGGCTGGAGTTAAGTGGCATGATCACGGCTCACTGCAACCTCCACCTCCCAGGTTCAACAATTCTCTTGCCTCAGCCTCCCGAGTAGCTGGGACTACAGGCACACTCCACCATGCCTGGCTAATTTTTTTGTATTTTAGTGGAGATGAGGTTTCACCATGTTGCCCAGGCTGGTCTTGGACTCCCGAGCTCAGGCCATCTGCCCGCCTCGGCCTCCCAAAGTGCTGGGATTACAGGCATGAGCCACCATGCCCCGCCTTAAAGGTAACTTTTTATTGGAAATGTTGCATTACATCAACTAATTCTAATGAATAAATGAATTTTAAAAGCATAACTCTAGTTAGGTAAGTGTTAGGGTATTGATATTGTAAATATGATAAGCAATATAGAATGTTAGTGCCATTTTGGAAGTGAGTTCTATGGCAATTAGTTCACATATATTAAAATTTTATTTGAAATACAAAGAGAATCACAGGTCTGCAGATAATGGAATAAAGAACTGGAGTTTGGGCGTGGTCAGGAATATTTAGGATTGAGGATTAAGGGAGAATTTATTGGGAGTGGCATATGAACTGTGTTTTTGAGAGGTGACAGTGTCCTAGCAGCCCTCACTCTCGGGCATCCTAGGCCTTGGCATCCACTCTGGTAGCACTTGAAGAGCCCTTCAGCGATCCACTGCACTGTGGGATACCCTCTCTGGGCTGGCCAAGGCCGGAACCGCCTCCCTCTGCTTGCCGGGAGGTGTGGCGGGAAAGGTGCTGGTGGGAAGCAGGGCTGCGCCTGGTGCTTCTGGGCCAGCGCTAGTTCCGGGCGGGGGCGTGGGCTCCACAGACCGCACACAGAGCCGCAGGCTGGCGCCATTGACCCAGGGCAGTGAGGGGCGGTAGCACCCACCCAGAAGCTGCAGAGGTTGCGCTGGGTCCCCCAGAACTGCCAGCCGGCATGCACCATGCTCGAATTCTAGTGGAGCCTCAACCGCCTCCGTGCAGGGCAGGGCTCCGGACCTGCAGTCTGCCATGTCCAAGCCCCCCCTCCTCGGTGGGCTCCCTCAAGGCCCAAGCCTCCCCAGTGGGCACCGCCCAAGGGCTGAGGAGTGCAGTGGCAGCTTGGAGCAAGGGCTGAGGAGTGCAGTCGCAGCTTGGGACTGGCCGGCAGCTCCGCCTGCAGCCCCAGTGCAGGATGCACTAGGTGAAGCCCGCTGGGCTCCTGAATCTAGTGAGGACTTGGAGAACCTTTATGTCTAGCTAAGGGATTGTAAATACAACAATCAGCACTCTGTGTCTAACTCAGGGTTTGTAAATACACCAGTCACTACTCTGTATCAGCTTAGGGATTGTAAATGCGCCAATCAGCACCCTGTCAGAACAGTCCAATTAGCTTTCTGTAAAGTGGACCAATCAGCTCTCTGTAAAATGGACCAATCAGCAGGATGTGGGTGGAGTCAGATAAGGGAATAAAAGCAGGCAGCCCCAGTCAGCCGTGGCAACCTGCTTGGATCCTTCCTCCTCTACATTGTGAAAGCTTTATTCTTTCGCTCTTTGAAATAAATCTTCCGGCTGTTCACTCTTTGGGTCCACGCAGCCTTTAAGAGCTGTAACATTCACTGGGAAGATCTGCAGCTTCAGTCCTGTCAGCGAGACCAGGAACCCGCCAGAAGGAAGATTCTCCAGACACATCTGAACATCTGAAGGAATAGATTCTGGACACACCATCTTTAAGAACTGTAACACTCATTGCGAGGGTCCGCGGCTTCGTTCTTTGAAGACAGGGAGACCAAGAACCCACCAATTCCGGACACATTTTGACCTTAGATATGTGTAATGGAAAATCGAAACCAAGTATGGGGCATAAGGAGGAACATTACATAGGTCAAATTCAAAGAATGTGTCTGAGGGAAAATAGTGGAAAGCTCTAAAGGTGGGTAGGTTAGATTCAGAATTGTTTACTTAAGTGACACAGTAATGAATTTTAACTTCATTGCATACACTATGATACAAAACTGCAAGTATAACTACAAATAGATTAGCCTGTACACCACCTGCCCTCCCATTTATGAATGGCTATACTTTATATAAAGTATTTATTTCTAACAGATGTATAATGAAAAGCATTTAAGCTTGAAATCTGTGTATTAGAAAATAAGTGTCTATTATGTTCTTCAATATTTGTTCCAGATAATGAACTGCATTACTTTTTTTTGAATTTAGTGAAATGAATAATGTCTCAGGAAGATCGTTTATAAATTATTTTTCTTAAAATAAAGACAAGCATTTGGCTTTTCAGCACTGGCTTAATTCCTCTTCCATCTGACTTTTAAAAAAAGTTTTCTAAAAAATCGAGGATTGTTATTTTTTTTCCATTTTATTGATTTCAGAGAGTTATCCCCCAAAGCAATTATTGTGTAAGTAAATTTCTTCAAACGGTTGTTTTCTCTCATTCTATATTCTGTGCTTTTAATAATGCATGTAGGTAATATATACCAAATTCAGGGACTTAGAAATGGAGAAATATGATATAATACAGAAAATTCCACAGAAAATCTGGTTTTATGGGTTTTTATAATTCTAAATTTTGTCTTGAGGTTAAAAATGGTTATATTAGTTGATTTCTGCTCAAGTCTAGATACAAATAGAGAAAAAAAGTGCTAAGGAAGAGGTTAGAACCATTACTATTAGTGGATCAGTTAGATGTACCTCACAATGCAACCAAGATAGGTGGGGATCTGAGAGCAGACTGTGTGTTGCTCAAAATTAGAATTGAAAAAACAAATTCACTGATACTACTATGTAAAAAATGGGTGACAATTTATATTTAGTTGACGTGCAACAATTATACATAATTGTGGGTTACGGAGTGATATTTTGATACATATGTACAGTGTGTAATGATCAAATCAGGATAATTAGCATATCCATCAATCCAAATACTTATCATTTCTTCACGTTGTTAACATTCAAATTCCTCTCTTCTAGCTTTTGGAAAATACACACTAAATGATTGTTAACAATGTTTACCCTACACTGCTATACAAAACACTGGAACATTTTTTCTTCCATCTAGCTGTAACTTCGATTTCATTAACCAAACTCTTCTTGTTGTAAGTTCTACTTTAAAAGCTAGGTATAATTTATCAGTAAACCCAGGTGGTCCTGACATTTCCTTTCGGGGAAACATTTTATTATAGATTCAATCTAGTTACTTGTTGTTCTGTTCATGTTTTCTATTTCTTTCTGATTTAATTTTGATAGGTTACAAGTGTACAGAATATAATTTTCCTGGTTTTTAATTTGTTAGCGTGTAGTTGTTCTCACTAGTGTCTAGTGATCCTTTGAATTTCTGAAGTATCAATTATAATGTCCCTTTTTTTCACTTCTGATTTTATTTATTTGGGTCTTCTCCCCTTTTTCTTACTTAGTCAAAATAACGGTTTGTAAAAAAATTTTTTTTTTTTTACATTTCAAAACCAACTTTTGTTATGTTGATTTTTTTGTATTATATCTTAGTCTATATTTTGTTTATTTCTGCTCTAATCTTTACTGTTTCTTTCCTTCTACTAATTTAGAGTTTGGTTTATTCTTTCTTTTCTAGCTTCTTAAAGTGCATTGTTTGTTTATTTGAATTCTTTCTGCTTTTTTGATGCATATTTTTATTGCTATAAACTTCCCTCTTAGCACTGCTTTTGCTGTATCCCATAAGTTTTGAATGTTTTGTTTCTATTTTCATTGATTTCAATCAATTTTTTTCTTTTTTGATTTCAGCGTTGAAACAGTGAACATTTAGGGACATAGTATTTAAACTGTCATGTGTTTATACAGTTTCCAGAGTTGTTCTTGTCATGTTATTAATTTCTAGTTTTTTAAAATTGTGGCTGGAGAATATACATGTTATTAATTTAAAATTTTAATATATTTGATATTTCTTTTGTGGCCTAACATGTGGTCTATGTGTGTTTATGAGAAGAATGTGCGTTCTGCAGCTATTGGATGAAATATTCTGTACTTGTTAGGTTAATTTGACCTGTAGTGCAGCTGAAGTCCAATGTTTCTTCACTGATTTTCTGTAAACATGATCGTCCGATGCTGAAAATGGGGTGTTGTAGTTCCCAACTATCTTGTACTTGGGTCTATCTCTCTTGTTGGCTCTAAAAATATTTACTTCATATATCTGGATGCTCCAGTCTTGGGTGCATAAATTAGAATTGTTATATCTTCTTCCTGAGTCATGCCCTTTATCACTGCATAATAACCTTCTTTGTCTCTTTTTTGTGGTTTTTGCCTTAAAGTCTATTTTGTCTGATATAAGTAGAGCTCCTACTTTATGCTGCTGTTTTCTGTTTGTGTGGAATGTCTTTTTCCATTTGTTACTGTTGCTCTGTCCATCTTTACATAGAAAGAAATAAGTTTCCTGTAAGGAGCGTATAGTTGGTTAGGTCTTTTTCATCCATTGAACCAGTCTATATATTTTAATTGGGAATGTCAATCTTTTAAATTTGTAATTGTTCTTTGTAAGTGAAGACTTACTTTCATCATTATGTTAGTTGGTTTCCGATTTTCTTTTATATCCTTTATTTTTTCTTCCTCTTATTGTTTAGTGTTGTAATTTGGTGGTGTTTGTAGTGATGACATATGATTCCTTGCTGTTTCTTATTTATGTATCTGCTTTAAGTTTTATACTATCATGTTTAGATAAAGGTAGATATTGTCCTTTTGCTTTGAGATGTAGGATTCCCATAAGCATTTTTTGTAGGGTCATGATAATGGTGATGAATTCCCTGTTCTTGTTAGTCTGAGAAAAACTTTTTTTCTTCTTTATTTCTGAAGTTAATCTTTGTTGGGTATAGAATTTTTAGTTGACAGAGTGGGGTTTTGTTTGTTTGTTTGTTTGTTTGTTTGTTTTCCACAAATACATTATCCCATTCTCTCCTGGCCTGCAAGGATTTTGCTGATAAAGGATGTTAGTCTAATGGAGATTCCTTTATATATTATTTGATACGTTGTTCTTGCTGTCTTTAGAATTCTCTTTGACTTTTGAAAGGTTGATTACAATGTGCCTCACAGCCAGAACTTTTTGAGTTAAATCCATTTGTAAGCTTTTCATCCATATTAGTCAAAAGCTGCATTAGCCCCTAACAAGAGAGTTAGCTTATCCTTTGAAGTTTGAAGTTATGTATTCACTTCTCTAGCTATGAAAGTTCTAGATGGCATCTTCTTCCAATAGAAGAAGAAGAATAAAAGGCTATTTTGTCTACATTGAAAATCTGTTGCTACTGTAACTGCCTTCATCAATTATCTTAGCCAGATAGACCTTCAGAATAACTTGCTGTAGTTTCTACATCAGCATGTGCTACTTCACCTTGAATTTTTATATTATGAAAATGTTTTTTTCCTTGAATTTTATTTACCAATCTTTGCTAGCTTCAGACTTTGTGTTTGCAGATTCGTCACCTCCCTCAGCATTCAGAGAATCCAAGAGAATCTGTTTTAGCTTTCTACATGCCTTCCTCACTATGCTTAATTATTTCTACCTTTGATTTAAAAATGAGAGATGTGTGACTCTTTGTTTCACTTGAACACTTAGAGGGCATCTCAAGGTTATTATTCGGCATTAATTTAATTTTTTGTGTGTCTCAGTAAATGGGAAGGCTTGAAGAAAGGAAGAAATAGGGGAATTGCTAGTCAGTGGAGCAGTCAGAATACACAGACTATTTTTTCAATTAAGTTCACCATCTTATATGAGTATGGTTCATGCTGCCCCCAAAACAATAACAATAGTAACATCAAAGACACTAATGACAGATTCCCACAAAATATGTAATAATAATACAGAAGTTTGAAATAATGTAAGAATTACTAAACTGTGGCACTGGGACACCAAGTGAGCACATACTGTTGGAAAAGTGGCAGTGATAAACTCGCTCAATGTGGGGTTGCCATAAACGTTCAATTTGGAAAAAAATAACTCCATGGTGCAATAAATGAAGCACAATAAAACAAAGTATGACCGTATCAGGTAAGTGTGGTCTATAGTTTAGTAAGCTGGGTGATAAAATCTTTGAGAAGTCATGCTTTTCATTGGAACTACGACCTACTCCAGACAAAAAAAGAAGACAATAGGCCAGACATGATGACTTCACACCTGTAATCCCAGCACTTTGGGAGGCCAAGGCGGGCAGATGACGAGGTCAGCAGATTGAGACCATCCTGGCTAACATGGTGAAACCCCGTTTCTACAAAAAATGCAAAAAATTAGCCGGGCGTTGTGGCAGGTGCCTGTAGTCCCAGCTACTCTGGAAGCTGAGGCTGGACAATGGCGTGAACCTGGGAGGCAGAGCTTGCAGTGAGACGAGATTGCACCACTGCACTCCAGCCTCGGTGACAGACTGTGACTCCGTCTCAAAAAAAAAAAAAAAAAACAATAAACTTCTACAAAATACAGATACAGCCAACCACTTATGCTGAAAAGGATGACATAGAAGGCAGAGGGGGAATTTAAAAGAAGTTTTTGTTTTCCTTTAATCTTTCTGTTCTCCAAGTAAATCAAATGTAGAAAGTACTGTAGAATGTGCATATGTCAAAGAACGATATAAAAACAGTTGAGATAATGCAGCATCCCCCCACTGTTCCTTGTAGGTTAGCTCACATTGGATCTGACATTGGACAATTCAAATGAATGATACAATCCTTGGTAATAATTCTAATTTAAATTTTCTTTACTTTGAATTATATTAAACAGCAAAAAAAATGACCATTATAAGGTTAAGAAAGGGAGACCATGGTATGCATTTAAAGGTTTTATATTTTAGTATATTTAATGTACTTTTCTGCTTTTCTGGTTTCTTAAAGAGACCTCAATTTTAGTTAGCTTTGGTCCCTCCAAATTGTATAATGAACTTAGTGTCACATCAATGTATATTTTAAAAGACGAGAAAATATTTGTCTTTTGATCATTAATTTTATGTGCCAATTGTATTGAGTCAAGTCACTTCAGATTAAACATTATTTCCAGCTGTGTCCATAAGGGAGTTTCCCGGTGAGGGTCGCATTTGAATCAGTGGACTAAATAAAGGTAGCCTCCCTGTTGTTGGTGGGCTTTTTTTTTTTTTTTTTTTTTTTTTTTTTAGCTTTTGTTGCCTAGGTTAGAGTGAATGGTGCAGTCTCAGCTCACGGCAACTTCTGCCTCCCAGGTTCAAGCAATTCTCCTGCCTCAGCCTCCCAAGTAGCCGT
The DNA here is from genome assembly GCF_001698545.2 of Rhinopithecus bieti. Taxonomy (NCBI): domain Eukaryota; kingdom Metazoa; phylum Chordata; class Mammalia; order Primates; family Cercopithecidae; genus Rhinopithecus; species Rhinopithecus bieti. The sequence goes on along the minus strand of NW_016810869.1, from coordinate 209,904 downwards.
GATTACAGGCACCCACCACCACACCTGGCTAATTTTTGTAGTTTTAGTAGAGACAGGCGTTCACCATGTTGGCCAGGCTGGTCTTGACCTGCTGACCTCAAGTGATCCTCCCACCTCGGCCTCCCAAAGTGCTGGGATTATAGGCGTGAGCCATCGTGCCTAGTCAGTGGGTATTTTTAAGGATCTGAATATAACAAAAGACAGAGGAGGGAAAAATGTGCCCTTTTCTCCTGTGTAATTGCTTCAGCTGAGTTATCTCATCTAAGATTTACATCATGTGTTCCATTGTTTCTCAGGCCTTTGAGCTTACACTGAATTATACCATCAGCATTCCTAGGTCTTGAAGCTTACAGACAGCAGGTCATGGGACTTCTCAGCCACCATAATCAATCGTGTGAGTCAATTCTTCATAATACATTTGACCTTTGAACCATTCAGGGGTTAGGGGCACTGACCCCCAGCACAGCAAAAAATCTGCATAATAATTTTGAATCCCCCAAAACTTAACTACTGTTGACCAGAAGCCTTACTGATAAGATAAACAACTAACACATATTTTGCATGTTATGTATCTATTATATACCATATTCTTACAATGAAGTGAGCTAGAGAAAAGGAAATGTTATTAAAAATTATGAGAAAGAGAAAGCATATTTACTATTTATTAAGTGGAAGTGGATCATCATAAAGGTCTTCATCCTCATATTTTTCACACTGAGTAGGCTGAGGACGAGGATAAAGAGGAAGGATTTCTCTTGCTGTACTAGGGGTGGCAGAGGTGGAAAAAAATTTGCATGTAAGTGGACCCATGCAGTTAAACTCATGTTATTCAAGGGCCAACTGTACGTCAATAATATATATGTATAGGTATTACATATAATGTTATATATGATAAAATATTTGTGTGTATGTGTTCTGTTTTTCTGATGGACAATGACAATACAGATTTTTGGTTTTGTTTCTCTGAAAAACCCTGACCAATATAGTCCAAATATGAAATATATATTTCTAATTAACAAAAACTGGATTTCAGCAAACAGAGAAACCATATTTCAGCAAAACCAAGGGAACTGATTTTCCTCTGAAATTATAATATAATGGCTTAGGATAGAACTTTTGTAAGAATTACCTAGAAAACACAGAAGTAATCAAATTGCAGTGGTGTATTTACCTGTATCTTTAAAAAATGCCATTCTTTAAAGCAGCAAAATCCCCACTTTACGTTATATTTCATTAATCTCTTTCTAAAAGAACTTGAAATATGTCCATTGCTTTAGGAGAATGGAATCTAGAGGATTATTTGAATATTATTCATATAAATTTGTTCATGTATTTATATTTTTGTCAATAATTGGTAATAAAATGAATAAGCAATCTTATATTTAATGTCCCAGTTGTAACAAATCAAATTAATAAATGTGACAAAGATAGTAATGTAGAGTATTAAGTTCACTTAATTAAGATATTAACATAGAGTATTGTTTGTATACTAAGACTTCATTGCCAAGGTAAGGAAATTAGATACCTTGATATTGTTTTTCAATTTTACCCAAAAGATATACAATTTTCTCATGTCCTGGATAAAGAAAAAATCAAAGTAAGAGAACTCTTCGAGATTTACAGAGGAAGACAATCTTTTCTTATCACCTTGGTACCAAATAGACAGTAAAAGTCTGCATAAAGATGTTCCCATTAACTCTATTGATATCAATTTTGTTTTAAAGTTTAATGTGTTATCTTATGTGTTAAGATTGTTGAACAGTGATAAGATATTCTAGTAGAGAAAAGTTTTAAGAAGAACATGTATTGACTTTCAAAGACTCTTCCTGGCTGTCTTCTATTGTGTGAGTATCTTCACATAGAATCTCAAAGATAAGAAGAAAAGAAGCAATTATTGAAGATATAGTAGATTTTTTTAACTAGCTAACAAGCTGTGCAAGTAGTGGAATATCTTGAAACTAACAATGAGAAGAGGAAGTCGTTATTTCAGATAGCTAATCAAAGTGACCACATTTTCAAACTGACCATGCTTAATTAGTTATGGAAAGCATATTTTTCAACCTGCTATATTAACTTCTACAGAAAACAATATCATTGGGTTAGGATCCTATGGCATGTAAGAATATTTTTTACAACAGTCAAACAAAGCATCTAATAAAAGTAAAATTGAATAAATCGTGTAGGTTTTATTATTGAGGGATAGCAGGATAATGCAGTTATAATGTGAATTTGTTACAAGAGGGCAAAAGTAAAATTTTTGAACATGTACAGAAATAAATAATTTAATTATCATCTTCACTTTTTGTTTTAATTTGTAGTTCATATGTCTTTTCTAACAGAGATAAATGATCCAATGATTATTCAATGATTATTCAGAACTTGAAAAGTGGTAGCTTTATCATTCTCCTTAAGAAGAAACCTATGCCCTGATCCTGCCTACTCACCCAAAGGCACTGTGAGGTAAAGAACAGGAGTGTGGATGGAAAATCAATGGAAAGTGAAAAGTATGGAAATTATAAAAGCTCACACACATTTAAGAAAAATACTAAGTAAAGGAATATGGGTATTTGGTCTAGGGACACAGATATGTAATTTATTTCAATATTAAAAAATTCACTTTCCCATACATGATGTATAGTGACTACCATATGAGTTTTTTAAAAAGGTGCAGGATTTTTTTTTCTTGGCTTGATATAAAGAAGAAAAGAAAACAAAATTATGATAACCTTCTGAGGCTAATTGACTGTTAACAATAAGCTTGTATGTCAGGAAACTCATTCCACTCTTTTCATTCTTAGAAACACAGGAAGACCACATTCCCAGTCCTTCTTTGAAATCAGTTTGCAGTCCATGCAACCAAGTTCTGGACAATGGAATATAAAGAAAAGTGAAGCAAGCCACTTCCAGTTGGGCGTTTAGAAAATTCTGTGTGCTACCTCTGTTCCCTTTCCCCCTTCAAAGCTTCCTTGGAAGCGCTGGGTTAGATGGTGAAATTACGAGAAGGAAGAAACCACAGAATCATCACTTAATGGAGAAAGCTGTGGAAAGCTGTGAAGTTATCAACACATAAAATATTAATGAACAAAGACACAGGGATTTAGCAGTTTTTTTTTTTTTTTTGCCACAGGATAGTTTAGAATATTCTCATCATGAAATAACTTTATACAGGAGTAAGGTGCTACATCATTAAAAATCTAACTTACATCACAAAACATTATTTTTCATGCCTCATATAGGAAGGCAGCAATTATAAAAGGGACTGCAAGTCAAGACATATAAGAGGACATAAAGACCACCTACTGTAAATTGGGAGGCAGATGACATGCTTACAAAACAGAATTAGGGAAAATGATAGTTTATATTTGTAGCCATTGGTGAATTTTTAAATATATGAGAAGAAATATTAGAGAGACTCCAGAAATTCAAGGCCTTCCAAGAGTAAGAGAGAATATGTCTGACATAAAATTTCATACAAGTTTTATACAAAATAGGCTAGTAAAAGAATCTTGGTTTAATAAAGTGACCCCCAATGAAAGATCAAGTTAATGGCGGCCTCACATTTATTTTATTTTATTTTTTATTTAATTTTTTCGGATAGCGCCAAAGGAACAGCTAGTAAGAGACGCGGGACCAGAAATCAGGGACGTAAAATACATTTGACATCTACATTCAAAAAGAAATTTTAGGAGGCAGAAGCAAATGGATCAGAAGCTGCTTATGTTTTTGCAGGATTACAAAGAAACCACTTGTGGAGAAAGTTCTGTGATCAACTTCTCTGAATCTAATGAGACTGAACACACTCACAAGTTCTATGAAGTGGATTTGATATTTACAGATAGGCAGCAAGGACCAACAGAAGCTGATGATCTATGGTGAACTTTTTCCCAAGGCTCCGGGAAGCTGCCTAGAGTAGATGGAGTCTTGTCTGTGTGTGCCCCACTGGTCCTGCAGTTGAAGGATCCAGTAAAGCAGCCTGCCCTGGGTTTTATACTCCAGAGGAGCATGATTCGCTGGACTAAAGCATTGAAGGGCATCCTATTTCTGGGGGGCACTGGAACAGAGCCTGGTCTGTTCTAGCCAGTCCCTTTCTATCTCAGGATGTTGCAGTCCCAGTACATTCTACAGTTATTCTTGAGAACTACAATCAAATAAGCAGGGAGAACTGGGTAAGTCCCAGGCCTGCACCATTAGCTTATCTATACAAGTCTTTAAACATTCAAGACCAAAGAGAAAGTCTTGGGCCTTATCTTTCTTTCAGAAAAGCAGAGGCTCATTGTGGAACCCTCAAGGAGATATGGTCTTCATCCCTCAGTTTATAAATGGCCAAGGAGAGTAATGCAACAAAAACTTCTCAGAAGTAAGAGCCAGAGTTCCCAAAGAACCACGGACAAAGTGTTCTGTATAGTGGGTAGAATTCATCCAACGAAGGTGCTTCCTTCACCCCCAGCATGTGCTTGGGAACTTTATTAAAATCCCTTCCTATTGAGTTTTAAGTTGCTGTCCAGGATTATACATTCCTCATTCTTTCCCTTTCTAAATGGGGGCATTCATTATGTGTATTCTATGCCTTCTCCATCATTGCATATTCAGTCTTCATGCCAGAGAGAGGCAGATAACCTACCTTTTAAATTTATAGGTCTCCTAACTACAGAGGATCACATCTGGATCTTATGGCACCTACAGAACTTGGACTCTGAGTGACAATCAGTGGCCAGATGTGACTTCATGTTATCTCTCTCAGGGAAAGGTGAGAGTGTTCAATGTGTGAAAGGAGAATGAAATGGTCTGGTGACCAAAAGCCTCTTTTAAAGATAATATGAGATGTTCAAAACACTGACTATTTTCTTGGGAACACAGAAAGTTGAACTTCTAAATCTTTCTCACAGATTGTCGACCAAAGGAATGAATTCTGATTGGTAGAATATAAGCCTAGTAATGTAAAAAGACTTCCAGGTTTGGCCCGCTAAGTCTTGACTCATTACACACCATCTCACAGCCTCATTTTGCCTTTCAGCAGTAAATTTGGAACCCAGCTTTTCCCAACATACATCTACAAAATGGAATGGGTCTGATTCACAAGTTTTCAGTGGGAAAGAAGCCAACCTTAATCAGACTGCGATATGATGGGAAAATAAAATTTGCTGTGCTAATCAACTGATATTTGGAAGCATGTTTCTTATAATCACATAGTCTATGCTTAAGTTTTCTACGAAACGAATGATCTGGAATATCAATAAAAAGAAAAAAGAAAGAAAGCAAAAGGACAGAAAGTTTTAATGAGAATATGGCACTAAAAGAAAAATACAAAAATCTCCGTGTAATTGTTCTTGTCTGACACTATAACCAAAGTGGTATTCTCCCTCTCCTCCCCCGCATCTGTTGCCCCTGCTTTGATGAGTGAGAATAGAAGAGCAGTTTCTGGTTACATGTTGGCAACAGGAGGATATAAATATCAAATTGCCTTTAGCACTGGCAAAGGCTCAGGAGTCCATCCTAAATTGAGGGATTATCCTGTACCCTTTTTAGAATGGAAATAAATCCTTGCACAGTACTTCCAACTCAATAACTGAAAAAATGCAGAGAGCAAATCCAACAATTTGTATTACCAACAGCCAGCCGAGTCCAACTTTCTAAAGCCATTGGAAAACAGAAAAGCAGAAAAACAGGCATCAGTAACTGTCCTAAAAAGTGAAAGACTCAGGAGGCTGAGGCAGCAGAATCGCTTGAACCTGGGAGGCAGAGGTTGCAGTGAGCCAAGATGGTGCCACTGCACTCCGGCCTGGGCGACAGAGGGAGACTCTGTCTAAAAAAAAAAAAAAGAAAGAAAGAAAAAAGTGAAGGACTGAGGGAAAGAAACAGAATAGACCATAATGAGTCAGATGAGAGATAAGAGAAACAGGGCCTGGAACATATGCCCAGAGATAGAATAAGAACGCTATCAAAGATGCAAATCCAAGAAAACGCCTGGAGTAAAATAAGATGATAGTAATACTAAATATATATGTTAAAGGTTTAATTTTAATGAGATACATTCACATAGGTAGAAAGAAAAATAAATTCAATGTGCAGATATTCCATATGTATATACCAATGAAAGTAAAGAGACAGATAAAATAAGTTAGGCAAATGCTAACATAAGAAAAGAAAGCCACATTATTTATTTTATAATTTGATATCTGAATATTAAAAGCTTACACTTTCTAATGTTCTATAATAAATTCTAAAGTGCAGATATAACTCCCATGAATGTTGACACATTAAGTAACAGTAAAATATGTGAAGCAAATTAAAACTGTAAGAAAAGGAAAGCAACACAGAATAAAACAAGACTCAGTAGGTTATCTTTATCTAGAATCAGAAGAATTAAAAAAAAATAATGACAGGAAAAAAATGAGGTAAGTACTATGTTTAATGCCTGTAAGTAAATATACATATTTTGAATTGTGACATGATTAAAAGAGAACATATGATTTTCAAGTGTCCATATAACACATTGAAAAATTAAGCATAAACTCCCCGAAATTCTTACACCTAAATGTCATAAAATAAGTGTCAATCGGCCGGGCACGGTGGCTCATGCCTGTAATCCCAGTCCTTTGGGAGGCCAAGGCAGGCGGATCACAAGGTCAGGAGATCGAGACCATCCTGGCTAACATGGTAAAACCCCATTTCTACTAAAAATACAAAAAATTAGCCAGGCGTGGTGGCAGGCGCCTGTAGTCCCAGCTACTCGGGAAGCTGAGGCAGGAGAATGGCGTGAACCCGGGAGGTGGAGCTTACAGTGAGCCGAGATCGCGCCACTGCACTCCAGTCTGGGCGACAGAGGGAGACTCCATCTCAAAAAAAAAAAAAAAAAAAAAAAAGTACCAATCATAAAAACTACATTTTCTGAACATCATACAATGAAATCTATAAAACAACTGATATTTTGTGGCTGATCGTTAGTGCATCGAAAGAAGACTAATAAAGCAATGTATTTACCCTCTGAATGTATAGGTTCAAATAATTTATATAGAATGTACACATATCAATATTTTTTTAATTTTCTTTATATTTCTTCTTGCATATACATTTTCTAAAATAGTGAGTTAAGCTTTTATCCACCAGATTTTTTCTGTTTAAATTTGTTTTAGTTATTATATGTAATATTTTATTAATTTCTGTATTGATGTTTATCATTTACTTCTTCCAGTTTTCAAATATTTTACAATTAAAATTATAGATCATTGTTTTAAGACCATCTTATATAAATACCAAAGGTTTGATTTGTAATGATTTTATAAATAGACATATTTTAATATAATTGAATTGTTAATATGCTAGTCTATACATTTGCCCTTAGTTTCCATTTTTACCCAAGTTATGCTAGACAAATATTTTCATGTTATTCTAAAGATTGGAATTTTTGTTTTGTTATCAATAGCTCTTTACTCTCTTTCATATGTTCTGTCTACCTATATCTCTGTGTGATCTTTGTTAAACCCTTAGTCTGAGCTTTAGATTTCCCAGCCACTCAATACTGGTGGAAATTCTGATAGTTTTTGAAACCATGTCTCAAGACTTGTCCCGTGGAAAATAAAGGGAATCTCTATTCTGTCATTGTCTGGGAACTGCTCTAGGGTGTTTACGTCCCTGGCAATTTTTGTTTATCTCATGTTGAGCCTGAAAGAAAGTCACCGATCATGACATGTGATCATGGATGGGGACGATTAGTCCAAAGGGAAAAATTAGAGACACTGACTGTTCCATTATACATAACTATATGCCTAGTCACTTTTAGTATAATGAAGAGTTTCAGAATTAGTCAAAATAAAATTGGACCATATTCTACATGGAACAATTCAAAATAAATTTAGTCTGGGTGTAGATGGTAAAGAGAAAGTGAATTTAATTAGAACACAATTGCAATCAAATTAAGTCATTGCATGAATTATTAAGGACACCATAAATAATTGAATAATTCCAAAGAGTTACTTTCATAGTAATTTCAAATAATGCTCTAATTATCTTGAATATGTGTGTACCAGATAAAAAGAACCTTTAGTTTTCTAGAGGAAGAGTTGAAAATTGTGAGAAGAAGTGTTCAGGAAAAAAATGTTGATTTATTTGCCTTAACAATTTAAACTTACATAAATAAGTCTGGGCATAAAAATAGAGTGCCACACTGGCCATACACGGCATGCTGGAGATCAACCCATAAGGATAAACATACTGTATTCCTTTCATTGCTATATGTTACTTTTTGCATCACCTCATTTTATGTATTTAAATTCATTGGCCCCTATGAAGCTAATGTATAAAATAACTAATTTTTTATTTCTCTAAAATACTTTATTGAATAATGTATAATTTCCCCTTATATTTATAGTGAAACCACTGTTATTTGAAGTTTGTGTATGATTATAATTCTCCTCTTATTATATCTGCTTTTCCCTTTTTAATTTTTAATCATTCTTGTACTCTTCAATGACCCTCATTTAGCCATTATGCATTATTCTTTTTTTTTTTTTTTCCTGAGATGGAGTTTCTCTCTTGTTGCCCAGGCTGGAGTGCAATGGTGCTATCTCAGCTCACTGAAACCTCTGCCTCTTGGGTCCAAGCAATTCTCCTGCCTCAGCCTCCTGAGTAGCTGGGATTACACGTACACATCACCATGCCCAGCTAATTTTGTATTTTCAGTAGAGACAGGGTTTCCCCCAGTGACTTTTACTGATTCTGACACAGGCCACCTCTAAGCTTGAGACAGCAGTGGAGGGGTTTCTGTGGGTGTATCAGGCATGTCTCAGGCTTGTCAGCCAGGTATGACAAAATATGTCTTAGGTTTGATTCTCATATGCATGATGACTACATGTATTTTTGCAAATGTCAGTAGTTTAACTTCATATATGAACATAGAAATCTTCAAAACACTAACACAAATTAGAGTACTTCTATCAATACTCATAGTTAAACACACCAGAGTAAAGATTTTGCATCAGCCTCCTTTTTTGAGTAAGAAGAAAAATAATCAAACAAGCAAATACATTTCAATCATTAATAAAATGAGAAGTCAACCATGACCACTAGGTACAAACTATGAAGAAAGGCTCACTAGTGCAGTGAAAATTAAGTGTTGAAGTAAAGCATGGTCCCATACTTGTACAGATCTACAGCAGTGCAAGCTCTCTACAAAGGTAGGCTATGCATTATGAAGAGTCAAGTTTTAAAAATCCCTTCCTTCACATGCCAGGTAGATGTCTATTAAAGACTTTTGCTAACATAAGCAGCACTGAATGAGAGCAACAGGCAAACAAACTTCTTTACAGATACAGCTGTTATAAAGAGAGGATACAGAGATTATGGTCAATAGTGCCGCACCAACTAAACTTAGTCAACTGAACTAAATTTACTGTTAAATTAATTCATAAATGTAATTCTGAACTATGTATTTTCTGGAAGAAAAAACACTTCTTATCCAGAGCAAAACCAGATTATATAGGCTGAGGTAGGGTGTTGGTGGAGAAGCTTTGGTCCATGACTTAATTCTCAGTGTGACCACTAAAAAATTATCTGCAGAGAACCTAGGTGAATTCATAGCTTGAAAATGATATGGAGAAAACTTTGGATAACAAAGGTGAAAATGTTCAAAAGAAGTTAATTATACTACAAACTATGTAAATATTAACACTCATTTCTGCAAGCTGTCAAAGAAATAAAAGAGTATTTTGGCCTTTTAAACATAGAATAAAAGATGATGTGAAACTGGCATTAAAATGTGAAATGGCAACATCAAGGAAAAAATAGAAGATATCCATAAAATTATTATGGAAAGAAAAAGTCTAAGTAAAACAGCAGATGGTCATGAACAAGCAGGTAAATAAGGAGAAAAAATATGAGTGCAATGAAATTATAAAAAGATGAACACGTTTAAAACAAGATCCCTAGTGTTATCACACATATGCAAAATATGAGACTTGGTTGAAGAGAATAGAAGAAGTGTCTACTCATGGGGAAAGGAGGGCTAATAGTGCAGACTTCTTCTTAAATACCTCTGTAGACCAGAGGACTATACTGAATACACCACTACTGAGTAACTGAGCTTCTAATGTTAGATTTTTTTTTTTTTTTTTTTAACATTTTGCAAGCAACAAAAAATGTTTTGCTTGGTTCACATGAGAGAAAGTTCGATATATGTGTGTTTAGTAAGCTCCATATTCCAACGTTTGTGTTCAAGCACAAGATGAAATAAATTAATATAAATAAATACAGTGGGAATTCATTAATCTGTGTAGATGCCTGATAATTGTGCAAAATAATTCAAATGGATGTTCATTTTTGACAGTATGAATATGCTAGAATTTGATATGGAATTAATGATGATTTTGCTACTGATTATATTTTATTTCTAGGCTGGAATCCAATCAATTGCATGCCTTTCACTGCCTGATTCAGAACATCACAAGAAAAAAACAAGAGTTAAGCAAAGGAAGATTAAATTAACATTTTAATACTGATAAAGGAGATAGTGTGTAATACGACAATAATGAGATTCCCATGACAGCACGCCAATATTGAATATAAATCCAACCATAGCCATTGGCGTCACTTACCAACCCCACAGCGGGCCACCTTCCCTGAGGCAGAGACTGTAATAGCTTTTGAGACACAGAAAGTGTGTGTCTCCAGGAATTGAGCAGGTTTAGCAAAAGAGAATAGGATTCCCACATTCTCAATTCATCTCCACAAACTCACCTATTAAAACAGTCATTCTGTTCTGGGACAAGGTCCACCTGTATTCATTTAGTGAAGCTCCTCCACATACTTGCTGTTACAATATTAATTTTAAAGAATGAAATTATATTTACAAGTGTTTTTCAAACATTTAGATAATGGTGATAGATGTGTTTTCACTGAGATCATCAATATCTGTCTTAAATACGTTGCCCCAAATAAAGCATTATTTTATAGAAAATGTAAAGATGTTTTCATGTAAATAAATGCAAGTCACAACTTACATAATTACATATTTTATTTAATAATTAAACCTTTGGGAATTTATGTATCCCATAATTCAATTGCCTCTGCATGGTCAGGAGAAGCTGTGTCCTGTCCTTCCTTACCTTGGTTTTCTTTTTATTCTACCACATGCCAAATGCACTCCTGATTCAAGACTTTATAAGTCTTTTCCTGGAATAGCCCAGCCATAGTCATATGCCTCATCTTTCCCTTCAGTGTAGGCCTCAATTACTGCCTTTACTGCACTTGTTTAAAATATTCTCTTGTTATTCTCTATCTACTTACCTGAGTTGATTTTTCTTGATGACATTTATTAAACTCGGACATTATATGCTATTTTATTATTTGTTTTTTATTAATATCGTTAGAATAGTAATCCACAAAGGCAGGAAACTTGTTTTGCTTGCCTTTCTATTCCCAGAATTTATGTAGCAGCTACTACTGTAAAGTAGATGCATAATTACCATAAATAAATGAATAAATAGTTGAATGCGTGAACAAAGGAATGAGAAAAAAATTCTAGTTAATATTTTATTAATGCTGTCTTCTGAATGTGGGTATGTGTGTATGCATATTTCTTTTTTCTGGACCATTATTTCATCATGCAAACAGGACATATGTAAAATACTCCACTTTGGTTAGGGTAATATAGTGCTTCAGAGTGTTAATTAAAGTTAGATAGACCCATGTTCAAATTTCAGCCATACAACTTATTATCACATGATATTGGCTGAGAAATAGTCTCCAAATTTGCTTATGTCTTCAATGATGAGAAAAGGCTCAATATACATTCTTTTTTATCAGTATTATTGTGAATAAAGTGACTTGCCCATAGAAATGCACCTACTTTAGAGAAATGGAATCTATCACTATTTTTTTCAACAGCTGATGAAGCTTACTCTGTAAATAGAAGGCAGTGTATTTTAACATTTAACTTTTCCTCACTCAAATTTTTTGGATAGAACCATATGTTGATATTCATTCTTAAATTCATTGTAATTTAAATTCTAATAGCCCTGGCTTAAATATAAGAAATGATTCGAGACATTATAATTTTGTTTTAGAGACAATAAAAATATCTGCAATACTAATTTGTTGTATGTATATGTAATAATTTTCATTTACCATCATAATATCCAGTGTTTTGCTTTGTGACATAGTACAGGCTTTTTGTTTATTAATAGATTTTTGTTTAGACTGGTTTTAGTTGACAACAAAATTTACCCAAAGCTATGTAAAATACCCATAAATTACCCTGCCTAGACAGATACATAGCCTTTTCCATCTCCCACTAGAGTGGTACATTTTGTTACAATTTTTGAACTTACATTTATTCATCACTATCAGACAAATTTCACAGTTTACAAACTGCGTTGAAACAAATGTATCTCTCATTTTAGTTTCATACAGAGTAGATTCACTGCCCTAAAAATCCTCTGTGCCCTGCCTGTTTATCCCTTCCTCTCTCTAACATTTGGCAACCACTCATCTTTTTACTGCACCATCATGTTACCTTTTTGAGAATGTCATATGGTTGCACTCATACAGTGGATTTTCTTTTCACTTAGTAACAAGCATTTAAGTTTCTGCCATGTCTTTATAGCTCATTTCTTTTTAGCTCTATATAATATTCCACTGTTTGGATGTTCCTCACTTTATGTATCCATTCACCTATGAAAGAACATCTTGGTTGCTTCCAAGTTTTGGTCATTATGAGTAAAACTGCTATAAACATCCTTTTGCAGCTTTTTATGTGGACATAAGTTTTTAGCTCCTTTGGGTAAATACCAAGTAGCACGATTGCAGAACCATATGGTAAGTGCTATAGTTTGAATATACTGTTTGTACCCACCAAATCTCATGCTAAAATTTGATTCCAGTGTTAGAGGTCGGCTAAATGGGCAGCATTTGAGTGACAGTAGTAGATTCCTCATGAATAGATTAATGCCTTCCTTCAAGCATGAGTTCTTACTCTTAGTTCCCAGGAGAACTGATTGTTAAACAAGAAACTGGCATCTTACCGTCTTTGTCTCTGTTGCTTCCTTTCTCACCATGTAATCTCTGCACATTCCAGTCCCCCTGTGCCTTCTACCATGAGTCAAAGCAGCTGGAGGCTCTTACAAGATGCCTAATCTTGAACTTTTTCAGACATAAGAAACATAATCCAAATAAACTTGATCTCTGTAAATTACCTAACCTTCGGTATTTCTTTATAGCAACACAAAACAGACTAAGACAAAGAACGTTTAGTTTTGTAAGAAATTGCCAAACAAAATGTCTTCCTAAATTGATGTATCATTTTTCATTCCCACCAGTAATGAACATAGTTTCCTGTATTTTTACATACTTGACAGCATTTGGTATTTCTGCATCCTTAACAGCTTTTGGTATTGTCAGTGTTCTGAAATTGGACAGTTCTAATAGGTGTATAGTAGTCTCACATTGTTTTAATTTGCATTTCCCTGATGACATAAGATATAAAACATCTTTTCATATGTTATTTTCCACCTACATATCTTCTTTGGTGAAGTGTCTGTTAAGGTCTTTGGCCCACTTTTGCATCGAATTATTTGCTTTTTTTATTGTTGAGTTTTGAAGTGTTACTCATCTTACTTGGATAACAGTGCTTTATCAGATGTGTCTTTTGCAAATATTTTCTCCCAGTCAGTGGCTTTTCTTTTCATTATATTGAAAGTATCTTTTGCAGTGCAGGATTTTAATTTTATTCAAGTCTAACTTACCAGTTCTTGTTTTTTTATGAACTATATCCTTGGTATTATATCTAAAATATCATCAGCAAACCAAAGGTCATTTAGATTTTCTTCTATGTGATTTCTATCTGTGATTCATAAGTTTACTATTTTAAACAACAAAAGGACTGCATCTAGATTTATTTATTTATTTTTTGCATGTGAATCTACAGTTGTTTCAGCAACACTTGTTGAAAAGACTATCTTCTTTTGAGAAATGTCTGTTCATATCCTTTGCCCACTTTTTAATGGGGTTGTTTGTTTTTTTCTTGTAAGTTTGTTTGAGTTCTTTGTAGGTTCTGCATATCAGCCCTTTGTCAGATGAGTAGATTGCAACAATTTTCTCCCATTCTGTAGGTTGTCTGTTCATTCTGATGGAAGTTTCTTTTGCTGTGCAAAAGCTCTTTAGTTTAATTAGATCCCATTTGTCAATTTTGGCTTTTGCTGCCATTGCTTTTGGTGTTTTAGACATGAAGTCCTTGCCCATGTCTATGTCCTGAATGGTACTACCTAGGTTTTCTTCTAGGGTTTTTATGGTATTAGGTCTAACATTTAAGTCTCTAATCCATCTTGAATTAAT
>NW_016810869.1:127774-194738 GCF_001698545.2 Rhinopithecus bieti | reverse complement strand
GCACTATTCACAATAGCAAAGACTTGGAATCAACCCAAATGTCCATCTGTGACAGACTGGATTAAGAAAATGTGGCACATATACACCATGGAATACTATGCAGCCATAAAAAAGGATGAGTTTGCGTCCTTTGTAGGGACATGGATGCAGCTGGAAACCATCATTCTTAGCAAACTGTCACAAAAACAGAAAACCAAACACCGCATGTTCTCACTCATAGGTGGGAACTGAACAATGAGATCACTTGTACTCGGGAAGGTGAACATCACACACCGGGGCCTATCATGGGGAGGGGGAAGGGGGGAAGGATTGCATTGGGAGTTATACCTGATGTAAATGACGAGTTGATGGGTGCTGACGAGTTGATGGGTGCAGCACACCAACATGGCACAAATATACATATGTAACAAACCTGCACGTTATGCACATGTACCCTAGAACTTAAAGTATAATAATAATAAAAAATATATATATATATTTGCAAATACAAAAAAAAAAGAATAAAAAGAAAAGACTATCTTTTCTGCATTGAAATGCATTGGTTCAATTGTTGATACAGTTGAGAATTTTATTCCTTTCAAATCTCACATTGAAATTTGATCACCAATTTCAGAGGTGGTGACTGAAGGGAAGTGTTTGGGTGACGGAAGCAGATCCCTCTTACACGGCTTGGTTCCATTACTGTGATAATGAATTTCTTCTTGTACTATTAGTTCCCATAAGAGCAGATTGTTAAAAAGAGTCTAGCATTTCCCTCCCCTCTCTCTTCATTACTCCCTTGCCATATGATGCCTGCTTTCCTTTGGCTTCTACCACAAGCAGAAGCTTCCAAAAGTTCTCTTCAGAAGCAGAGGCTAGTTCCATGATTCTTGTACAGTCTGCAGAACTGTGAATTCTATTGACATGGTTTGGCCCTGTATCCCCACCCAAATCTCATCTTGAATTCTACTCCCATAATTCCCACATGTTGTGGAGGGACCCAGTGGAAGATAATTCAATCATGGGGGCAGTTTCTCTTAAATTGTTCTCCTGGTAGTGAATAAGTCTCACAAGATCTGATGGTTCAATAAGGGGAAACCTGTTTCACTTGGCTCTCATTCCCTGTCTTGCCTGCTGCCATGTAACACGTGCCTTTCGCCTTCTACCATGATTGTGAGGCCTCCTGAGCCATGTGGAACTGAAAGTCCAATTAAACTTCTTTCGTTTGTAAATTGCCAGTTCTCAGGTATGCTTTTTATCAGCAGCATGAAAATAGACTAATACACAAATAAATCTATTTTTTAAGATAAGTTACTCAGTCTCAGAAATTCCTTTAAAGCAATGTAGACAGACTGCAACACTTGTCAAAGATTAGTTGACTGTATTCACATAGGTGTAATTCTAGGATTTCTAGTCTGTTCTATTGATCCATTTGTCTCTGTTTTTGCCAGTACCACATTGTCTTGGTACTGTATCTCTGTAGTAAGTCTTGAAGTCAGGTAACATCTGTCTTCAATTTTGTTCTTCTCTTTTATTATTATGTTGCATATCTTGGGTCTTATGTCTCTCCACAGAAACTTTAGAATCAATATGCCAATATCCACAAAACAACTTTCTGGTGTTGCAATGGGTATTGCATTCTATTATATCTATAGATTAAGATGGAAAGAGCTGACACCTGGATACCTTGACACTATTGATTCTTTACATTCATAAATACAGAATATCATTGGCAGAGAGTATTGAAATATCCAAGTAAACTAATAGATTCATCTATTTCCTTTTGTAGTTCTATAAGATTTTACCTCAAATTTTGATGCCTTATTGCTAGGCTTATAGGTGTTAAACTGTTATTTTTTGGATAACTGAATATTTTGTCATATGTAATACCATTTTTATCCCTGAAAACTTTTCTTCTTCTATCTGAAATTAATATAACTACACTCAATTTATTTTTATTTGTTTTAGCATCATATATCTTTACTTCCCCTATACTTTTTACTCTACATGTATCTTTATATATAAAGTAAGTTTCTTCTAAGCAACATAAAATTGTGTATTGTTTTTGATCCATTCTGACAACGTCTGATGGTTAATTGATGTATTTTGACCACTGAAATTTAAAGTGATTATTTATACATTTTGATTAGTATCTACTGTATTTGCTACTATTTTATGTTTGTTGCCCATGTTCTTAACTCCTCTCTTACCTTCTACTTTTTTTTTTCTACATTTTGGGTTTGATTTGAGCATTTTATATAATTTTAATTTCTCCATTTTTTCAGCATGCCAGTTATATTTTTTCACTATTTTTAGTGATTGCACTAGAGTTTGCAATAAATATTTCCATTAATTCAAGTCCACTTTAAGTATCACTCTCCTGCTTCACAGGAAATGTGAATAATTAATAATTACAAAATAATCCTTATTCCTCCCTCCTCCTGTCATTAGCATTATTTGTGTCATTTGTATCACTTATACATAAGCATGTACATGTATATATACACATACATATATACATAATTGAATGCATCATTGCTTTTATTATTTGTACAATTTGTTATCTGCTAGATCAATTAAAAATAGAACAAAAAAAGTCATCACTTCCTTCTTTGTTGATCTTCCTTTGTTTATGTAGATTCAAGTTTCTGACCTGTGTCATTTTCCTTCTCTCTAAAGAACTTTAACATTTGTTGCAAGACCTGTGTACTAGCAACAAACTCCATCAGTTTGTATCTGAGCAAGTCTTCAGTTTTCCTTCAGTTTTGAAAGATAGTTTTGCAAGGTACAGAATTCTAGTTTGACGATTATTTTCTTTCAATACTTTAAGTATTTCACTCCACTCCCTTTTTGCTTGCATATTGTCTGAAGAAAAGTAAGTCAGATGTAATTTTGGTCTTTGCTCCTCTACAGATAAAGGGTTCTTTGTTTTTGTTGTTGTTGTTTGTTTTTGTTGTTGTTTTCTTTTATTTTCTTTTAGGATTTTTTCTTTATTATTGATTTTCTGCAGTTCGAAAATGATATGACTAGTGTAGTTTGTTTGTTTTTTAACTTTATCCTGCTTGGTGCTATCTAAACTTTCTAAACCTGTGGTATAGTGTATGATATTAACTTAAGAAAAAGCTCATTTATAACTGTCTCAAATATTTCTTCTGTTACCTTTTCTCTTTCTTCTTCTTCCAGTATTTCCATTTCATAATTTCACACCATTTTCAGTTATCCCACAGTTCTTAGATATTTTGTTCTTTTTTATTTTAGTACATTTTTCACTTTGCTTTTCAATTTAGGAAGTTTCTATTGAGATATTATAAAGTTCAGAAGGTTTTTCTTGACTATATCCAGTCTACCGTTATGCCCATCAAAGTCATTCTTCTTTTGGTGACTGTTTTGATCACTGGAGTTTCTCTTTGGTTCTATCTTAGATTTCCCATGTCTATGCTTACATTGCCCATGTATTTTTGCATATTGTCTACTTTATCCATTACGACCCTAAGCATATTGATCATAATCGTTTTAAATTCCTGATCTGAGTACAACAAACCCCTATGACACAAACTTACCTTTATAACAAACCTTTACATGTACTCCTGAACTGAAAAGTTAAAAAAAATCCTGATCTGTTCATTTAAATTTCTCTGCTATATCTGAGTTTGGTTCTGATATTTGCTGTCTTTTCAAACTGTTTTTTTGTTGTTGCTGTTTTTCTTGTTGGTTGTCTTGCAATTTTCTCTGCATAGCTTGACAGGATGTACTGTATGAAAGGAACTGCTATACATAAGCCTGTAGTAATGTGGTGGTAAGGAGTTGGGGAATGTGAAGCATTCAATAATCTTATCATTAAGTCCCCATCTTTTAGTTAGCTTGTACCTCTCAACTGTGAACTTTATATGCAATTCCCATTTTCTTTTAGTTGAGACAGCATAGCTAGAGGGGTTGGAATTGGGGATTTCTCTGCTCTTAAGTCAGTTAGCTCTGATAAAATCCCAGCAGGTTAAGCCCTTGTTAAATAGTTTTTTGTTTGTTTGTTTGTTTGTTTGTTTGTTTTTCTGACTGCAGACCTTCTTAAGAAAATGGAATGCTCTGGTATATTTCAAAATTGTTTATTTCCTCTCCCCTGAAGAATGCACAAGGGGATTTTCCTTTGAAATTCATTGTAAGTGCCTGATCAAACTCCAGAAGACAAAACTGACAAAAATATGCTTCCCTGCCCTGTCTGAGTCTGGAGTTTTTAATCTCTCAGACTTGTTCATGCTTAGCCTCCAACAATTTGTCAATTACACTTCAGGTTTCCCTACCCAGGCACTTGGTTCCCATTGAGTTTTGTCTTTGGGTTTCTATTCCAGTAAGCTGTGATTCTTCATATTCCTCTGCTTATCTTCCTAATTTGGGAGGCAGTGGTTTGCCTTGTGACCTTATTTCTCTGAGGGATCTAAGAAGAGTTATTGATTTTTCAGTCTGTTCATGTTTTTACTTGTTAGGATAGAGTAACAACTTCCAAGCTTCTTATATGCTGTACAGGAAACCAGAAGTCTTCAAAAGTATTTGTAAACAAGTGTTTTTCTAGATAGAAATATGATGCATTCCATTTTATGTATGTGTATGTATATTACATATATATACATAAAAAGTGCTCAATACTTTGTATTCCGTGAGTAAATACATAATATAAACAACAGCTCATTTATTTCATACTTTGTATGTAATATGTATGTATACAAACACACACATAAACACTTGAAATAGTTGCTTATACATGTATATGTTTAAAAATGAGTTTTCAATAAATTGAGAACTTCCCTTTCTTTGTGAAATAGTAAACAAAGTTACCTACTGAAAATGGTGAAGGTGGAATCATAAGTTTGGACACACTAAGTAATT
Organism: Rhinopithecus bieti; assembly: GCF_001698545.2. Classification (NCBI taxonomy): domain Eukaryota; kingdom Metazoa; phylum Chordata; class Mammalia; order Primates; family Cercopithecidae; genus Rhinopithecus; species Rhinopithecus bieti. The sequence continues at coordinate 189,881 of NW_016810869.1, read as the reverse complement.
CTGAATTAAGCCATATGGTCTGAAAGCTGCCTATGAAAATCATGGAAACTATGCCAGAGAATTCATTTGTGAGGAGAGGCCGTTTACTTTGGGTTGGCAATGATCTGTACATCTTTCATCAGTACCAAAATTCCATTTTTTGTGAAAATAATATGGGAATAATTCATTTAGATTTCCAACCATTTTAATACATTTCATTTGCTTTTAATTGAGATAATCCATTATTATTTATATCAAAAATATTCATAAGTTGAAATTGTACATACATAGAAAGTATTATACATTTTTTTGAAAATGACATTTTGAGCTTTAAATTTTTTTTTTTTTTTTAATTTTAAAAAATTGAGACAGGATCTCACTTTGTCAGCTATGCTGGAGCACAGTAGTGCAATCCAGGCTCATGTAATCAATATCTCTCAGGCTCAAGCCATCTTCCCACCACACCCTCCAAATTAGCTGTAACTACAGGCACATGCCAACATGCCCAGCTAATTTTTTAACTGTATTTTGTAGAGAAGGGGCCCCACTATGTGGCCCAAGCTGGTCTCAAATGCCTGGGCTCAAGCAACACTCTCACCTCAGCCTTCCATAGTGCTGGGATTTCAGGCATGAGCAAACACGCCCAGCAAAGTTTAGGCTTTTATTTTAAAAATGCCCAGGGGAACATATCAAGACTTTCCATAATGTATTAGACAATATATTTTTTCATAATATATGATGGTAATGTATGAATGAAAATTATCAATTTGTAATAATAGATTACAGTAAAGCCAATGTATCTTGGTTTCAGCCTGATTTTAATAATAATCAAGTCTAAGCCAATGTATTTTAGCTAACTGCTCTTTTAGAAACAGGTATTCCTAATATTTTTCTGCAGCAGAGAAAGAATAATCAATATTTTTTGCCATAGATATATGAGCGTCTTTTATATAGTTGTCAAAAAAGGCAAATTACAGTGAATGTTCAAGCTTTTACAAAGATAAAAATATTATATATACAGTCATCTACCACATGATCATGTTTTAGTCAACAACAGAATGTATATATGACAATAGTCCCATAAGATTATAATACCATGGTTTTACTATATAGTTTCTGTGTTTAGACATGTCTAGATACATAAGTAGTTATTATTGTGTTACAACTGCCTACAGTATGGTACAGTAACGTTCCGTACAGATGTGTAGCCCAGGAGCAATGGGGTGCACCATATCACCTAGGTATGTAGTAAGTTATACCATCTAGATTTATATAAGTACCCTCTGTGATGCATTTCTCAGAATGCATTCTCAGCATCAAGCAAAACATGACTGTGTATATGTGTGTGTATGATATTTGTTGCTTTAACAAAGCATTATTATAGTTTTTAAATTCAAACTTTCATTTTCTGCTATGTAATATTTTCATTAAAAATAAAAATACAACAATACAAATGCTTTGGATACACCACAAGGATTGGTTAAATTAGGTGTTTAATAGAATCAGTTTATTTTAATTTAAATTATAGCAGAATGTCAAGTCCTTATAATTTAAGGAATAATATTTGTAGTACATTTAATCAACAAAAGTTTGTATGTGTACTTCAAATATCGATATAGCTCACCCTTTTGCATAAAATTTTGAACTATTTATGCCAAAGCTTTAAATATTCTTACTGGATTAATTAAGAACAAGGATCTTGTCCAAATATACGTATTGATTATTTGTATCCAAACTATATTATTCACAGTAATGCTCTAGGTTTTTTCCCAAGTGATGAGAATTTGGCATTATCAATACTCTGTTGAGAAAGCTCACAAGGTATTGGTAAATATATAACAAATTCAATAGGAGATATTCAGTGATATATGTCAAATACATGGTTTACATAGAAATGCAGAAAATTTTTGAAAATATAGAAGATGTAAGTTATTTGAGGAATGAGGCTATACTTGCCCTCATTATACCCTTAGGTCTTAGTGTATTATCAAGCATACCTATGCATATGATAAATGAATAATAAAATTAGTGAAATAATAGTGAGACAATTGGCCTTGTTTTCTGCATTAAGAAAGGCTAGAAAATATGTAGAGCAGCAGCAGTTATACAATCATAATTTTGCTTTATACAAATTCATATTCAGAAAACACCGTTCAGAAATACATGGTGAATGTAAGTAGAGACTGTCTATATTATGGCGGTCATCTAATTTATATTTAAGATTTTAATTTAGTCATACTTCCATAATAGCAGAGTTTACATTATAATTCTATTCCATTAACTTTTCTTTAAAAAGATATTAATAAATTATACCCATAGATTAGAAAAAATATCATATTATTTAGTTATAATTTTCACATAGAGTTTAAGAAAAAATCAGATTTCCATATTATTTCTATTTCTGCATAAAAACACAAATATTACAGAGGCCAAAGAAAACATGTATTTTCTCCCAGATATCCAAGATGAGAAATCAACATGGTAGAAAAGAGTAGAGCACAAGTAACTGTGCAAAAGGCAATAAATTTTCAAAATTTATTTTAATTTTATAAATACATAATACTTGTATATATAAATAGGGTACATGGGATATTTTGATACAAGATGCACTGTGTAATGAGCAAACCTGGATAAGTGGGACAATCAACTTTTAACTTCAAGAATCACACACATTAAATTATATATTTGAAAAGTTTATGTTGGATATATATTAAGAAAATGTTATTAAATTGCCTTTAGTATGTTTGACTGTAGTAGAATGAACACTTAATTAAGCAGATTATCCTACTAACTACTCATGTAAACTTTGAAAGCTCTTACAAATGTTCCATGCCTCAGTATCCTACACTGAAAAAACAAGTCTGAACTAGACAGTCTTAAGTCTTTTAGATTTTCTGAACCATATTCACCCAATCTGTAAACTGTTCTTCACTATTAAGAATGGTGCCTTTGGGAAGGTGCATTAACTCTTTCAGGCTAATTAGTTTAATTTACATGTAAAGCATAACTTTATATGCAAAGATATTTGGCTTCATTGAATTTCAATTATTTCCCCTTATGCTATAGTAGTTAGCTTCCAATAATTTTTTGGCCTTCCTTTTTGTTGTCGAATTGGAGCTAAAGATATATAGAAAATAAGATGAACCATTTGTATTAAAGTCATTCATGGCCATTAATCAAATGATCATTCCATAATGTATTATCTACATTCTCATTGCACTGATGACTACTGTATTCCAATAGAAAAATAATAGAAATTGATTATTCCAGATTTTTAACTCCAGTTCTACATTTAATCCTGAACTTTTAATCAATGCTTTCAGTCTTGAGAAAACCCAAGGTTACTTCAATGTGACCCTATCTAATTTTTGCATGATTTCATGATATGAAATATCCAGCCTTTCCAGAGGAAGAAATAAAGAAGACCAAATGAGATATTAGACTATTTAAATGATGAACTATAATACTATAGATGTATTATATCTTCATTTGTAATACATATGACATCAATAGCATCAAGCAGGTGGTAAATGTAACTAAAATTGTTAGGTATATTTATTTTATTGGAAGTAGTAAAATGTTATCTCTAGTCAAATTGTGATAGGTCAAAATGTATAGAAGTAATGCCTAGAGTACCCAATAAAATAATAATTACATAAATAAATACATAAACACATACATTCAAAGAATCATAATGAGAAATATAGTAAAACAGTAAAAATTGATTTCTAAATATATATTTTTTTGAGACAGAGTCTCACTCTAGCACCCAGTCTGAAGTACTGTGGCATGATCTTGACTCAAAGCAACCTCTTCCTTCTGGGTTCAAATGATCCTCCTTCCTCAGCCTCCTGAGAAGCTGGGACTACAGGCATGTGCCACTATGCTTGCCTAATTTTTGTATATTTTGTAGAGATGGGATCTCACTGTGTTGCCCAGGCTGGTCTCAAATTCCTGAGCTCAAGTGATCTGCCCACCTCGACCTCCCAAAGTGCAGGATTACAGGATGAGTCAACTTGCTTGGCCTTGAATTTTATAATTTTTAAATTAACAAATACCGAGGCAGAAAATTAGAAGCAGGAAGATACAAGAAGAACCTAGACTTATGGGGAAAAAAAGCAAAATTTCAGAAAATAACCAAATATTTAAATAACCATGTGAAAATTAGTGATTGTTCAAATTTGCAAGATACTCAACACACTCTTTGACTTCTCAGTTTCCTGATATTTTTCTTTTTGATTAACATTTGGAGGATGATATTGTACATGTCCTGAGACCCTTATCTCTATATCTTCTCCAAGTTCTAGATCAAGCAGGGTGTCAAATGGAATGGCTATTGAGGAACGTTTTCTTCTGCTGTGACCTCACTGATATTTCCCTTGAAATGTAGTTAAAAAAAATTTACCAGAACTTCCAAGCCTAGAGTTGCTTTACCTGTTAAGAAACATGTAGGATTTCCAACATGTTGCAGAATGCTGTATATTACTGGAAGCAATTACAATCATTTTCTTCTCACTGAACTCTGTGGTTCCTGTGACATTTTTGATGTCATGTTGGCATAAAATATGCCCTTCATTTTATTTTGAAAATAATTTTTAGAATCTTGCCATCTGTCAAAAAAACATGGACAATGACTTTTATATTTCACACAACAAACCCAAATTGACTTTACATGTACTTATTATTTAACCCTAATAATTATTTCTCACACCTATTTTGATAATCTTTAGGGTGTCATAATTATAAAGCTATAATGATAGAGGAATGTCACATGTCAATATTGTATAATATAGTAACACTTCTCAGCCAAAATCTAGCGGAAATGGTTTAAGCCACATTTTTACAAATGTGTGCAAGCAGTTTGGAAAGAAAGTTCGATAACAAACCATATTACACTAGATGGTAAAACACACTGGAGGTAGATTATAGAAGGTATACTTATTTTTTATCTGCAATGATCTGTCATGTATTTGTCAACAATTTCATTGTATCTCAGCTTTTCTCTCTCTAAAAATAAGGTACCTCATTTTCTAAGTTTTTTGTGTACATGTAGATAAAATGTGTCTTATCTAGAGAATATAGTTTAATTGCATTTCAAAAATTGGTGTTGCCATTGAATTTGTAAGCTTTACTTGGTGTTATTCAACTTAAAAGTATTTTTATAGATAAATAGTAGATTGATGCTTATTGGATGTTTTGAAGTAAACAAAAAACTAGTGGCAAAAAATTAAAAGTTATATTTTAATTTATAGTTTACAGGTCTATGTTTGTTAGTGTCTTTGTTTCGACTAATTTTCTGTGCAAAATACTATCTTTCACCTTATATTTTCTTTCTGGCATATATACATAAAATTATATGCTTTATTGTTCTAAAAATTATTTGATTATAAAACTTGAGCAACACAATTATTTTTCAAAGATACTTTTCCTCGAGCGACTTTTGTCTACTGAAACAGGCCCTGAAATATCTATCACTACTACATTATTGGGAATAATCCAATAATGAAGCTATATAAACTTCAGTGTTCAAACAACATTCAGTTCACCTACATTTTCTTGTTGGGAATAGGAAATTATGATTACAGAGAATGTTAATTTCTCAACTTGAAGTATGTGAAGGTCACACACAAAAAAGGGAATAAACTCATTTCAGGAATAGGCAGCAAATGGTCTAAAGCACAGAGCTATGAAATGCCTCTTTCTTTAGGAAATGGCACAATGTTCTATGTGATTTGAAAGGCAAATGGAGCTAGAAAGACAATATGGTGCTGCAAGATTTGGATCCTGTGCCACAGAGGTGTACAATGGGAGGTATTTACTTATTTATACAAAGAGTAAAATCACTACATATGGGCTGGGCTTTAAATAAATAGCTATGAGGCAAGGCAAACGAAATGTTTTATATGATTTGAGTTATACCAGTGTAATGCCTAAGTTGAATGGATATATCTTGGGTTGGATATTAGCTTACAGCTACCATGTGAGTATGATATTTCCAAGTCTTTGCCTCAAATCATCCTATCCTAGGGCTATAAGTTACACTATGCTACACTCCACACATACACACAACCATACTTATACCATGATCATTATCAGCCACTTAATTATCATCAAATATAATTATCAGAGTTGAAATTAAAGATAAGTTCTGGCGGCAAGGCTCTTGATCTACCCCATAAGAAAAAATAAAATAACTTTCATACTGTAAATATTTGTCCACTTGATACACCAGTGAAAATAGTGTGGACACTTCTTGGTGCAGTCTCTAGGACTAGAAAATTAAGGAAGACATTGAGAGATATATAGTTATCTAGGCTCAAGGGTAGCCCATATTAAAGCCTCCTAAAGAGATAACACTAGTGGAGAAAGAAATAATGCTCCTGCTGTATTAACATGTCTCCTTACGACTGAAATCACTTCAATAATAATTCATAGGTTATTTGATCCTCACAACTGTCTTGAGATAGACAGGAAAAAAAAATACTTGAAATTATACAGAGATCATGTAAGTAGATGTGGCATGTATAAATTATAAAATAACTGACATTTCTATCCTTTACCTACTTTACTTTATTTTCTTTCATTGCTTCTTTAAAAATTTTTATTAAAGTAGCCGGGCACGCTGGCTCATGCCTGGAATCCCAGCACTTTGGGAGGCCGTGGTGGGCGGATCACCTGAGGTCAGGAGTTTGAGACCAGCCTGGCCAACATGGTGAAACCCCGTCTCTACTAAAAGTACAAAAATTAGCCAGGTGTGGTGGTGCATGCCTGTACTTCCAGGTACTCGAGAGGCTGAGGCAGGAGAATTGCTTGAGCCGGGGAGATGGAAGCTGCATGAGCTGAGATTGTGCCACTGCACTCCAGCCTGGCTAACAGAGCAAGACTCTGTCTCCAAAAAAAAAAAAGAAACTTGTATTAAAGTCTACCCAGTAATATGAAGCATTGTGTTCAGGTGACACTGGATTTTACTATCAAAATAGTTACAAGCTATCATAAAAATAAACAGATATTAAGACCATTAAGATTAAATTTGAACATTTTATAGAAAGTCTTAAAATTATTAAGAAAGTATTGATACGATTCAGAGAGCAGACAATGTCTTATGTATCGTATGAGTTTCCTATGAGTGTATAATAAGTTACCATGAAGTTGGTGGCTTAAACAACAGATACTCATTCTCTTACAGTTTAGAAGGATAAAAGTGAAATACAAGTATCCCTGGGCTGAAATCGAGGTGTGTTGACAGCACCAACTCCATCTGGGGACTCTGAAGAGAGAATCTCTGACCAAGTGCGGTGGCTCACGCCTGTGATCCCAGCACTTTGGGAGGCTGAGATGCACAGATCACCAGAGGTCAGGAGTTCAAGACAAGCTTTCAACATGGTGAAACCCGGTCTCTACTAAAAATACAAAAATTAGCTGGGTGTGGTGGCAGGTGCCTGTAATCCCAGCTACTCAGGAGGCTGAGGCAAGAGAATTGCTTGAACCGTGTAAGTGGAGGTTGCAATGAGTTGAGATTGTGGCATTGCACTCCAGCCTGGGCTACAAGAGTGAAACTTCCTCTCAAAAAAAAAAAAAAAAAGAAAAACAACTCTTCCTTGACTCTTACAGCCTCTGATGGCTGCCATCATTCGTTGTCTTGTGCCACATTTCCCAGATCTCTACCTACATGATAACATTGCTTTCTTCTCTGTGTATATGTCAAATCTCTGCCTTCTCATATATGGATACTTGTGATTGCATTTCAAGACCACTAAGAATATCCTGGATAATCCTCTCCTCTTTACATTCTTACCTAATTTGAATGGCAGAGGCACATTTTTTCCCCATTGTAATATATACAAGTTCAAATAATTAGGACTTACATTTTGGGGGAACATTTTCAGCCTGTTATAGTCTTTCCTCTGACCTTTATAGATTCATGTCCATCCTAGATTTAACATATATTCACTCTATCCCAACATTTTCCAAATCTCAATATATGAAGACATCATCCCAAGTTCTAAATGTCATCTAAATATCATAGGTCCCCCAAATTCAAAGTTGATCATCTGAATAATGTAAATGACATATATATGATATTCTGGGTATGACCCATTCTGAGGAAAGTTTTATCTCCATTTGTATACCTGTAAAATTAGAAAATTTATCTGTTGCCAAAATGCAATGGGGGACCAGGTGTGGCTTAACTTTTTAAAACACTGTCATTCCAAAAGGGAGGAAATGAAAGAAAGAAAGGAATCGGAAGTTCCAAACAATTTTGAAATCAAGCAGTGAAAATTTCACTAGGTTTCACTGACTGAAAGTAATTCTCTGTAGCTCAGGACTCTGCCTCCTGTGGTGTGGCTTGGGATTCTGCCTCTTTGCCTGTGGATTGGGCCTCTTCTTTGTTCATACTATAGATCCTGGGCCCAAGTGTCTGCCCTGAGAGTCGTCCTTTCTTTTTCTTGAAGGATGACACATACGTACTTCACAGTACTTTTATCAGCCTGTTTATTGCCTGTAGAATTTTGGTTGTTAAACTACCTTTACCTATTTTATCTCTGACTATTTGAGTTCAGGCCGGCAGTGTTTATACTGATGCAACATTCTAAAACACGTATGAGTCTCCCACATATTTCACAGGAATTCACACCTTTAGAAAGAGCTTCCTCCACAGATCTTTCTTGAATAACCCCATCTCTATTCCTGCCTTCTGTAAGATGGTTGAGTGAATCAATGAGTCATGCCTGTAGTCTCTTCAGTGCTAGTAAAAGGTGCCCAGCTGCACCATGGTCCTTCACCTCAATGTGGTGTCCTCACAGTAAACTCTTTCAATATTATCATGTCTTTTTGCAATGTGCCTAAGCTGAGAATTTCCCAAATCATCAAGTGTTAATTTCTTCTTGCTTAACTATTTTTTTTCCTTAATAAACTACTGTCCTCTTACATTTTGAGATAAGCAGGCTACGCCTTTAGTACTTTGGTTGGAAATCTCCTCAGGTAAACATCTAAATTCATTGCTTACAATTCCTGCTTCTGGAATAACCGTAGAACACAATTTAGCCAACTAAACTGTGATATACTTGTCACTATATAATAAGGATTGCCTTCCTACCAGTTTCTAATAATATATTCGTTTATTTCTTCTGAGTCCTTGCCAGAAGTGCCTTTGAGCATCCACATTCCTACTAACAGTGTGCTTATGCAGATTTAGGTATTTTCTATCATTTACCTCAAAATGTTTTTAGCTTCCACCCATTATCCAACTCGAAAGCCCCTTCACATTTTCAGGTATTTTTAATAGCAACATCCAATGTCTGTGGACCAATATTGGTGTTCATTTTCTACGGCTTGTGTAACCAATCACTACGAACATGGCAGATTCAACATAAATTTATTCTGTCACAGTTTTAGAGACTGGAAGTCCAGAATCAGTATTACTGGGCCAAAATCAAAGTGTTGGGGAGACAACACTCCCTCCAGATGATCTAGAGGAAAGTTTGCTTTTCTCTTTCAGATTTTAGTGACTGCCGGCATTCTTTGGCTTGTGCTGCACCACTCCAATCTCTGCCTCCAACTCCACATTGCCTTCTCTGTGTGTTTCCAATCTTCCTTTGCCTTCCTCTTATAATGATAAATACGATTGTATTTAGGACTCATCCACTCAAGATCCTTATACATGCAAAAAAGACATTTATCTGAATAAGATGACATGTATAAATTTCAGATATTGTTACTTGAAATAGTTGATGAGCATTCTTCAATCTACTACACATATTTACATACCATTCCTTTTTTAAAATTAGTTTCATTTCACTTAATTTTATGAACATTGTGCTATTGCTCTGCAGATTTTAAAAGTCCACCATTTCTATTAAAGTAAGAGTTTTTAAAAAGACATTGAATTCACTAAGCATAATCGGTTTTTCAGAATGCTCAAGTTAAGTATCAGTTAAAGGTATTAGAGCACATACTATTTCGTTAAGTCTGACTTTTGTATTGGTACATAACATGTAGGCTTTCTTTAGAATAATGATGCTTTCTCACTGGGCTAACTATTGAACAACATTTTATTTTCAGACATTCAGTAAATGGTTTATCATATCATTATCATTAAAAACCTAGATTATTATCTTACAAAATAGAACAACATTCTATTTATATTTTAACACACATGACACTTCATTGCCTTCTGGCAAAATCTACTGTTAGAACATTAATGCATATATTTAATATTCCCTATTAAGTAGCAGTTTCTTGCAAGACAACCTGCTGATTTGAAGCAAAAGACCAACACACCAAAAAAATGTAGCAATTATAGATGTACTATGCTGTAGGAATTGCTAGTCCCTTGTATTTCACCTCATTATACTACAAGTTTCTTCAAAGAAATAATCTGTCCCCATCACTGGTTCCTGGGGAGTGAAACTGTTGCAATTTGATTTTTGGAGTGATACTTCCAAAAGTATAAAATACTTATATTTTGAAATGCAGATACTTACTCTCTCATAGATCTGTCTGGCCACACTGCTGTTTATCCTAATGAAGCATTTAGGATTAATCACTTAGGAAATTTATACCAGCAGAAAGCAAGATCCTTTCTCCTTGCTCATTTGTTAAATGCAAATGTAGAGAATAATTAGGGTCTTGTCTCTGGGATATAAGATAATATATATTTGAACAAAAAAGTGTCATAATACAATATGATATAGGGCCGAATAAAGTAGGTTTGGACCTGCTCTGCTTGGGGTAAACTTCAGCTCTGTCCCCGATTAGATGTGACATCAATCATGTTATTTATCCTGTTTTTAGTGAAATGGTAAAGATTCTTGCTGTTGATTTTATTGTTTCCAATTGTTTTCTCCTTTTTGCAAGTGGCCTATGCAACACTTCTTGCACCATAGTACCTGCATTGCCCCTTTGCGTGGAAGGAATACACAGCACTGCCCCATTGACACCACAACCGGCAAAGTGACTTGCTTTTGGCTAATGAACTGTGAATGGAAGTGTCACACACTACTCTATTACAGCAGAAGCCGTATGAAATATCATGAAGTCCCACCTTCACATACCTCACACTTATCCAGGAGCAGCATATCTCAGAGAAATGCTCACCCTTAAGCCTGGATCCTAGAATTAAGACCCTGTGATAAGTACAGCCACAGCCAATTCACAGGCAGCACATGGCATGAACAAAATATAAAACTGACACTTTTATAAGCCTCTATGGTATTAGGCGTAGTGTCAGATTTGCATATGACCTAGCAATAGCTCAATAATAGTAGTAGTTATTTCATATAATTATTTTGAGTAAAATCCAGGGAAAGCAGTTAGTCATATGTCACATATTAGAAGTGTTCATATAATGTATGTTATTATTATTAGTTATTATTTTGAAAATCCAAAGAGTGATAATGTAAGAGATTATCACACTTTAGATTTTACAGTTACTTTTAAATATCTGGTTTAGACTGGGCGCCGTAGTTCACATCTGTAATCCCAGCACTTCGGGAGGCGAGGCGGGCGGATCACGAGGTTGAGATCGAGACCATCATGGCCAACATGGTGAAACCTCGTCTCTACCAAAAATGCAAAAATTAGCTGGGCATGGCGATGTGCCTCCAATTCCAGCTACTCAGGAGGCTTAGGCATGAGAATCGCTTGAATCCTGGAGGCGGAGGTTGCAGTGAGCCAAGATGGTGCCACTGCACTCCAGCCTAGCGACAAAGCAAGGCTCCGTTTAAAAAAAAAAAAAAAAAAAAAAAAAAAGCCAGTTTCATGGATTGCAGTACACTATGCTGGAACCAGGAAGGATAGGCATATTTTCTAAAATTTCAATGGGTATAAACAATAGAGACTGGTTTTTGAATGTATGGGTTGCTAAATTCTCCTGAAATTTATTCATTTCAGAAAATCATATAATCTTCAAAATCTGTTTATTATTACTTTCAACTCTGATGCTGTCTCCTACACCTGCTATTCCCTCTTCAAACAACAAAAAACAAGAAAAGTGGTAAATATATTATTTCAAGGGCTGCGTTCATTCTTTGTACTCCCCAAAATATACAAAACATTTCCATTTAGCATATAATAAAATAGTTTTCAATAATAGTTTTGAACAGTTAAAACTATTTTATGGGAGTTTAAACTGCATTACTCACATAGCATGTAGGAAAACAAAAGATTTTAAAATTGTTCCAGAAAGTCACAATAATGACACTTTCCTAGCCCTTTTCTACCACTAAATACCAATCCTACCTCTTCATGACCTCTCATCTATTTAAAACTGAAGTGGTTTCACTTGTTCCCTGAATTGCAAGAGCCTCTTATTTAGGTGCAGTTGATAGTTCCAGGTGTCATTTCATCTATTGTTCTACAGTTTAGTTTTAGATGTGATCAAATTAAGTACTTGATTCCAGTTCGTCCTACACATTAACAAATTACTGGACATGGAATGTTACTATGGGACGACTAAAAAGAACATTCTTATATTTGCTCGTTCTTACAATCATGATGTTTCCACTGAACTTTGATGTGTATCACCCAATGTATATTCCTTTATGGTCTTCTTAGGTAGAAAGGATTTCTAGATCCTAAATGCAGGAATTTGCTTTGGCAACACTGTTTTTCTATTATGTTTATCAAATCTAAAATTCAACAAGTCAAATAAATAATTGATTTATAATGGAAAACTTATTTAAATGTTTGTAATTAATGTAAAAGTAACTTTAGAGATAGGATTGATCCAATAATGTCAAATGCCAGCTGGAATTTCTGACTTAACCTTATGCCCATTTTGAAATTATAACTACAAATCAATCGAACTTTTCTCAGGTCAATCTTGCTTTTAAAACATTTATATTTACTATTAATATGTGTTGGATATCAATGATAAACAAAATATTATAGGAAAGCTAAACTTATAAATAGTAACCATTTTATTATTAAGTCACATAAAATAGACTGCAATGTAGCTGTTAGCTAATATCTATAAATTGTTATTTTGATCGAAGTAGAATGTTTGGAGCATGAATTTCCTCATTTAAGCAACACTATGACTCAGTAAGGTACATACCAGGACAATTTCTTAATCATAAAAGGGACAAAAGGGATTGATCAAGGCCTTAGAGATATGATTTTGCAATCAATGGAAGACAAGTTTATATCACTACATATAGGTTTATATCACTGAAAATTCTGAGTGTAAATTTTATAATACTTTGCTTCTTATACTTAATCTAATATCTAGCCAATGAGCCTTTGGTTTTGGTTTGTTTGGGGTTTTAATATAAAAGAAGCACATGTTCCTTATGGAAATATTTGAAAAGTGTGAAATAGCATGAACTAATCAAAGAAAGAAAATATATATAATCTCAACAACTTATTTAATTTTCTTAGTGTTTTTCCACACATTTTGTGATAATCAGATCTATACACACAATCTGTCACACTGTATGTCAAATGTTTTACTTAATATTATGCCATAAATGTTTTCTTAAGTCATTAACTATCCTCATAAAATACTACTGAATTGATGCCTAATAATGACATCATATTATTATGTGCAGTATATATTATTTTATTCAAACAATTAAGTATTTTTTTTAAATTTTGGTGAATGGGAGATTCACTAACATTACAATTAGGTGATATTTAGACAGCTGTTCATTTGTTCATAATATTGTAAAGGCAAGGTCAAAGATAATAAACACTCGTAAGGCTCTAGAAATCTCTTGTAATTTGCGTTTTAAAGATACATGGGATATCACTTATAACACTTAATAAAGTAAAAGATACAAAGAGATGCAAAGGAGTTCAGAGTGACTTTTTTCCAAGAGAAGTGTCAGAATTAATACCACAGAAGAAACCTTAAACGGAGTCTTTAAGGATAAGAATTTCTATGTAAAAATAACTATCTACAAATATTTTATTATCTGTCTTGAGCAAGTCATTGCACTATGCAATCATTTGTTTTTCACCCAGTCATCTGTATTTTGTCACCATGTTATAGTCCTGTGAAGCATCTTTTCATTTATTAACTTTTGTTTGGCCACTTTATAGTTGGCCATTTCTTTTGTCATTACTCTAATATATATTCCAATGTAGAGTCTGTGGAAGATACCATGCTGGGTTCTGAAATACAGTGAACAAAACAAAACAAACAAAAATTCTGGTCCTCACATTGCTTTGATTCCACTGAGAACGGGACCCTTGAGGAGCCAGGAAGCAATGAACATTTGTGTTGGCAAACCTGTGAGGGCCTGTGTTTCTGTCCATCTCTTAATATTTTCCATACTTGACTTAAAATAGTAAATAACATGTACAATGCCCATGGTAATTTTACCAGGTGACATGATGAAAAAGGAAACCCACAAAACAGTTTGTCAAAAACAACGATGTGAATAACTCATGATATTCGGGTAGTAAGAACCAAAACTGCTTGAGTCACAGAATTTGAGAAAAGGTCAGCCAGAGATAATGCTGGGTGTAGTAGTATGGTACAGATTCTGAAATTTTGTATGGAGGGAATGACCAGGCCTTTGCTCCAGAGAGATAACTTTGGTGACATTGAGAAGACAGTCATTGTGAGTAAGGGGTAAGATCATAGGTAGGTGACTGCAAAGACGGTAGTGAACTACTGCTAAAGTTGAAGTGTCAGTGACAGTTCTGAATGAAGGATGTGACAGTGGAAATGGAGAGAGAAGAGAGAGCGAGAAGGTAATCAATATTCGGTGAAAAGAATCTTTTACAATATCATCAGGCTTTTATGTCCAAGGTCTACTTGATTCTTGGATGTCCCCATGACATTCTGGGCCTAGAGCATGTCCCTGTGCCCAGAGGCAGAAAGGACACGATATGCTATTTAGAGTCATAGTAACTTTGACATGTTGCGTTGTCATTTATAAATTTTTTACCTGAACCATATTACATAGTTTACTGAGCGTTTGCCTCAGAATATAAAAATACAGACATAATTGTACCAATTTCATGGTACTTTATGAATATTAAAAAAGATTATCTGCATGAAATAATCTGTCATGTATAAGTTGTTACACAAATTTCTACAGAGACTAGGATAAGATAATGAAGAGATTAAGTACAGGATTTTTATCTGTTCCTATTAATAAATTATCCTTATACTTATCCTCTACTTACAAATGTAGGTATAATTCTTTGAAATGTGGTTGTTTTGTAAATTTTATAGTAGAAATGTCCCAAACCCAACATGGCAAAAGTCAAAAAGTAAATAAATGCAATGTTCAAAAGATTATTGCATTTCTCTGGTCTCTGGCTGACCTATGGAACAATTAAAGTTTAGATTGCTAAAACCATTGTTTATGCTTTGTGCCTACTTCTCTGCTTTTAATCAACCGTGTTGCCACCTAAATATTACTGTGAAAGCCAATAAATTAACCCATTCAGATGTTTCTAGCTGACAATGATTAAAACGACAATCCTTCCATTTTATTTGCTTTTAATTGTGTAACTTTCATAGTGAAACTCCAGGAAGTAATGAGTATCAGTTAAGGTATTTTTGGACAAGGGGATTCCTTTCTTTTAATTCATTTAGGGGTAAAGAAGAAAAATGCCACATTATTTTACGATTTTCATGAAATTTCACAATTTTCATAACTAATACAGATGTCTTCGTAATCCAGTGGCTTGAACGTTGTTTTTCCTGATTTACCAAAGTAAGAAACATAAGTATCGTGTGTGTGTATCACTTTATAATCCAACAATATACTTTCAAACAATATGCTTTCAAAAAGAGTGACTGAATATAGACAAATAATCAAAAAAGAATATGCAAATACATAGTACATATAAAATAGATTACACTAAGAACCAAAGTAAATAAAACATATAATTTCTAACAATTTCATTATCCAAAAAATACATTTTAAGGATATGATGAGAAGGCACTGTATACACCTGTTGACTGTGTAAATTAATTCCGCTTCTAAATAGTAACTTCTTAGTATATCTCTATAGGATTAAATGTGTTTATGCCCTTTAGCCTACTATTTAATTTATAATACTATATCTTTTTTGTTTTGTTTTGTTTTTTGAGATGGAGTCTCCCTCTGTCGCCCGGGCTGCAGTGCGGTGGCGCGATCTCCGCTCATTGCAAGCTCCGCCTCCCGGGTTCACGCCATTCTCCCGCCTCAGCCTCCCGAGTAGCTGGGACTACAGGCACCCACCACCACCCCCCGCTAATATATATATATATATATATATTTGTATTTTTCGTAGAGACAGGGTTTCACCATTCACAGGATTGTCTCGATCTCCTGACCTTGTGATCCACCTGCCTCGGCTTCCCAAAGTGCTGGGATTACAGACGTGAGCCACCGTGCCCGGCCTATAATACTATATATTAAATAAATGGGCAAATACTCGAATATTGCCTGTTTTTAAAACCTGAGAACCAAATCTGAAAAAAAAAAAAAAACCATAAATTTCATGATAAGATAATTTTTTGGGGTGTTGCTGAATTAGCCCTTTTAACGGTTTTGCATAAACAGGAATGTGGGATGTGAAAAGTACAGAAGATATACTAGCATATGACATAGTATATGTCAAGTAATCATCACAACTGCATTTTCATATAAATTCTCATTACCTTCAATTTACATACTCAGAATAAATTCAAAGTTAATATTTTTCTTTTTGAGTCTTTGTTCTTTTCTTTAATGTACTTCACCTCCTATGATTAAGATGCAAGATAAGGCCAAGCATGGTGGCTCATACCTGTTATCCTAACACTTTAGAGGGCTGAGGTGGCGGAATCACTTGAGCCCAGCAGTTCGAGACCAGCCTAAGCAACATAGTGAGATCCCATCTCTACAAAAAAATAAACAAAATTAACTGGGTATAGTGGCACATGGCTGTAGTCCCAGCTACTTGGGAAGCTGAGATATGAGGATTGCTTGAGCCAGGATATCAAGGCTGCAGTGAGCTGAGATAACAACACTACACTCCAGCCTGGCTGGCAGAGCAAGACCCTGTCTAAAAATAAAAAATATGTAACATAAGACAGTCAGCAACCATTACAGATTCTCAAGAAAATGAATAAAAAATAAATTCAGCAAAAAGAATGGCAATAAAGAGCTAGACTAGTACTGTCCAAAATAATGTTTTGAAATAATGGAAATGTATAATTCCATACTATTCAACGTGGTACTCAATAGCAACATGTAACAGTTAAGATTTGAAATGCAAGTATTCCCTTTAAATTTAAATTTAAATTTAGTCACCTATGGCCCATGGCTATCCTGTTAGAAAGGGCAAGTCTAAATTGTGGGGTGCACTAAACTTAGTGAAAAGAACTTGGGGAAGATTATGTAGCAAAAGAAAATGAACAAATTATGAAGATTGGATATGGAGAGAGGAAAAGCTAAGGATAAATAAGTAAATTTAAAAAAAAAAAAATTAGGAGGCAGAGGCAGGCAGGTCACAAGGTCAAGAGATGGAGACCATCGTGGCAAACACGGTGAAACCCCGTCTCTACTAAAAATGCAAAAACTTAGCTGGGCCTGGTTGTGCGCACCTGTAGTCCCAGCTGCTCAGGAGGCTGAGGCAGGAGGATTGCTTGAACCCAGGAGGCAGAAGTTGCAGTGATCTGAGATGGCGCCACTGCACTCGAGACTGGCGACAGAGCAAGACTCTGTCTCAAAAAAATCAAACAAAAACAAGCAAACAAAAAAAATAAAAACTACCCAAACACAATTTAAGGGTAAAAATGGAAGGACAATACTGAAGATAAAACCAGTAGGCATTAATGATTAGAACTGGAAAAATATACAAAGGGAATTGTGGAATCAGGAGTTCAATTGTGTAGCTTGAATAAAATAGAAATTAAAACTCAATTCATTATAAAAGAACAGATCTTTTAGCATTTATTTTCATTTGTCACCAATTAAGTTGGTATGTTTTCTTTTTTCTAGTAAAATGTGTAACGAGGTTTATTCTAATTTTCTAATTCATTTTGGTGCATAAAAATGTTATGCAAATTGAAATTCTGTTCAACTTTATAATCCGAATTCAACTATAAATCATTTATGCATCTTTAAAAATAGAGTTCACTTCTGTTACACTAGTGTTTTGTACTTTTTGTGTGTTTTGTGGCACAATAAAAAAAGTTCTGTATCAACTTTATGCAAAGTGATTTATGTGAACATTAATCTTAAATCAGTAACCTTTTTCTGTCAAATGATTTAATCAGTACTAACTATACTAGTGTGTATAGCAATCTTTTACTGATTTTGTTATATTATTATGGCTAAATTTACAAATATATTAATAGAAGTTTATTTTCCACATATAATAAACAATACATTAAACTTTACTAACCAACTCTGGAGTCATTTCTGATTGATTAATAGACATGGATTTGGGCATGTTTTATTGTCCATTACTGCAAAACAATTCCCAAGTGAGTAAAACAGAATAAATTACTCAAATACAACTTTATTTTCTTTAAAAGAGTAATTGTATTCACATATTTAATGTATTTAATGTACTATAAATGACACGGACATTTACAAATTTAAACTTTTTTTTTTTTTTTTTTTTTTGACGGAGTCTTGCTCTGTGTCCAGGCTGGAGTGCAGGGGCACCATCTCGGCTCACTGCAAGTTCCGCCTCCCAGGTTCACACCATTCTCCTGCCTCAGCCTCCCGAGTAGCTAGGACTACAGGCGCCCGCCACCACGCCTGGCTAATTTTTTTGTATTTTTAGTAGAGATGGGGTTTCACTGTGTTAGCCAGGATGGTCTCCATCTCCTGACCTCGTGATCTGCCCGCCTTGGCCTACCAAAGTGCTGGGATTACAGGTGTGAGCCACCGCGCCTGGCCTATAAATGTAAACTTTTATAGCAGTAAAACAGTGGCTTTGATTTTTGATATATACACTGAATCTATGTGAATCTTGGGGATCTGTGTACATATATTAGTATTTATTTATTTTTTTGCTTTAGTTATAGTTTTATACTGTTTCAAAAATAATAAATTGTAATTAAAATAAAATAACAAGCAGTTATAAAGTAAAAAGTTATGATTTCCATTGCTCTTTAAATAGACAATCATTGTAATAGGTCAGTATGAATTATTTCAAACCTTATTCAATAAACTTACATATGCATACTTTTTATTACACCAACACACTTTATCTTACTCAAGGTGCCATTTTCATTCTCTTCTTCATTGACTTCTTTCCTTGTTTGTTAATACACTGACCTAAATGACTATATTCATAGTATTTCAGAGCATGTTATATAATTTGATTTAACAAATACCTGCTTGATACATCTTTAGAGTCTCTTATTTTTAGGTATTTCAAAGCATGAATCATGCCTATATTCTTGTTCACATTTGTGATTATTTAGAAAATATTTTTAAAAGTAGGATGGCTGAATCAAATAATAGTCATGCTTCAAATTTTGTTCTCAAATTTCTGCACCATTCTAATTCTAAGTAGATGTATGTTCAATCTCATTTCTCTGTAAGTTGTCAGCAAACTCTATATTATATACAAAAAACTGAGCTTCAAAAATGATATCTTAGATTGTTAATGATTTTTTTCTCTTATTATCAAAGTGATTGAGCATCTGTATATCTTCATTAAGCAGCTGGGCTTTCTCTTTTCTTATGGCCAAGGAGTCAGGATTCTTTGCTTAAAATTATAACTATTCATCTATCACAGAAATATGTACGCACATGCGCGCACACACACACGCCACACTGTTATGACCCAGTCTTTCCTTTTATTTATTTTTATGAAGACTTTTAGAAAACAGAATTCTTTTTTCTTTTCTTTTGTTTATTTATTTATTTTTTTGAGATAGAGTCTCACTCTGTCACCCAGGCTGGGGTGCAGTGGCATGATCTTGGCTCACTGCAACCTCTGCCTCTCAGGTTCAAGTCTCTCCTGAAAAGGTGAGATTACGGGTGTGCGCCACCACACTCGGCTAATTTTTGTATTTTCAGTAGAGACAGCGTTTCGCCATGTTGGCCAGGCTGGTCTTGAACTCCTGACTTTAGGTGATCCATCTACCTCAGCTTCTCAAAGTGCTTGGATTACAGGCATGAGTCACTGCACCCGGACTTTATTTGTATAAGAATAAAAATCTATGATTTTTCTTTGATTGCTTCTATATTTGCATATTGCTTTATTAACTGTTGCTCATCACCAACTTTTGAAAATAATTCCAAATTTTTACATGCAAAATAATTTCAAACATACGCAAACCTGTAAGGATAATTCAGAAACATTAAAAACGAACTCTGTAGACACTTTTTTCTTAGCCATATGAATTGAGGTTAGCCTTTGCCAATAGAGAGTGTTGGAAAGACATTGCAAACCAGAGCAAGAGAAAAGCATTTTCTTTTTTTCCTTCCTTCTTTAGGTAAACTGTTTGCCCTGTGGCCAGGGGCTCAGCTGGGAGGGGTGAAAGCACTGGTTGCATTCTCTGCAGTTGCCCTGGCAGATGCACTGTGGCTGGCACAGGGTTCTCCCTCAGTCAACAGTGGGCAGTTCCTGCAAACCTGTGTGGCTTGTCTCAGTGGGGACGTTTCCTACAGACCAGCTGTGGCTTGTCTCAGTAGGGATATTTCCTCAGCAGGGACCAGCTGTGACTTGCACTTGCCAGCATGTTTCATCATCCCAAGCAGGCTGCCTGTGTCTATGGCCACCATTCTTCTCCGAGGTTTGAAGTTGAGTTTAGAGTTTGTGCCCTTCCTTTGAATTTCTGATTCTATCCTTGTTCATGCTCCCTCAGCCTTAAAAGTAGTAGCTATCTTCGGAAAGAGATCTCTCTTCTCCTTTAAACTCTTTGTTAACATTTCTCTACATACAATTTCTTGAAAATAAAGATTTTCTGTTTACTCATGGTTTTGGTCTCCTGGCATTACCTTGGGTGATAAATTTGGTTTTTGCTTTAGTTTAAGTTTTGTTTTGTATTGTGTTGTTTTCCTTCTTTCTACATATTTTCCCTGGTTTGAAGATGTTTTCCTCAAAGTAGTGAAAACATTTATCCAGCAGCAATTATTGAGTGGCCAAATCTTTTCTCATTGATTTGAAAGGACACTGTTTTCAGTTAAATATCTCAGTACTTGATTCTTATTCTGCTAAATTGGTTTCACTTCAATGCTGCTTACATTACCTTCTTTTAACTTTACATGTCAATGCATTTTGAAGCAAATTAATGCATAATACCTTTTCCTCCATTCGAAAAAAGTTGACCTTGAGGTTTTCCAGGGAAACAATTTCACTGCCTTTTAATTTTATAAAGTAATTCCATCTCTCTTTTAACTTCTTGTTAAACAAATGTTTTCACTCTCTATTTTTCCAGTATACTAAGTATTTTATGTTTTCAGGTTCATTATTGACTTGCAAAGACAGACTGGGAAAACAGTACTGCATCAACAAAACTTTTCAGATCTTTATTTTATTTTTAAAAATTGTCTATATTATTCATTTCCCAGTTTCCTATTCTAGAAAAGGATATTCTAGAAAATGCTATTCTACTGATTTGTCTGTAATTATTCTTTCTCTATCACATCAAGGGGGGATTGTGAAAGTTAGTCTGCATCATCCATACAAGCATAACAACCTCTCCTCAGTAGAGCTCAATACGAAGGAATTTTATTGAGTTTCCTCTCAAGGGCATTTCTTGAGTTTATTGGGCATTTCCTCTTGGAGTGTATTGGTAACTTTCAACAAAATATTTAGCTATTCTCAAAATAATGAACAATAGTAGTCTGATCACAGTTATTTTGAAAGTCTTTTTAAGAAATTATGGCTTTTTTTCAAATGGTGTATTAGCCTAATGTAAGGCTTTATTTAGATTATATTTCTAATCAGATCATTTCTCATTTACTTCCAGTTGAACGTATTTGTTAGTATTATAGATCTGCTTCCTAAACCCATGACGGTAGTTTCATAAAAATGAAATATTTCAAAGGGGAATAGAATACATCCCTTAGTAGGTAACCATTTTTGTGGGTACTAATGCATTATTTGAGCAGTTAGAAACTGTTTGAGTCTGCTGTCCTCTATGAATGCAAATTTTGCAACTAACAATTCTTGTACTCAAAAGAGGACATACAAGTTAAAACACTGTACATCTTTCAAGGAATGAGTCTCAAAATTTATTGTGAACAATTATCATCACATAGTTGCCCAGCATCTGAAATACTCCTTTATATTTGCTGAATTTCTACCATAAAAGGATTGATGTGGCTCATCTCAGACCATAGAAGAAAATACGATAATTTAGTAGATTTTATTAATGTTTTCAATTATCCACTGCTTTCACTATGAAAAGATTTACATCTCTTTCTATTGTCAAGCTGTTTTAAGTGCCTCTCTATTGAATGAGTTTAATTTCCTGCCCCATTAACATCACGCTTGGCTTTGTAACTTGATATCAATGAAATGTGAGCAGAAGTGACTGTATGCAAGCCAGAGTCAAAGATTTCACAGATATCACATCATTCTGTTCTTTCACCCCAGGCCTTGAATTGTGAACAGATAAGAAAGGAAACCTCAGTTAACCCAAAATTGACATATAAGGTATGTAAGAATATATTATTTTTCAAAGTGAAGGAGCTGTAGCTGCCGCAGCATGGGACACTAATACACTTAATGTCCCACCTAAGGCACGGACATGTTTCATGACTTCAGCCCATCAGATGCACTGATTTCATATTATGAGCTGGAAGCTAGTGATGAAGATACAAAGCAGAGAATACATTCTGTTATCAGGGGCAGTTGGGTTACTCATGTGCATTCTCCAGGAGAAAAAGTATCTGTAGTTTGATGCTGAAAACGAAGCAATAGCGCAAGCTATCCTGTAAATAAATAACCAGATGCAGGGTTTCTGCAGTTTCTGTGGTATGGTTTTGGCTGCAGCTCCGTATCTTTTAGCTCTAGCATCCCAGACATTTCTGTGAAATAAAGATGTGACTCCGATGACTGGAAGAGCACCGGGGTCCTTGGTCTCCCACCGAGAGGAAACAGTGGAAATGGTTTTAAGGAGCAAAAAGTTTAATAGGCAAGGAAGAAGAAAGAAAGAAGAAAACAGCTTGCCCCGTATGGAGAGGGGCGGGGTGGGCTTGAAACAGAGAGGAACCCTGTGTGCGGCAGAAAAGTGGTTGCTTATGTTGGGATCCTGGAGGAGGACGTTTCTGGTTTGCATAGGGTCCAGGGAATAACCACGTGTGTTATTTAGGTAGTTCGTCAGAAGCCTGGCCCTCCCACCTTAGCCCTTTAATAAGCAAATGCAGGTCGTCATGATGTTTTGAACGCACGGTGTTATCTGGAGGTGGCCATTACAATTGGCACAAGTGGTGACAGGGAGAACATGACTGGAATCGCCATATTGAGTGAACCTAGTTTCTATTGGCCTGCATTTGCATATCAAAGCTTGCCAGCCCAGCCCTTCAAGCTGCCTTTTCTGTTAGAAAAGAGATGGTTTGGGGGTAGTTTTTATTAAAAGAAAGAAGCCTAACCAAGGACTCCTTTTACCCTCTCTTATCTGCCAAAAGATCATTTCTGAATAATTCCTGTATTACCAAACAACATTTGTGTTCAAATCACCAAGTCATTGCTGTTTCTTTCAAACCAATGCCAACTGTTTCAGCAATTGTCCACAGAAGAGGTTGTAGGTAATTTTTCAGGGAAATGGAAACGATTCATTATTGATTGTCTGTCCATGTTAAACCTGAAGTTGTTTTAAATTATTCTACTCTTAGTGGGTGGTACTTAGGCATCTTAACTGAAACAAAAACATAATAATTAAATTGCAATTTGTGATCACCTTAATAAACAAAAAGTACAATGAAAGCGAAGTGATTGAATTACCACTTATTGATCACTGTACAGTACATTAAAGTATTTGAAGACTGTGCAGTAAGGTAATTCTAGTAGTGTTGAATTGCTTGCAAAAAATAAAAGGTACAGTTTCTAAATATCTTCTCAAGGCAATGACTGAAGCTGAGGGACATTTTATGACTGTAGAAAAGAACCATTTATTCTTTGTTACAACTGGACTGGAACAGATGAAAAACTAAATGGAAAGTTTAAATATGTGAGTTGTCATATTACAGCTTTAATTCAATTTAATATCTGACCAGATATCTGGGCTTTGGTGATTGTTATTGTTTTTTATTATTATTTTTTGTTATCTCAATATTTGAACAAATTCTAAACATTTTAGAAGGAATGTCCCTTATAATCTTATAGTTAAGAAATCTTAAATCTTACCTCTTAAATATTAAAATGTCATCTTTCAATTTTCCAGGGTTATTGCTGCTGATTTTTGCCAGTAAAATACATCCTCCCTAAAAACTAAATTAGAAGCTACTGAAACTTTAAACATGTAATATTCTTGTTTCCACCCAGGTCAGATAACTGGCAGTGTGAAAGTTTATATCCAGTGAATTCTGGTTCTGGTAATAGAAAATTTGCATGTAGTTTAAAAAATATCACTATGTTAGAAACAATATTACCAATAAGTAAATCAAAAGCACTAAATGCTCCCAAAGTAGGCAAAAACTGGAAAAAATTTGATCCTTAAACTAAGGAAACATCATTGGGTGAAATCTATACAGCTTTTTTGTCTCTCAAGAACAACCAGTAGGTGTGTTGTAGCATTGAAAGAAATCAGGTAGAAATCAACATTCTCGGGGACGACTTTACCACTCCAGGTAGAAAACAATGGCTGCAAAAAGGTGAACAGACATCACAGCTACTGTTTGTCACTGTGGAAACAAAAATTTGGAGGTTGAATAATGCCAAGTTATAAAGTCTTGGTGAACACCCAGGATTTCTATTAAAACCCCAGAAGAAATATAGCTTAGGAATAATAACTACATTCTAATACTATAGATTACCCTGATATTAAACAAAAATAGATAATAAAATTTGTAAATTGTATCAGAAATAATTAAGGAAAATAAAAAATACATAAATCACTGTTATCGGGAGTAAAATATTACTATGGATCCTTGAGAGATTAAACACATTCTAAAGGAATGTCACGTACAATACTTTCCTAATTATTTAAACGACTTAGATAAAATACATGAATTCTTTTTAAAACACAACGTATCAAAATTGACTGAAGAAAAAAATATAAAATTTTAGTAACTCAGTTTTTACCAAACTTAATATTTAATTCAAAACATTTACTCATGAAAAGTATATATATATGTCTATACATGACATATATCATATACATACAGATACGCTATATCAATCATACATGTGCATGTTTCTACAATATATATTAATGATCCATATTCCTTGTAAATATAAACAGCAGATTTCACAACTGAATATATGGAATATATGAATATTTTAATTCATCAAGATCAAGACAAGTTCACTGCAGGAATAGAAGTTTAAGTTGATCTTTGGATAATCAATCAAATGATTTTGCATATTAACATAATAAAGATATGATTCTAAAAATAGATATTTAAAATTTTAATAAAGTGTGAAATTACAGGAACTCTGAGGAAACTGGGAATTAAAGCGAATATCCTCAAATAAATAATATTTGACTATATAAAAATCCTAAAAATAACCTTGTGTTCAATGGTGAAATATTGAAATGTTTCCCCCAAAAAAACACTAATAAAACAATAATATCTACTCCCCAATTCTCTTTACTTCTTTCCAATATTACCCAGGATATATTAGCCATTAAGTTAGTTAGAAGAAATAAAAGTATAAAGCATAGAGCATAATAAAATAAGAAAGATAAATTTAAAAAGATTAGAAAAGAAGCACAAAACTGTCTATACTCAGAATGTGTCTGTTTACGTAAATTATATTAAAGAATATATAAAATAGCTACTAGTATGAAAAAATATATATATATACATGGATTAAGCTTGCAGGGTACCAGTTAACATAGAAAAAAGCCAATTGCATTTTGATATGCAAGTAGCAAACCACTAGAAAAAAAAATACAATAAAATGGTTCTGTTAAAATATTTTAATTGCTATAAAATAGGAATGAGTGTAAGAGAAACATTTAAGTTCCCGATACTGAAAACCACAAAGATTGCTAAGAGAAATTAAGAAAGACCTAAATTATTAGAGGAATATGCTACGTATATAGATTGTAATACTCAATAATGTTAATACTAAAATTCTGAAAATTTTGAAATGAAATGGTCACTACAATATTGGTCAACATTACAAAAGTCTCTTGTAGGAATTTGTAAGTTTCTTCTAGAAATTGTATTGGAAAACAAAATATGTAGGGAAGCCAAAATAATTTTGCAAAACATGATTGGAGATTCAGTATTACTTAATTTATAAGTCTATTATAAATATACACTAATTTAGGGAATATCCTTGAATAAATAATGTTTGACTATATAAAAATCCTAAAAATGACCTCGTGTTCAATGGTGAAATATTGAAATATTTGTCCCCCCCAAAATACTAATATCTACTCCCCAATTCTCATTACTTCTTTCCAATATTGTCCAGGATATATTAGCCATTAAGGTAATTAGAATAAATAAAAGTATAAAGCACAGAGCATAATAAAATAAGAAAGGGATAAATTTTAAAAGATTAGAAAAGAAGCAAAACTGATTATACTATACAGTTATATATTGGTGTAGAATAGGTAATTGACAAAACAGCCATTTCAGAAATAACCACATGCCTGTATGTTCAATGAATTTTTTGCAAAGGCAACCAGGCCATTCAATGGTGAAAGGAAACCCTCCTAATCAAATAGTTTTGAATCAAGTAGATATGGAAAAATATGAACCTCTCCTATTTCATGTCACAAAAAAATAAAGATTAATCATAGACTAAAAGTGAAAATTAAAGAAATAAAGCTTCTAAAATCATGTAGTGATCAACATATTCACGGTCTTTGGGGTTCGACAGAGAGAAGACAAATAGTGGACATAAAAATCATTAAAGATAAAAGTGAAAACACACATTCATCAACATTAATAACTTCTGGTGAAATAAATCTGGCACAGAAAGTCAATTGCAGGATCTCACTCATTTGTTGACTCTAAAAACGTTGATCCCTTAGAAATAGAGAGTCCAATGGTTGTTAGATTTGGAGGGAGGGTTGGGAAGATGTTGATCAAAAGGTACAGAACTGTGAGATGATAAGTTTCTGTTTAGAACACCCAACTTGTGCTATTTTGATATGACAAATCTAGCAAAATATTATGCTCAGTAACAAAGATTGGATTTGACCATTTTACTAATTGATTTCTTCTATATATTTTTCTGATTAACTATACTGGATTATCAAAGATGATTTTATTGTATAGAAAGAAAAATTATATGCCTCCTTTATAGTTTTATAACTCATGCATATGTTTCATTTTGTGTTGAGTTGGTTGTGACTGTTAAAAATTGGTGACGAGTATTAAAATCATTTCCTTGGTTTCTCTCTAATAAGAATGTTGCTATGTTGTTTTATTAATATAAGAAAATGGTATTTGTTTTCAATTTAAGGTTAGTATCCCTATAAGTATTTTTGTTGCAAGTTTGAACAGACAATGTGCTTGTAAAAAAGAAAACTAGTTTTTATGTGAACAAGCCCAATACTTTATAAACGCAAAGAAACTCAACAGGAATTTTATGGGTGATATGCCAGAAAGTGCAATAGCAAATCTTGTATAAGCACATCTGGAAAACATTGTGAGCTTGATTTCACACCACTGCAACAAAGTGAATTTTTTGGTTTCCAAGTGCATATAAAAGTTGTGTTTACACAGTAATGTAATCTATTGTGTGCAGTAGCATTGTTTCTTAGAAAGCAATGATCACAACTGAATTTAAAAACACTTTATTGCCAAGCAATTCTCATACCTGTGCCTTCAGCAAATTGTGATCTTTTTGTTGGTGGATGGTCTGATCACCATGTTGCTGACTATTGACTTGCTTGTTGCTGAAGGTTGAAGTGGCTTTGGCAGTTGCTTAAAATAAGACAACAAAAAAGTTTGCTGCATCAGTTAATACTTTATTCACAGTAGAAATTCTTTCAAAATTGGTGTA
Source organism: Rhinopithecus bieti (assembly GCF_001698545.2). Lineage (NCBI taxonomy): Eukaryota > Metazoa > Chordata > Mammalia > Primates > Cercopithecidae > Rhinopithecus > Rhinopithecus bieti. The sequence goes on along the minus strand of NW_016810869.1, from coordinate 161,870 downwards.
AATTCTCTCAAAACATACTGCTGCTTTATCATCTAAGTTTTATATAATATTCAAAATCCTTTCTTCTCATGTCAATAATATTCACAGCGTCTTTGCCATGAGTATATTCTATCACAAGAAACCACTTTCTTTGCTCATCCATAAAGGTATCTCTTCAGCCATCAAAATTTTATTATGAGATTACAGTAATTCAGTCACATCTTGGGAATCTACTTCTAATTCTAGTTCTCCTTCTGTTTCCACCCTGTATTCGTCAGGGTCTCATACATATATATATATAAATAATAATATACTATATATATTTAACCTAATTATGTTTATATATTATCTATATATAAACTAATATGTATATTAGTTAGATATATCTTATCTATATATAGATATATATCTCTCTATATATATTAACTAATATCCTATTAGTTCTGTCCCCTTCATGTATATAAATGGGAGTTTATTAATATTAACTTACACAATCACAAGGTCCCACAGTAGACTGTCTGCAAGCTGAGGAGCAAGGAAAGCCACTCTGATTCCCAAAAGTTGAAGAACTTGGAGTCCAGTGTTCGAGGGCAGGAAGCATCCAGCTTGGGAGGAAGATGTAGGCTGGAAGAATAGGCCTGTCTCTTTTTTTCATGTTTTTCTGCCTGCTTTACTTTTGCTGGAAGCTTACTAGTTTGTGCCCACCAGATTAAGGGTGGATCTGCCTTCCCCAGTCCACTGACACAAATGTTAATCTCTTTTGACAACACACACACACAGAAACACCCAGGGTTAATAATTTGCATCCTTCAATCCAATCACGTTGACACTCAGTATTAACCATCGCACACCCCTTCTGCAGTGACTTCCTACACCTAAGTCTTGAAGCCCTCAAACTCATCCATGAGAATTTAAATTAGCTTTTCTATACTCTTATTAATGTTATATTTTGATCTCCTTCCATGAATTATGAGTATTCCTAATGACATACACAATGGTGAGCTATTTACAGAATGTTTTAGTCTATTATCACATTGCTAATAAAGACATACCCAAGACTGGGTAAGTTATAAAGGAAAGAGTTTTAATTGACAGTTCTGCAGGGCTGAGGAGGCTTCAGGAAACTCACAGTCATGGTGGAAGGGGATGCAAACACTTCCTTCTTCACTGGGTGGCAGGATGAAGAAGTACCAAGCAAAAGGGGGAAAAGGTCCTTATAAAACCATCAGATCTCACGAGAACTCCCTTACTATCACATTAATAACATGAAGATAACTGCCCCCGTGATTAAATTACCTCCCGCCAGGTCCCTCACATGACATGTGAGGATTATGGAAACTACAGTTCAAAAAAAATTTGGGTGGGGACACAGCCAAACCATATCACAAAACATTTTCAATTAACTTTACCCAGATTTATCAGAAGAATAATTATCTATGGCAAATATAGCCTTACCAAATGTATTTATTAAACAATAAGACTTCGATGTCAAAAATATTCCTTGATCTGTGAGCTCCAGGACAGATGTTTTGTTGGTAAGCATGTAACATTTATGTTCTTGTACATCTTCAATGCTCTTGGGTGACCAGGTGCACTGTCAATGAGCAATAATATTTTTTAAAGAAATCTTTATTTCTGAGCAGGAAAGGTCAATGGTGAGCTTAAAATATTCAGTGAACCATGCTATAAACAGATTTGCTATCACCAGGCTTTGTTGTTTTATTTATAGACCATAAGCAAAGTAGATTTAACCTCTACTAAATTTACTAAAAATTTAGTTAATTGTTCAGGACCTCAGGATTTTCAGAATACTATAGGAGTTTTGGCATCAATTTCAATTCACCAGCTACATTATCCCCTAAGAAGCAAGTCAGCTTAACCTTTGGAGCTTTGAGCCAGCCACTGGCTTCTCCTCTCTAGCTATGAAAGACCTAGATGGCACCTTCTTCCAATCGAAAGCTGTTTAATCCACACTAAATATATCTTACTTAGTGTAGCCACCTTCATTAATTATCTTAGCTATATCTTCTGGATAACTTTCTATATTAGTATTTGCTGCTATACCTTGAACTTTTATGTTATGGAGATGGTGTCTTTCCATAGAACTCATGAACCAAACTTTGCTACCTTCACACTTTTTTTTCTGCAGCCTCTTTGCCTCTTGGAGCCATCATAGAATTGAAGAGAGTTAGAGCCTTGCTTGGAATTAGGCTTTGGTTTAAAGGAATGTTATGACTGGTTTGATTTTTTATTCAGAACAGTAAAGCTGTCTCCATATCAGCAATAAAGCATTTTGTTTTCTTATCATTCATGTGTTCACTAGAGTGGCACTTCAAATTTTCTTCAAAAAGCTTTTCTTTTTCTCTTTTCTTTTTTTTTTATATACTTTAAGTTCTAGGGTACATGTGCTAACGTGCAGGTTTGTTTACATATGTATATTGTGCATGTTGGTGTGCTGCACCCATCAACTCTTCAGCACCCATCAATTCATCATGTATATATCATGTATAACTCCCCAATGCAATCCTCCCCCCCTCCCCCCTCCCCATGAACGGCCCCGGTGTGTGATGTTCGCCTTCCTGAGTCCAATTGACTCAATTGTTCAGTTCGCCACCTATGAGTGAGAACATGCGGTGTTTTGGTTTTCTGTTCTTTGTGATAGTTTGCTAAGAATGAATGGTTTCCAGACTGCATCCAATAGTCCGCTAGCAACGGACGGCAAACTCATTCCATTTTTTTTTTTTTTTTTTTTTTTTTTTCATCCTTTTTAGGAATGCATAGTATTCCTGGTGTATATGTGGCCAACATTTTCTTAATCCAGTCTGTCACAGATGGACATTTGGGTGAATTCCAAGTCTTTGGCTATTGTGAATAGTGCTGCAATAAACATACGTGTCAGATGTGTGTCTTTGTAGTAGAATAATTTATAGATCCTTTGGGTATATACCTCAGTAGTGGGATGGCTGGGGGTTCATATGGTACATCCTATGTTCAGAATCCTTGAGGAATTGCCATACTGTTTTGCATAATGGATTGAACTAGTTTACAATCCCCGCACCAACAGTGTAAAAGCGTTCCTATTTCCCCACATCCTCTCCAACAACTGATGTTTCCTGATTTTTTAATGATTGCCATTCTAACTGGTGTGAGATGGTATCTCATTGTGGTTTTGATTTGCATTTCTCTGATGGCGAGTGATGATGAGCATTTTTTCATGTGTCTGTTGGCTGTATGTGTACCAAAAAGCTTTTCTTTGCATTCATGATTTGGCTAGCTGTTTAGATATGGTGAAGAGGCCTAACTTTTAGCCTATCTCGATTCTCAACATGCCTTCCTCACTAAGCTTAATCATTTCTAGTTTTTGATTTAAAGTGAGAGATATGCCTCTCTTCATTTCAACACTTAGGGGCCATTGTATGGTTATTAATTGACCTGATTTTATTATTGTTGTTTCTCAGGGAGTATGGAGGCCCAATGAGAGGAAAAGAGGTTGGAGAATGACCAGTCAGAAAACACACCATATTTATCAATTAAAATTGCCGTCTTATATGGGTACAGGTTGTGATGCCCCAAAACAATTACAGTATTAATCAGATATTACTGATCACAGATCTCCATAACAGATATAATAATGAAAAAAATTGAAATATTTCAAGAATTACCAAAATGTGACCCAGGGATGTGAAGATAGCGTACGCTGTTGGAAAAATGGCACCGATAGACTTCCTCAACTCAGGGTTCCCACAACCCTTCAATTTGTAAAAAGCACAATATCTGTGAAGCATAATGAATTGAAGTGAAATATGCCTATAATATAATCATCTTCAACTAGATAGACAAATTCAGTTAAGGACAAGTGGTAAAATATATTTTAGACTGAATATTTATCAGCCTGTGTAAACTGTTGTTCCAATTGAATTTTGATTAAAAATCTGAAACAATTTTTTCACATTTTAAAATTGATTTTTTAATTCTTACATTTAGAATTAATTTTATGCCCTTGCCTCTTCAGGAAATAAATGAATATCTCATTGCTCTCCACAGGGAAAGCCCTTGCTGACTGGCTTCTCCTGCCCCGTCCACTCTCCCTGGCAGCACGGTGGGGCCACAGTGGAACTGCCAGCTTTCCCCTGTCAGGGACCCTAGGAGCTCTGAGAGCCCCTCCTGAAGGGTGCATTAGACAGCAGCTTCAATCTTCCTGACTGTAACAGCAAGAAGCCCATGTTCTACTGCGTGTGTGCATACATATGTACATATGTGCATATGTGTGAATGTATGGATATATGCATGGTGTATACATATATAATAATAGAAAGGTTTATCTGAATATTGCTTACTCCTTGTTTAACGTTTTCCTTTTTTTTTTTTTTTTTTTTTTTTTGAGACAGGGTCTCCTTATATTGCCCAGGCTGGTCTTGAACTCCTGTTCTCATGAAATCCTCCCACTTCAGCCGAGATTACAGGCCCAAAGTGCCAAGATTACAGGCATGAGCTGCTGCGCCCAACCAGTACTTACACTTACCTTACACTCTGCACACTGCATGCTGACATTGTGGATTCTAGTGTATGTGAGTATGCCTGTATCCAGACATAGATGGCATAAGCAGGTATACACATGTGCATATTACTGAAAACATTTAACAAAATACAGTACTTCCCCTAGATGTTCTATGCACTCTGACCTATTCTAGTTTCATTTTTATCCATTGTTGGCTGTGGCCATTGGAATGGATTTTGTAACTTACCTGTGGGTTGCAACTCCCTGCAGACTGCAGCTTGAGAACAGGATCCTGCAGTCGTGTGGGCAGGAAGAGGTGAAGCCTGTGATGCAGCCGAGTATTTATTGGAGGCTCTTGCAGAGGTGGGGTAGAGGTGTTGCTTCTAGTGGCTTCTGCATTTGGGGACCTCCGTTGTGCTTCTTACCCTTACCTCCTGGCCCTGACCTCTGCCTGCCTCCATTTCCTCCAGACTTTATTTTTTTCTTTTATTCCAACCCGTAGCCCCACATGGCACTTATGAGCCATTTCTGTGGGATTTCTGTACCTTCTTCCATTTAGCTGTAAGAAAGTAGACAGGTTGGAAGACCCGCTGACTTACTACTAGCTCGTGGCTCCATGTGGCCACTAGAGATGGTGTGTCTCATTCCATCCCACAGTAATCTTACGAAATCCATACTATTATAACCTGGTTTTACAGTTTAGGAAACTGCCTCCTTTAAGAAATTACATGCCCCAGGTTCCCCGGTTAATGGGGGAAAGAGTAGCCTTCAAACCCAGACCTGCTAGACCCCAAGGCCTGTGTTTTTCATCTCTGTGCTGTCCAGACTCTCTTTTGTCTCTTCTAGAAACGAGGTTGATTGTTTTTGTTTTGTTTTTGTTTTCTTTGAGACAGGATCTCACTCTCTTCTGTCACCCAGGCTGGAGGGCAGTGGTGCAGTCATGACTCACTGCAGGCTTGACCTCCTGGGCTCAAGGGATCCTCCCTCCTTAGCCTCCCAAGTTGCTGAGACCACAAGTTCACGTCATCATGCCCAGCCAAGACTTTTTTTTTTTCTTTATTCTCCTGCCTTAGGCACCCGAGTAGCTGGAATTACAGGCATGCGCCACCGCACCCAGCTAATATTGTATTTTTGTAGCGATGGGGTTTCTCCATGTTGGTCAGGCTGGTCTTGAACTCCCGATCTCAGGTGATCCGCACGCCTTGGCCTCCCAAAGTTCTGGGATTATAGGCATGAGCCACTGAGCACCGCCTCCAGCTAAGTCTTTAAGTTTTTGTAGAGATGGGATATTGCTACATTACCCAAGCTGGTCTAACTCCTGGGCTCAAGCGATCTGCCTGCTTCATCGCCCCAAAGTGCTGAGATTATGGGCCTGAGTCACGATGCCTGGCTGAGACCAAGGTTTAACCAAAGAGTTCCAATCATTTTCTTTCCTAATATCCTCTTCTTCATGGGAAGCAGCTCCTTACAATTCGGTTGTCAACTTTGCCCAAGTTTGGGAACGTTTCAAGGTGTCTTGGGTGTGAAATTGATTTTGGTTTGCTTTTTAGAAATATCAGGAGTGAGAAGAGCTGCAGTCAGTGTTTCTCTCTTTGCTATTTCCTCATTTTCTCACCTGTTATCTCTGTACCAGTGTGTGGCAGGGGAGTCTGTTATTTGACTGGCTGGAGGGAGGTGTGTAATTATACTCGTGAGGTTTAAGTACTTCTGAGGAGCAAAGCACTGTCCAACTATAAGGTAGGATGCCCTGTGTAGGTAGTGAGCTCCTCAATACTAGAGGTATCCAAGCCAACTTACCCAAGAAAACCTCTTGGAATGTATCATTTTAAATATGCAAGATTTAGCATAGTGCATGCATACAGTAAGAGCTCAATAAATGCTTGTTGAGTGAATGAGTTTTTGAGCCTGAGTAGCCCTTTCTTCCCTGATAAATCTCAGTAAAGGTGAATGTTAGAAAGCACACTAAGAGATTGGTCAAGGTACTCATCAACTTTTCATTCTCAAAACCACCTGAAAGATGGTAGCCTAACTCTTAAACATCAACAGAGAGCACAACCCCACTGTTCATAGCAGGAGCACATATGAGTATTTCACGTATTCCATAATCAGTTTTAAAGATAATGCCTCAACTGTCTTCTGACACAGGCTAAGTACATTTCCCTTTCTCATCCTCATTGGCAATAGAAATCTGGGTTGGAGGAGGTGCCTGTCCTGTAAGAGAAAATGGCACTTGGAAAAGGCTGCATCCTCTTGGGCTTGTCCTAGAGCTGGGGTTGGCAAGCCACGTCCTGAGGACCAAATTTGGCCCTTTGTTTTTGTCAATAAACTTCTTTTGGAGGACAATAAACTTTTTATAGATGGTCTCGTAGCTTCATGTTACAAAGGCAGAGTTGAGTAGTTGCAACAGAGGTCACATGGCTTGCAAAACCTAAAATGTTTACTATCTGGTTATTGTTATTATTTTATTATTATTATTATTATTATTATACTTTAAGTTCTGGGATATATGTGCAGAATGTGCAGGTTTGTTACATAGGTAAACATGTGCCATGGAGGTTTGCTGCACCCATCAAACCATCATCTAGGTTTAAAGTCCTGCATGCATTAGATGTTTCTCCTAATGCTATCCCTCCCTTAGCCCCCCACCTCCCGACAGGCTCCAGTGTGTGATGTTCCCCTCCCTGTGCCCATGTGTTCCATTGTTCAACTCCCACTTATGAGTGAGAACATGCAGTATTTGGTTTTCTGTTCCTGAATTAGTTTGCTGAGAATGATGGTTTCCAGCTTCATCCATGTCCCTTCAAAGGACATGAGCTCATTGTTTTTATGGCTGCATAGCATTCCATGGTGTATATGTGTCCCATTTTCTTTATCCAGTCTATCCTTGATGGGGATTTGGGTTGGTTCCAAGTCTTTGATATTCTCAATAGTGCTGCAGTAAACATACGTGTGCATGTGTCTTTATAGTAGAATGATTTATAATTCTTCGAGTAACCCAGTAATGTGATTGCTGGGCCAAGTGGTATTTCTGGTTCTAGATCCCTGAGGAATCATCACACTGTCTTCCACAATGGTTGAACTAATTTACACTTCCACCATCAGTGTAAAAGTGTTCCTATTTCTCCAGAGTCTTTCCAGCATCTATTGTTTCCTGACTTTTTAATGGTCACCATTCTAACTGGTGTGAGATGGTATCTCATTATGGTTTTGACTTGCATTTCTCTAATAACCAGTGATGATGAGCTTTTTTTCCATCATCACTGTTGGCCACATAAATGTCTTCTTTTGAGAAATGTCTATTCATATCCTTTGCCTACTTTTTGATGGGGTTGATTTTTTCTTGTAAATTTGTTTAAGTTCTTTGTAGATTCTGGATATTAGCCCTTTGTCAGATAAATAGATTGCAGAAATTTTCTCCCATTCTGTAGGTTGCCTGATCACTCTGATGATAGTGTATTTTGCTGTGCAGAAGCTCTCTAGTTTCATAACATACCATTTGTCAATTTTGGCTTTTTTTGCTATTGCTTTTGGTGTTTTAGTCATGAAGTCTTTGCCTATGCATATGTCCTGAATGGTATTGCCTAGGTTTTCTTCTAGGGTTTTCATGGTTTTGGGTCTTTTAATCCATCTTGAGTTAATTGTTTTATAAGGTGTAATGAAGGAGTCCAGTTTCAGTTTTCTGCATATGGTTAGCCAGTTTTCCCATCACCATATATTAAATAGGGAATCGTTTCTCCTTTGCTTGTTTTTGTCAGGTTTGTCAAAAATCGGATAGTTGTACATTTGTAGTATAATTTCTGAGAACTCTGTTCTGTTTTATTGGTCTATATATCTGTTTTGGTACCAGTACCATGCTGTTTTGGTTACTGCAGCCTTGTAGTATAGTTTGAAGTCAGGTAGCATGATGCCTCCTGCTTCGTTATTTTTGCTTCGGATTGTCTTGGCTATATGGGCTCTTTTTTGGTTCCATATGAAATTTAAAGTACTTTGGGCAGTATGACTGTTTTCGTGATATTGATTCTTTCTATCCATGACCCTGGAGTGTTTTTCCATTTGTCTGTGTCCTCTCTTACTTCCTTGAGCAATGGTTTGTGGTTCTCCTTGAAGACGTCCTTCACATTCCTTGTAAGTTGTATTCATAGGCATTTTATTTTCTTTGTAGCAATTGTGAATGGGAGTTCACTCATGATTTGGCTCTCTCATTGGTTTGTCTATTATTGGTACATAGGAACGCTTATGATTTTTGCACATTGATTTTGTATCCATTTAAAATTGACCACATAATTAGAAGTAAAACACTCCTCAGCAAATGCAAAAGAATGAAAATCATAACAAACCATCTGTCAGACCACAGTGCAATCAAATTAGAACTCAGGATTAAGAAACTCACTCAAAACCACACACCTACATGAAAACTGAACAAACTGCTCCTGAATGACTACTGGGTAAAAAATGAAATTAAGACAGAAATAAATAACTTCTTTGACACCAATTAGAACAAAGACACAATGTACCGGAATCTCTGGGACACAGTAAAGCAGTGTTTAAAATGAAATTTATTGCACTAAATGTTCACATCAGAAAGCAGGAAAGCTCTAAAATTGACACCCTAACATCAAAATTAAAAGAACTGAAAAGCAAGAGCAAACAAATTCAAAAACTAGCAGAAGATGAGAAATAACAAAGTTCAGAGCAGAACTGAAGGAGATAGAGACAAAACATGAAAACCCTTCATAAAATCAATGAATCCAGGAACTGGTTTTTCAAAAATATTAACAAAATAGATAGACTGCTAGCCAGAATAACAAAGAAGAAAAGAGAAGAATCAAACAGACACAATAAAAAATGATAAAGGAGATTTCACCACTGTGAAATAAAAATAGAAAAAAATACCAGGAAGATCTCTCAAAATCATACAATTACTTGAAAATTATACAACTTACTCCTCAAGGAGTTTTGGGCAAACAATAAAATCAAGGCAGAAATAAAATAAATTATTTGAAATAAATAAAAACAGAAACACCACAACCCAAAATCTCTGAGACGCACCAAAAGCAGTGTTAAGAGGAAGTTTATTTCACTAAATACCTACCTCAAAAAGTAAAGATCTCAAATTAGTGATCTAAATCACACCTGGAAGAACTAGAAAACCAAGTACAGATAACCCCAAAGCTAGCAAAAGAGAAGAAATAAACTAAAACAAGAGTGGAACTGAATGAAATCAAGTCCCCAAAATGCATAAAAGAATCAATAAAACCAAAAGTTGGTTATTTGAAAGAATAATAAGAAAAGATAAACTATTAACTAGATTAACAAAGAGTAAAAGAGAGATAATGCAAAGAAGCACAATCAGAAATGACAAAGGTGACTTTACAATGGATCCCCCAGAAATACAAAGATTATCAAAGACTATTGTAAACACCTCCATGCACATAAAAAAACAAACAAACAAACAAAACTAGAGGAAATAGGTAAATTCTTGGAAACGATCTCTCAAGATTCAATAAGAAAAAATTAAAATGCTGAATAGACAAATATCAAGTTCCAAAATCAAATCACTAAAAAATCCTTACCAGTGACAAAAAGCCCTGGACCAGATGTATTCACAGCCTAGTACTACAAGATATACAAAGAAGACCTGGAATCAACCCTACCAAAACTATTTCAAAAAATCAAGAAGGAACTCTACCCTAATTCATTCTACAAAGCCAGTATCACCCTGATACCAAAACCAGGTAAAGACACAATAACAACAACAACAACAACAACAAAAAAAAAAAAACTACAGGCCAATATCCCTGATGAACATAGACATGAAAATCCTCAACAAAATACTAGCAAACAGAATTTTACAGAACACCCAAAAGTTAATTTACCATAATCAAGCAGACTTCATTCCTAGGATGTAAGGCTGTTTCAATATACGTAAACCTAACCATAATTCATCACTAAGACAGAATTTAAAACAAAAGCCATGTGATCATACCAATAGAAGTGGAAAAAATCTTTAGATAAAATCCAACATCCCTTCAACATGGAAATCCCCTGAAAATTAGGCATCTGATGTGGTTTGGCTATGTCCCAACCTAAATCTTATCTTGCATTATAACTTTCACAATTCCCATGTGTTGTGGGAGGTCCCTTGTGTGAGGTGATTTAATCATGGGGTGGGTCTTTCCTGTGTTGTTCTTATGATAGTGAGTGGATCTCACAAGAGCTGACGGTTTTAAAAATGGGAGTTACCAAAGAAAAGAGGTTTAATGAACTTACAGTTCCACGTGGCTGAAGAGGCCTGACAATCGTGGTGGAAGGTGAGACACACATCTCACATAGCAGCAGACAAAAGAAGAGGGCTTGTGCAGGGAAACTCCCTTGTGAAAGTTATAATGCAAGATAAGATTTAGGTTGGGACATAGCCAAACCACATCAGAAAATCCATCTATGAAAAACCAATAGCCAAGATCATACTGAACAGGCAAAAACTGGAAGCATTCCCCTTGAGAACTGGAACAAGACAAGGATACCTATTCTCACACTCCTATTCATCATAAACCTGAAAGTCCTAGCCAAAGCAATCAGGCAAGAGAAAGAAATAAAGAGAAAAGAGAAGCAAATATAAAAAGAGAAAGTCAAACTATCTTAACTAATGATAAGATTCTGTACCTAGAAACCCTAAAGATTGTCAAAAGCTTCCTGGAACAGATAAATGACTTTAGGTAAGTTTCTGGATACAAAATATATGTAAAAAATTCAGTAGTGCTTCTATACACCAACAATATTCAAGCTGAGAGACAAATCAATAATTCAATCCCATTTACAATTGCCACACACACACACACACAATCACACAAATACCTGAGAATACATTTAACCAAGGAGGTGAAGGATATCTACTAGGAAAACTAAAAAGTATTGCTAAAGGAAGGAGAAATGACACAAAAAAATGAAAAAAAAATTTCATGCTCATGGATTAGAAGAATCAATATTGTTAAAATGACCATATTGCCCAAAGCAATTTACAGATTCAATACTATTCCTATCAAACTACAATGTCAGTATTCACAGAATTAGAATAAAAGCTTCTAAAATTCATCCGGAACCATAAAGAGCCTGAACAGCCAAAGCAATCCTTAGCAAAGAGAACAAAATTGGAGGCATCAAACTACTCAACTTCAGACTATATTTTAAGGCTACAATAACAAAAACAGCATGGCACTGGTTGGTACAAAACAGATACCTAGAAATATAACAGAATATAAAACCCAGAAATAGAGTCACATATCTACTACAGTCATCTAATCTTCAACACAGTTGACAAAAATAAGCAATAAGGAAAGGAATGCCTATTAATAAATGGTGCTGAAAGAGCTGGCTAGCTATATGCAGAAGAATGACACTGGACCCCTACATTTCACCATATACAAAAATTAACTCATGGTGAATTAAAGATTTAAATGTAAGACTTCAAACTATAGGAAACCTAGAAGAAAACCTTGGAAACACCATTCTGGACAAGGGCCTTGGGAAATACTTAATAATTAAGTCCTCAAAAGCAATTGCAACAAAAACAAAAATTGACAAGTGATACCTAATGAAACTAAAGATCTTCTGCACACCAAAAGAAACTATCAACAGAGTAAACAGATTACCTAGAGAAACAAAAAACATTCAAAAACTATGCATTGGACAATGGTCTAATATTCAGAATCTGTAAGGAACTTAATTAATTAAACAAGCAAAAACAAAATCACTAAGAAATGAACAAAAGACATGAACAGAAATTTCTTAAAAGAAGGCATAGAAATGTCCAACAAAGGTGAAAAAATGCTCGGCATCACTAATCATGCAAGAAATGCAAATCAAAACCAAATAAGATGTCATCCCATACTAGTCGGAATGGCTATTATTAAAAAATTAAAGAAATACTGATGCTGGGTAGGCTGTGGAGAAAAGGGAACACTTGTACACTGTTGGGAATGTAAATTAGTTCATCCACTGTAGATGACAACGTGGAAAATGTCAAAAAACTTAAAACACAACCACCTTTTGACCTAGGAATTCCATTACTGGGTATACATTAAGAGAAAAAATATTTTCTATCAAAAGACACATGCTCTGATGTTCACTGCAGCACTATTTACAATAACAAAGCCATAGAATCAACCTATGTGCCCATCAACAGTGGTTTGGATAAAGAAAATGTGATACATACATATTATGGAATGCTACAAAGGCATCAAAAAGAATGAAATCTTATCCTTTACAGCAATATGAATACAGCTGCATGCCATTAACCTAAGCAAATTAATACAGGAACAGAAACCCAAATACCACGTGTTATCACTTATAATTGGGAGCTAAACATTGAGTACTCATGGGCATGAAGATGGTAAGGTAACAACAGACCCTGGGACTACCTGAGGGGAATGGGGCCAGGGCTGAAAAACTAGTGGGTACTGTGCTCAATACCTCGGTGATGGGATCTTTCATAGCCCAAACTTCAGCATTGGTCAATATACCCAGGTAACAAGCTTGCACATGTATCCTTGAATCTAAAATAACAGTTGAAAAGAAAAAAACTGAAAAAAAAAATAGTACTTCTCTCTCTTGAAAAGCTATCATTCGACCAGGCGCGGTGGCTCAAGCCTGTAATCCCAGCACTTTGGGAGGCCGAGACTGATGGATCATGAGGTCAGGAGATCAAGACCATCCTGGCTAACACGGTGAAACCCCGTCTCTACTAAAAAATACAAAACTAGCCGGGCGAGGTGGCGGGCACCTGTAGTCCCAGCTACTCGGGAGGCTGAGGCAGGAGAATGGTGTGAACCCGGGAGGCGGAGCTTGCAGTGAGCTGAGATCCGGCTACTGCACTCCAGCCTGGGCGACAGAGCGAGCCTCCGTCTCAAAAAAAAAAAAAAAAAAAAAAAAAAAAAAAAGCTATCATTCACTCTCTAAAGCCTAAGAAGTTACATAATATATTCTACAAATTAACTAGTGTCCTTATAAAACTAATGAAATTTTGCACTGATGACATTGTGTTGTACTTTTTATGAAATACAAGGCACAAAACCTTTTGTATCATTTAGACATTTTCAGTCTAATCAATCTCTAAGGTTACCATTTAATTCTCGGCAGTGCATTATAATTTGTTTGTATTTAGCATTTAAGTTATATTGTGAAGAGTAAGAAAAATGATATTGTAGTAAGAATGTTTATGATAATAACTGGAGTGTTGAACACATCTCTTCCGTGGACTGCATCGTCTGTATGACACTTGCGCACTTAGAGTACTTCCTTGATTTAGTGCTTTCTTATTCATACTTTCTTCCTCTGAAGACGGTAACATTTCTTCATATTGACCTTTCTCATTATCAGGCAAGTCTTTTGAAATTTATTATCTAGCTAATTTAATATTATTTTCTTTATTGTTGTGATGCTTCTTTTTCATTTCAAACTGTTGCTTTTGTTCTCGTTCTCTTGTGGGAAACCAAGAGGCTGGAGAGACCGAATGGGATGCAGGAGAGTTTATTTAAGGTGTACAACGGCTCAGCGGACATGCGTCCTAGAAGTCTGAGCACTAGACAAAGAAAGCAGTTGCCTTTTAAGCAGTTGATGGCGGATTTTATGTGATACAGGAAGCCGGTTTATAGAAGTGAGAACAAAAGCAGTTAATTATTATGAGACATTTTGAGATTTAGTTTACATTTTGGTAAAACATGTAACTTATACTTATTTATTTTATGACTTTGCAGTTGTATAGCAAGATGAAAAACAGAAACTTACAGATTTTATAAAATATGTCGGAAAGAGATAAGGTTAATGTTTTCCAGTTTTCACAGAAAGGTAGTTAGTATTTCTTAACTTTTACTTTAAGGGGGTTACTAATGCCTTTTACAGTTAAACCTTTTATTATTACTATTTTTTATTTTATAAGGATAATCAGATTTTTAAATTTTTCTACTTCAGTTCCTCAAGTACAACATGACTGTCCTCTGTGATTCTTTCTTGTTTCTGGACTCTTCTATACTTGGACTCCAGCCTTCACCAGCACCTAATTTTTAAGCTAATATATTTCATGTCATGGCTTCAGTGGCTTCTGAGTCACTTAAGGCAGTTTCCTCATTACCTATCACACTGTACTCACCCTTCTTCACTAAACAATAGCCATTGCGAGCTCTATGTTGCCACAGTACTCATTTCATTCCTTTTCTGGGTTTTATTCTCAGATCTTCACTGACATGCATGCAGGGCCACCACAATGTCCTATGGTTCCCCCTTGTTCTTCAGGATATTTGTGATGAGCAGCTGCATGGCTCCAGACCACTTCTGCTGTGTCTCAGTGATGCTGCTGGTCTCAGGACCTGAGAAGGGAAGGTCAGAGCCAGGAGAGATACCCAGGATAGCCATGGAGTGCTCTCAGGGCCACAGCCACTGCACCTGCTGTCATAGATAAGGCTACTTGCTTTGTTGTCACTATAAAATGACCTAGATGCCACAGCTGAGGCTGCCTCCACGGGCATATTTTATGATTAATATGTGTTTAAAGTTATTACATGCTTTTCAACATATAAAGATTTGTGCTCAGTACCTGGGTGATGGTATCATTCATACCCCAAACTTCGGCATCATACAACATACCCAGGTAACAGACTGAAAGAAGTAGTCATCCTCTCCCATTAAAAGATATTGTTCACTCTCTAAAGCATAAAAAAAATCATATTATCACTGATTTATATGCATTTTAAACTGGTACACAAGGACATCTTACCATAAAGAAACAAAGAAGAGCAACTTAATAACTAAATAAGTAGAAAAAAACTTATGCTCATGTGTAAGAAGGCTCATAATTTTTTCAAAGGCAAATTCTCTCCACATTGACATGTAGATTAAATGTCATCCTAATCTATACATCAGCAATAAATTTGGTAGAAATTGACAAACCAAATCTAAAATGTATTTGGAAATTCAAAGAACTAAAATAACTAAAACTTTTAAAGATATAACAAATTAAAATTACTCAGCCTGATTTTAACTCTTAATATAAATGAGGATTGCATGGTCTTGTATTGCTGACACATTTGTTCATATAGTTGACTATATTAATGTGGTATAGTATTACATACATTATTTTGTATTAGTTTATATATATATTAATTATATATTCTTTATATATCATATATAATTATAGATTGTATTTATAGTTATATGAGGTATTAGAGTGTATATTATATCAACTGCTATCTAATTTTACTGTATCTATTTTTACACTATATAATGATATGTAATATGTAATTTCATTACATAATTATATTGTATGTAGAATATATACTATATACATAGTGTAAATATTTTGTACAAAATATATATACACTACATATATAATATACACTCTATATACAATATTATGTAATAAACACTATGTATACAATGATATATAATGGTGAAATAATAGAGAATTCAGAAATAGATCGCACAATATATTTTATGATAAAAGTACCAAAATAACTTTATGGAAAACAATGCCAGAGTAAATGAATTGAAGAAAAGCCAGTGTTTCTAAAATAGGGCTTTAAAATTGAATATCCACCTTAAAACAATAAATCTTAATTTATACATAGTATCACATACAAAATTACCTAAAATAGATTATAGAAGGTACCACAAAATCTAGAGCTATAAACTTATAGAAATAAACAAACAAAAAACAAAGAAATACCTTTGCAAATTTGGGTAGGTAAAAATAAAACATAGAGAAAATTATGGCTAAGTCGGTCTTTTCCAAAATTAAAACTACCACTTGTCTACGTGTGTGTGTGTGTGTGTGTGTGTGTGTGTGTGTGTGTGTGTGTATTCTAGCCAAAGGCTAGGTGAATATTTTTTAATATATTATTTACAAAGTATTTTTATACATGTAAAATCTTATGCAACCCATATAGAAATTGATAACATATTTTATCAGATCTTTCATAATATGTGTGTATGGGTGTGTGGGTATGTGTATATATGTGTGACTATTAAGTACATAAAAGATGGTCTACATTATTAGTCAGCAGAAATATACAAATTAAAATCACAATGGGATACTACTTCATATGCACTAGAATAGCTAAAAATAAAAGAAATTATAATACCATGTTGCAAAGGATGTGGAGCAATTGAAACTCTCATATGTTTCCAGAAATATTACAAGAGCCTACAACCACTGTATCAATTATTTATAGAGCAACTGCAATTATTTATAGCATTTAAGAAGTTAAACATCCATCTCTGCTGTGACTCAGGAATTTTACTCCTAGAAATTTACCCAAAGGGTATAAAAACAAATGTCTATAAAATATCTTATATAGAAGTGTCTATAAGCAGTTTATTTCATTTTGTTTGTTTATCTATGTGTTTTACTGCCTGAAACAGGAAACACAGATCCGCAGGAACAAATAAATGAATATATATCCATACTATGGGGTGCTATCTCATAATTCAAAAGAAAAACTAGTAATACCAGAAAAAAAATATAAATGGATTGAAAACCTTGGATTCTGACTCGGAAAAACCTGGCACAAAAGAGTAATTGTTATTTATTTTATTTGGGGCTGTGGAAATAACAAACTTAATATATTGTGAAAAAAAAAACAGATCTGGGAGTTGAATGGGTTCCTGGAAAAAGCCATTTGAATTAGAAGTAATAATGAGGAAAAGCTATTTATCTACACTTATTTTTTTTTTTTTCAGTCTCACTCTTAACATTAAAGACTTAACTTTAAAAGACTAGGCTATTTTCCCCAGGACAGGTTGTTAGAACCTGACTTGGACTCCACCTTCCTGAGACTGCTCTTCAAATACCAACAACCATGACTTCTGCAATACCCCAGTGACCACGGAAGACAATTTCTATTTTACTACCAGAAGTGCCCGAAATTGACAGCGTATTAGTGAAATCATATCAAAACCATACTGAATACAAGACGGAAATTTCTGTCTCTGCTTTTCATTCCGCGTCATTTGCCAACTATTGCCAAATAAAAAAATTAAGAGTTCAGAATACCAGGAAGGACACCGTTAAGATTAAATTTGAGAAAGAGAGAACCAATCCCCAACTCCAGAATAGATCTCCAAGGCAAATGTATTGTTGCCAAAGACAGCAGGAAGAACTCAGTGGGTTAGAGTTAAGCGACTGTCATAGTAGATCAATGGTCCCTTACTCATGACCTGTGAAATTAAGCCCAAATAGAAAAGGAACAACAACAACAACAACAACAACAACAACAACAAACCACTGACAAGGTGTCTCTGACAATGTTTTCACTATGCATTTACCACCCGTATGGGAAAAAAGTCTGTCCAAACAAATTATGTCCTTTCTCAAAGAGTTGTGTTTAGAGATATGCTGACATCAAGGAACATTTAAAAATTATTATCATCAGTTCCTTGTTGAGGGGAATTGAGGGGAATTTATTTTCTGTCGTTCCGTATCAGAACCTCGTAATGTAATATCCATTTCCCTTTGGTTTTTTTTTTTTTTTTTTTTTTTTTTTTTTTTTTTTTTTTTTTTTTTTTTTAGACAGAGTCTCACACTGTCGCCCAGCCTGGAGTGCAGTGGCCGGATCTCAGCTCACTGCAAGCTCCGCCTCCCGGGTTCACGCCATTCTCCTGCCTCAGCCTCCCGAGTAGCTGGGACTACAGGCGCCCACCACCACCCCCAGCTAATATTTGTATTTCTAGTAGAGACGGTGTTTCACTATGTTAGCCAGGATGGTCTCGATCTCCTGACCTCGTGATCCGTTCGCCTCAGCCTCCCAAAGTGCTGGGGTTACAGGCGTGAGCCACGGCGCCCGGCCTCATTTGCTCTTATGTTCTGTGTTTCTGGAACTCAGATCTGCCTCACCCTGGCCCCCATCTGGTGATGTTTCTCCATCATCTCTTGAGATAACACATTTGAGTTCTGCATCCACAGTGATGTTTTCTCTGCCTTTTGCTGCAGAATTGCTATATCTGTTAAACCGAGGAAGGTTTCTTCCTTGTCCTCACATTTATTTCTACTGTAGGATTGTCCTTAATAGATTATTGAGCTGAAGTTCAGCCAAATGTTTCTGAAGCTTGGGTCCCAGGAATTCCAATTGGTTTCTGGAATTGAGTAACTTTTTTCTTTTACTTTTCTTTTCTATCTGATTCAGACATTTGTTTTTCTGACATTCTCTTCCAGGTTTGATATGTTGGTGACTCTCATTGTAAGTAATATGAAATCAATTCCTTATGTTTCTCCTAAAATTATCTATTTTCAAATCAATTCTGTTGACCTTTTCTCACTCAGTTGGTAATACCACCAATGAAATATTTTTTTTCCATTGGTCCAACCAGGCATACACTTAATACATAATTATCTTGCCTGAGATCTCATTCATAATTTTCATCTATTTGTGCCTTTTAAGAGGCTTAATGCTATAATTTTCCCAGCAGCTCACAGAGCACAAACAAGGTATATGTATCTACATCTTCAGTAACTCTATCACTTTGACCACACTTAATGTTACTTTAATTATTGTATATTATCTTCCATCTTAAAATTGCATATGTATACATATATTCTATAACCACATGGTACAGCTTTTTGCTATCTTTAAGGGTGTTTCCCATATAATAATGAAATCATCTGCCCTTTATCTGATGTTCTCTTTAACAGCAGTTTGCATGGCCCATTTTCCTCCTTTCATTTTCTTGGCCAGTCGTGTACACATTAAAAATAAAACTCAGTTTTGCTCCGTAACAGAAGAAATTCAGGTGCTTCAAAATTTAACGGAATCAGATATCATTTTACCCCCTGATGCTTACAGGGCATGTAAACACTTTTCTTCTTTGTACACTAATGCTTTGCCTTAGCCAAGCATGTTTAGGAAAATCTGTGCCTGAAAAATAAGCTATGGTATCTGGCTTCCTAAAATCCTGCCTTTATGAACACTCATTTTGTTTAGGTTTCTGTGGTCATTATGCCTTAACTTGTATTTCTTCCTCACTATAAAGAGAATCATTTATGGATGAAGCTTCTTTGATCTGTATTAAGCTGCCAAGATCAAAATACCCTATGGCTAGGTTAAAATCACTCACTCTAGTACTGAAAAAAATCTTACAAACATAAGAACCTCCTCCCTTTAGCCCAATGTAACCTTCTCAAACCATGTAAGAAATTAAATCATCTATCAAAAAATAAAGTACAAGCCCCAGCATCGTGCTCCAGTCTTCATGAAATTTTCTCTGTGTAAATGCTGTGCACTCCTGAATTCCACTATTTTTAATTTTGTGTCTCAATATTTTTAGCCCCATTATTAAGGACTCTAAAGACTTCTAGCAACGAATACTTACCTTCCCTACCCAATCTGTGATATCAAACGGTGGAGAGGTAGGTAAAATTACAAGTACAGATTGAAGACTGAGAGTCCAATGTGGGATTAGGGCAAGACTTCTCCTTCACCATGCTTCTCCGCTTCTGCTTGGCCCTCGTGGGTTCTAGTGTCTTAAAAGAGTAGAGTAGAGTAGTCCTTTTCCCTGCTATTTTCCAAAGTTAGTAACTGAATTTGTTACTCTACTTCCTTAGGTTAACAAATAAGGTGGATGGAGACCTTGAAGGTATATGAGGAAGAAATCTCTTTTTCAGGGAAATCAAGAATATAAATAAAAGACAGGCAAAAAACTACCACGTAAATGCAAACCAAATGATAAAGAGACAAGATAGTAGCAGAATACCATGAACTAAAAACACAAGTATATTTCATAAAATATGAAATTTTGGCCAAAAAAGCAGTCAAATAATATAAATTATCATTAAGAATATGGGAAAACAGACCCAAGTAGGTACCGCTGGTTGACACATAAATGGTAATAGCTTATCTAGAAAACAGTATGACAGTACTTAATAATATTAAGTCTGTGTCTACCTTACAATGCAGCAGTTAGATGTTGAGTATTTGCTGCAGAGAAACACACACCCCTGGCCGTATGTGTCATGCACAGGAATAGCAGATAAAACTGACTTGCAAATATAAGATGTGGATTTATATCCTGGAATGACACCGTAGCTAGAAACAATAAATTAGAAATATGTACAGTAACAAAAAGACAGTGTTTGATGAACTATGAAAGCTACAAAATCTATAGAACCATATATTTTATGTTTATTAGAACACATAAACACTCAACATGAAATGGACATTATTTTATGAGAACACATACATATGCAAGCATATGTCAAACGTAGTAGTATGAAAGCCTAAGGGCACAAGCAAAATGAAAAATGAAAGAAATTTTTGTAATGATCTGTAGTAATTATATGCCATGAATCAGACGAATGATCAATGATCATCACTACATATTTCCCACAAAATAAATTGTAAACAGCAAAAGGAAATGGCAAATACCCACTACAAAATACTCAACTGATACATAAAGGAAAACACAGTGGCAGTAAATACTTTAAGAATTTCTCAACATCACTACTAATTGCAGCACTGCAAATAAAAACAATAAGGTATTAATTCTTACCCATATATTTGTAAAATAAAGATTGGAAAGTACTACATGTTTGGAAAAATGTATGGTAAATAAAGGATCCTCTCTGTTCTTGGAAGTGTAAATTTCTATATTCATTTTAGAGGGAAATAGTGGAAGCATTTTGTAATATTTAATTTAAATTTCCTTTTAATAGACAATTTCATTACCTGCTCATGTTATCTACACATGCATAGAGGATAGGGAGAAAGTACAAGAAAGCTTATTATAATTTTGATTATAATAGAGAATAATTAGAAATAAATAGATAGGCATCAATATGTGAGCAACAAAAGAAATTGAAGTGTTGCTACTTTGGAATATGATATGGTAGTACAATGAACATGGTAGAATTTGTTGTAAATAGGATTACATAGAAGGTATTTAAGCATATGTTGAATAAATTTAAACAAGAACAAAAATGCAATACAATAAGATAAATTGAGAAATAGGGAGAAATATTTAGTGTATGCATCCTTTGTTTTATTGATTTAACTAACACAGCTAGTAACAATTTCATTTTCTTGTAACACTCTCAGAGCTCCCCTGTAAATAAATGTTCATTTTCTGCTGATGGTACTGCCTGTGTCCAGGTAAAGATATACATATCCTAATCCATTAATTTATGTGGTGTACTAATCAGATTTGTCTAGATTATAACTCCATAATAACTTCCAAATCTTAGGGGTTTACAAGAAGTAAGATGTATTTTTCATGTACACTACATGTTTATTACAACTCAACTGCATGTCGTCTTCACTTATAAACTCATGCTGATGGGACAGCACCTATCTAGATCATTTGCCAAGGTCAAACAGAAAGAAGAAGCGTTCATGCAAACTGTTCCCTGGCTCCTAAAAGTTTCTGCTCTGGAGTGCCACATTTCTGCTCACTTGTAATTGGCCAAAGTAAGTTATATGCAATCCTAAAATCACTGTAGTGGGGAAGCATAAATCTTCCCCAGAGAGGAACACTGAATATTTTCTGGTAATAATACCATCTAACATAGTGTGTTAATGAAAGGCACCTATACGAGGTGAACTTACACAGAAATGTAAAACTTGATTCGTTTAATTCAGATTTTTAAAAGTTATTCTGAACTAATTGTAAATTGCTATGTTAGCAATTTACAAAAGTTGAATTATCACAAGTTAGTGTTATAGGCACTTGGCATGTGAGCCTTAAGCAACACCACTTGGAGCCGATGATGACAATGTTTGATGAATGGTATCATCAGAGATGGGATGATACTGAAAATCTGGTCAGTCAACTCCTAAGTTAATATGAAAGGCAGCTAACTATTCCATTTTCTGTGTATTGTGAAGGGTGTGTGGTAATGGATACCTGTATATTGAAAAGTTGTCTGTTGCATTTCAGAAATAAAATAAACATTTTTTGTAAGTGTTTTCCTAGAAAAGATAATTATTTATTTTGTGATTAAATCAGAATCATATAATTATATTGATATGATTTTTAAAACCCTACATATGATTGTTCCTCTCTAATTTTCTAATTGGATATAAAATTCTTTGGAGAAAGAGATTTTCCCCCCTTTTGTAGCTATCCCGAGGCTATTTTATTCCCTTTTATAATTAATATTTTAATACCAATTTATTTCATTTGTTTTATATTTATTATTCATATTATATACTTACATGATTCCCTTTTCTATTTATTCCTTTTATGTAAATATTTTATTATATATTTATTACCTTTTATATTTATTACATGTTTATTTTATTCCCTTTTATTTATTATGTTCCTTTTATAGCTGAGATTACTTATTTTATTTGTTTGTGTACCAAGTCAGTAATCCTAATTAACAGATAATAATCCTTACTTCTCGAATGGTCATTTTTATGTGCACATTCCATTTATTCATAGAGTTGTAAATGATGATTTATTTAGTGAATTGGCTAATGGTCATGATTTGTGCAATTACTGACAAAAAGGTGGCTGCAGATAGGACACCGATGAATACCTTCAATTATTGTTAAAAATACTGAATCAAGTCCAACTTTGTCAAAATAATCAGGAGATTTATTATAATTTGGCTATTTTCCTGAATATGGAAAGACCCCTAAGATAAAAATTGGCCTAAGACCATTCTAAAAACAAAACAAAACAAAGGAACAACAAAGACTTTCCCTTTCTTCTGTTTTCATTTAGCCTCACAATGCTAAGGCAGAAGAGATTCATGACACGATTGTATCACACTAGGGAAATTGACACAACACTGAATTACTGGGGCAAGTGTCAGCTTTTCCTTCTAAATGAAGAAAATCTCGTGCTCCACCTCCCCATAACAGCTCTTTTCCAGAAACTGAGTTTTTAGAAATTCACCCATACCATGTGTTCCTCTGTGACCATGTTAACATCTTCTTTCCTCTGGTGACTAAGGGTGAGCATTTCACACATAATGCTAGTAGCCTTTGCTCGACTTTTCCCTCACGTGTTGAATAGCATTGCAAATTAAACACACTTTAGATTGAAAAAGTGAAAAAGAAGTAGAAGGATTATACTAAAATAAACTCATTGTTGTATGGTTCACACTTTTTAACAAAGTTTAAGAAGACTTTTTTGACTCTGGCTACTCCTAGATGAAGGAAACCTAAAATATAGCTCTATACTTTAGCCTTGTGACTTTATAAGATAGGTCCAGTGAATCTCTTTTAACAGACATAAATATCTTTATGTTTAAATAGTCTCATGAGACCAATGTTAGAAAGAACTGAATCTCTCAAAAGGATGAGTATTTGTCATGCCTTCTTGAAATAACATTTATTTAAATAATCATATATCAAGTGAACTACATTCTACTTAATCTGAATTATATTTTTCATGAGATAAGCAAACTAGGTATTTGGTTTACTGGATTACAAATCCTACTGGAATTGACAATGCTCTACTCTTTCCTTTTTACTCAATTTGCTATTTCTCTCCTGTTCTTTTTTACTTCATTCTCCTTATTTTCTTCCTCTTTCTATAGCATTCTTCCTAACTTATTCATGTTTGCCCTAGGTCTTAGCCGCACAAAACATTACATATTGACCCAGATGGTACTAATGAAGAAAGGTGTTTCTCACCTTGGTGTGTATGTGTTTGTACAGGCTGCAGGGGAAAAAAAGGTAATTGCTTTTCTTTCTTTCCCTTTTTAGCTTCTTAGTTGAGACACTCTCCTGAAAATAACAGCCAAGTTAACAAAATTAAAACAAGCAGAAGTTCATTAACCCATTCTCATCGCAAGCAAAAGTTAATTAACCCATTCTTAACACGTGGGAGAGGCTTTAGTTCAAAATTATTTCTCATAAAGCAGAGGTTTAGAGGCTTTACTTAAATCGTATTTTAATAAAGAGCCATAAATCCTATATAGTGACAAGACAAAGGAGAGAGCAGTTTTCATCTTTTAAAAGATTTGAAATTATGGGAGAATAGTAAAACCTCTTCCCAAATGTCTCTGGTGTGTCTGAGGGTGCCTTTCCTGGGCCAATGAGAAAGTGTTGTCTCCAGAAAGAAAGGATTTATCGCTTACCATCAGGCAAACAGACGTTGAGGAAGAGTGTTTCCCTGCATTTTAGTGTCTTTAACTTAACAATTTTCAATATTTGGGGAGAAACATTTTCATTTACTTAATGTCAAACAAAACTATTAATAACTTTCTTTGTTTTCCAACCTTAAGTCTATATCTTGGGAGACACCTGAGGAAAAAGTCATTGAAACAACTATCACAAAGCAATTGGGGATTGATTCATAAACCTGAGTGTCAGTAGAAAGAAAAGTATCCAAGAAAAATTATAGATTTGCCTAATTTCCCATAATAATTCCGTGGCTCTACCCTCTGGCTCAATGGCCCAATGGAAGTTGATTCTTTCTATCACACTGGTAACATATATCCCTTTTCTTCCCAGCACTGAAAATTGTGATGAGTAGACTCAAGGTCCTTTCCCCCAAATATTCTGGGGAGACTGAAATATTTTAATAATTTATGTTTTATCAATAATATATTAAAAAATATCATAACAGGTTTTCTTATAAAATATGTCCCCAAATTTATAGAAAATATACTTTAATTATTTCAAAGTTAATAGCAATAAAATTAATGTAAGACTATATTTTATAGCAATATCATTGTGTAAAGAAATCCTGATCGTCAGTGTCAAAATATACAGATGAGAACAACATTATGAACACNATATAACTTAACCATCCCACTTTATTTCCAAAATAGTTACTTCATTTTAAAAGGCACAGCAACTCAACAGGTTAGCTGTTATTTAATTCCATTTTCATTAAGGGGCAGAATAATTCATTCAATTTTATAGGTTTTTTTTTTTTTTTTTTGTCTCTTATCCTCACTTTTTGTCATCTGTTATCATTTAATAAGGATCAGCACGAAGGTGTCTAAATAAGTCCATGCTGCTCCACATATAATCTTTCTGTTCCATTATTACACTCACACCCTTTCATTGCCATTGTACCATTACAAGTTAAGATTTTTTGTTTTTTGTTTGTTTGCTTGTTTTCCAAATAATACCAAACATGAACTTTTAATGATGAAATTCATATTAGCTGTATTTATTTTGCATATTATGCATTAGCATATAGGCTTTAAAATACGTTAGTGTACTGCACCAACTTCTCTAATATGTTCCTCTGTGAACAATACTTGAGTCAAAGAAGAAATCAAATAGAAAATGTATCTCGAGATGTCAAAAATATCATTTCAAATATCTTGAGACAAATGCCAACGAAAACACAATATGCCAAAACTTATGGGACACAGCAAAACAGTAAGAGGAAAGTTTATAGCAGTAAATGCCTACGTTAAAAAAGAAGGAAGATGTGAAATAAGCAACCTAACTACACTTTTTAGAACTAAATGAAGAAGAAAAAATAAAAACTAAGTCCAAGTTAGTAGAATGAAGGAAATAACAAAGATTAGAGAATAAATAAAAGAAATAGAACATACAAAAACAATACAAAAAATTACAAAACTGAGTTGGTTTTGGAAAAGATAAACAAAATTGAGAAGCTCTTAGACAAACAGAAGACTCAAATGAATAAAATCAGAAATGAACATTTTCCCCCTTCTACTCCAATTACTTGTTTAAAATCACTTTCAATAGATTAATAATTCAGCTAGTGAATATATATTTTTAGTCTAGGTATATCAAGATATTCTTTTCATTATATTTGTAACTGAGAATTACTATGTTGATATTTATGATGGAAAATTTTAAAAATGAGGAAATGGGAAATGCAAAAACCATGAATTAACAACATTGAGAGAGCAATTAAAATAATGTATCACTGATTAAGCAATTACATGAAATCTAGTCAAATATGATAGGTAACAATTTTCAAGAAATGATCAACCTTATGTTGGGGAAGCTAATAATCTAAATAATTTCACCCACTGTAATTTACGCACTTACGTTAAAGAACTACAATCTGTGTTCAAAGTAGGTGCAATATGAAACAAAAGAGATACTTCCTCAGAGAATATAGTAAGAGCAAACAAGCATAAATAAGGTGTACTCCTTAAGAAATTTTAATTAGATTAAGATATTTACATATTTTTATCACAGTTTGTACCAAATCTCTAGACACTCAAACAATATAATCATTTAAGCTTTTTGAATACTACACTTCTAGGCCATATTGTGTTCAAACTCACTTGTGTGTGGAATATAAAGTTAAATAGTTGAGATTCTTTTAAAGCCTATAAATATATTTGGGTCTGTCAAATAAAATGTATTGCATTGATTTTGACCAATTTTACTTGATAAGTTGCTTTTGGAAAATGACTAGCACACCTGAAATAACTAGCTTTTGGAAAAGACAAAAATAAATAGTGTCTGAGCATGTTAACAAAACCTTCCTTCTTTGAAAACAATGATTATCTGTGATTTTCTTACTCCTCAATTTTTTTTCTCTCTCTCTTCCCTTCTGTTTGTTAATAAAATACTGACAAGTTTAGTTTAGGTATTAAATCAATTTCAAACTAAAATGTGCAGTTGAAAATTTTACTTCTATTAAATAATATTTGAATTTGGCTAACATATTTTTCAGCTCCAATAATTCATTTCTGTGGCATTCTTGGTACACCCAAACCCCTAGTATGAACTTGATCTTTATCATTCTGTCTGGCACAATAACATTTCTCGATACCCTGGCATTTTCCTTTTTCACTTTATAAAGGCAAAATTATAAATTTTTAATATCTTTATCGCCTTTACTGGGAGTTTTTTAAGAACTGCTCTTCCTTTAAATGTAAATATCCTTTATTAATAAAAATGCTATTTTCAGACAAGAAAAATAATTATTTTTCTTTATTACTATTTTTCTCACTGTATGTACTATGATAGATACTTACTTTTCACTACTAAGCTTTTTGGAACAATTTTTTAAGTTAGTTATGAACATATAATAATTCTAATAATAACCTATATCTAGGAATATTTCAAATTTTAAGTTTGCCAAAGTAATGGCCTATAAACCTATTTTTTCATTTTAATATAAGAGAAATAAAAGCATTTTGATTTGTTAGTAAATGCAACATTAAGGAGCTGCATTTTTTTTCTGCTGTTTGCAGTAGCTTTCATTTTTATATGAAACATTTTGCTTTCACAAAATATAAGATATCCACTCTCAAGTATAAATAGAAACGGCTATTCTCAGACTTAATACCAATATGTTTAAATACGTTACTCTCAACGGCCTGATCTCAAGCAAGGTGACTTAAGGTTTAGAATATATTATCTCTTTGGAGTTTAGGAAACCATTATAGGGGGACACATGGGAAAGAGTTGTTGTGTACCATGACATCTTACACTGTAGAATTCAAAAGTTTCAGAAAAGCTTTTTATGATAATAATCTTTTAAAAATAAGCCCATGTTCCTATTTTCTTTAAATCTTTGCCTCATGTGAACTGTGAAAGAGATGAAATCAATCCAAAATTAAAATAATGTATAAATATACCATGCAAAAATTCCATTTCTTATTAATCTCTTCTTTCTTTATTCAGACTTACCCAATTCCTTAAAATTCCTTAAAACCATACAAAAGTATGTGTGTGTGCATACATATGTGTGTGTATACACACACACACACACATATGTACACATACATATACACATACACACAGAACTTCCTTCTTTGTTAAAGTTCCATAACATTTTATTTTCTTTGGTGGAGGTGGGGCTATCAGTATGCACATATGAGCTAATTCCAATTAAGGAAATATTCCTGTGAAGTAAATACATACACATCATTTTAAATTGTTAATCTGCTTCTTTTTTTTTTTTTAACAAACAAACCAATGAAACACACTTTAAACATGAATTAAACACAAGGATAACTAGTAGTGATGGATTTCATTATAATTATTAAAAATCACATTCTGTGTTTCACTAAGAGTGTTTACAAATGGACAGGCTCATTGAAAAAATTGGTGTTCAGTAGGGTTAATCAATTCAACTCATTAAATTATTGAGCATCTTACATTCTTCTGTAGGTAGTCCAAAATATGATTTGAATTTCTTAATGAAAAGATCCTTTGTAACCATGCATCTCCTATATAATTAAATGCTCTGTCCATAAGAAAGACAACAGTTTAGAAGGTCCTCATCACATGCGTAAGCAATCGGATAGTACTTAGCAGTTCACATTTCTTCTCCACCTTGCCCTCTGCTTGACCCTCGACCCAAATTCTCGATTTCCTAGATAGATTTTTTGTTTTGCTTTACCTTCTATTTTGAATCTAACATGTGAGAGCAAATGAATGATTTTCTGCTCCTCTTAGAAATTTTGCTATTTGGTGTAAGCTCATTGTAAGCAATTAGAGAAAAGACTTTCAAAAAGTAATATTTAAAATAGTATCTCACTACACCTGTTAAATAGACATTAAACAGTCAGAGTTTTGGCAATATGTCAGAGGTAACTTAGAGTAAACATCAATTACTATTTTTGAAAAGTATACAGATCTTGATCTTGTTGGTTGTCATTCTCATTTCTTATTCTCTTTAAATAAACTGTTTTTTTGTTGTGTATTATTGTGCTTGGCTTTTCCTGTCTACATCTTTTATTGCTCCATGCTCCAGCCTTCCTGGTGTGTTCTGTATCCTGAGGCTGGCCCCTGGCACCTGCATCTCCCAGGCTACTTGTCTTTCTGATTTCTCATTTGGTAAGGCTAGTGGAATCCAATGGCAAAAGGAGACATTAGAGGGTAAAGGAGAGAGAGAGACAGTGCCTTTCTCTTCTGCCCTTCTCCACATCGGAGCTGTTTTTCTCATCCCTCCTCAATGATTCCACCTAATTCTGGTCTCCCCAAAATCCATCAGCCATAAAGGTACTAATAACTTCTTGTGATCACTAATATCTGAGTACTTCAGCTTTCCCTCTTCGCTTAGTATATGATCAAAATATTAGTAGAACCCTCATTAATGTCTCTTGACTTTTTGTTCCCTTACCATAAAACTCTTAAAATTTTCTTTACTTTTGCCTCCAAAACCTGTTCTCTTAAACTCATCGAATTAGGTTTTGTCATTCTCTTTAAATACATGAATTCTTCAATCCCCAAATAATACTCCAACAGTTCATTTGAAGTCTATTTTAACAGAATAAAAATGCAATTGATGATTCTCTCTTTTGATTCAACAATTTTTAACCTGGCTTCCTAATTTATTACCATTTGCTGTCTTCTCCTGATAACTTAACGATGGATTGTTTGGGGCTCTGTACCTGATTTAGTTTTTGTCTCTTCCTGTATTCACTGTCTTGAAGATAGCATCTCAACACATGGATTTATGTATCATCTATATGCTGATGACTCTGGGATACCACAAATCACCTCAAAACATTGCAGTACAAAATAATTTAGTATTATTTTGTAGGACTCAGACTGGCTGAATAAATTCAGCTCAACAGTTGTCACTTGGAGCCTATCATACAGTTGCAGTTAGCTGTCCACAGAACTGACTGCTGTCATCTGAAGACTTAATTAGACTGGTCATCCAAAATGTGTTTTACACTTAGCTATCTGGAATCTGGACTGATATGACTAGTTTTAATACAACCAGACCCTTTGCAGACATGTTCTTCTCTCCAAGTGTCCTTTCCATGTGGCTACCTTGGATTTCTTCACAACATAACAAGCTAAAGTTAGCCAAACTCACATGTGCAAACTGAAAGTATGTATGCTTCTTACATAACAACTGGCTTCCTCCAAGGTAAGTGGAGCAATCAATCAAGACTTCTTGTCATTTAAACTTTAAAGTCATGCAACATCAGATTGGTCACATTTTATTTGTTACAAACCAACATAGATTCAACAGGAAAAGATCACCCAAGCCCATGAATATAGGAAGTTGTGGTTCACTGGATGGGGACATGTTGGAGGATTAGCCACCATAACTTTAAAATCTGATCCCCCTTCCTTACTCAGACTCTTTACTCCCATCTCAAGCTATGTACTTACAACGGTCATCTTCTAAATATGTTAAGCTCAGGATATTCAAATCTGAGTTCCTGATATTTTGCCCAAATCAGTATCTGCCCACACATTTTCCATTTCAGTTGAGAGCAGGCCCTTCAATCTTGCTGCCATTTGACTTGAAAATCTTAGAGCATGCTTAACTCTCCCCCTTCTCTCATGACATCTCATCCAACATTTGAAGAGATGATGTTCTTTCTACCTTTAGAATACATTAATAATCAAACTACTTCTCATTTATTTCTCTCCATCCTTGCTTGAACTTTGAACATCTATCATCTCTGGCATAGGTGACTGTAGAAGACTTCTAAATAATTCCACTGCTCTGATCTTGCTCCTTCTTGTCTATGCTCAGTAAGGTAGCTAGAGGAGTCCTGGGTACCCACAGGTTAGATCATGTCTCTTCCCTGCACAAAGCTTAAACTTAAAATCCAAGTAACCTGCAGGGCTCTAGGCCTTTCTTTCCCTTTTCAACCTCATCTCTTGTATTCTTTGCCTCTGTTTTCTAAAGCTTCACTGACCTACTTTCTGATTCCATGAACACCATATCATTACACGAGCTTTCCCCTCTATCTGGAAAGTTTCCCACCCCATATCTGAATGTGTATTTGTCAATTTCTTCCAGTTTGTATCCAGGCTTTCTCAAGATATACTAGACCAGCCTCTCTATAATTACTAAAACTCAGAATTCTTATACACTTTCCCCTACTCTACAGTTTCTGTAGTGTGTATTACTCACTCAGGTCCTCAAATAAGGAAGGTTGTTTTGTTAAACATCCTTTTGTTATAACATTGATGACAAACATTGATTCCCAGCCAGGGTCACTGTGAGGAGTTTGTTGTTCTCTTCACATTTGCATGGGTTTTCTCTGGATACTCCAGTTTCCTCCCACCTATGCTGTCCATCTTAGGTTGACTGGCTGTCTGGGTGATCCCATTGTGAGTGAGGATGTGGGGACTGCTCGCTGCGATGGGATGGTGTCCTGTCCAATGCTGGCTCCCACCTTGCAACCTGAGCTGCTGAGAGAGACTCCAGCCACCCACGACTCTGAACTGGAATAAGTGGGTAAATAATTATTCTACTTTGTTTTATTAATCTTTCTTAAATGTATGTATAGCTCACATTTATTTCAATGTTTAATTTTAGAAGTTTTTTGGTGTTTATTTACAGGGCTATGCGAAGTACTTATGACCAAAATTATGCCACAGGAGCTTAAAAATCTTGTTTACTTAGGTATACTAAGTATACCTAGTATTAGACTAAGGTATAATTGCTTTCATCATACATTGTTTCTCTTAAAGTTGCGGTGTCCAAGAACTTATTCATGATATTTACTGAGGACTTACTGTACTATATAATTTTCTTTGTTTGTTTGTATGAGACATCTACTGGGTATAGGTACAAGCTTTTTGACTGTTGTCTTCACTGCTGTATTTAAATTATATTGAAGAGTGCCTAGCACATTGTAGGCAATAATACTTATTGCAATTTATGAATGTTTTCGCAAACATTCAAGGAGTGTATCTGACAAGCAGTGAAATTTGAGGTATGTGTAAGTGCATGTGCATGTATATGAGATTGTGTGTATGTGGATTGTGTCTGTGTGTGTTTCTGTGTGTGTTAGGGGTGTGTGTGTGCACATGTGTTAGGAGGAGTAGATTAGAGAACAGAGGAGAGTAGATATCAGCAGTGGCACATTTCACATAAGAAAGTTTATTCCTCACAAAAAAGGAATTGAATTAATATGCAGAGAGATAGAAGGAAATTGTCTAGAAGTGAAGATCATAGGTGTTGATGTTTTAGGCAGTTCATTTCTTCTTTCTGTGACGTAACTAGATTATAAGGGATAAGATTGGTAGGAAGGGTGGCTATACATAGCAGATGTTAAACAGCAATTTTTATTGAAGCAGCAGGGTTACAGCAGCCACAGAGGTAATGCCCCTTGCAGAGCAAGGCTACTCCATAGGCAGTGTGCCCAGAATAACCCAGAGGCAGTTCTGCACTTATATTTACACTCCTTTTTTTTTTTTTTTTTTTTTTTTTTGAGATGGAGTCCAGCTCTGTCAACCAGGCTGGAATGCAGTGACACATCTCAGCTCATTGCAACCTTCACCTCCCGGGATCAAGTGATTCCCCTGCCTCAGCCTCCTGAGTAGCTGGGATTACAGGCACCTGCCACTACGCTTGGCTAATTTTTTTATTTTTAGTAGAAACAGGGTTTCACCATGTGGTCACGCTGGTCTTGAACTCCTGACTTCAGATGATGCACTGGCCTCAGCCTCCCAAACTGCTGGGATTACAAGTGTGAGCCACCGCGCATGGCCTAAACTCACTTTTAACTATACGCGAATTAAGGAGCAATTCACACCGAAATTTCTAGTATGAGGATGGTAACCTCCAGGTCGTAGGGTTGCTGCCATGGTAAGGCGCTAGAACTTCTGGGTGTTGCCGTGGCAACAGTAAACTGTCATGTCACACTATTGGGCATGTCTGAGGGAAAGCGGCTTCTGTCCCAGACCTGTTTTAGCTAGTCCTGAATTTGGTCAGGTGTTCATGCTGCCACCTCTGGAGTTGAGTCTCCCCTCCTGAGTTGGGTCAGGCTTCTACCTCAGGGTGATGTCTGACTATACACTAATATCCATTGCCTGTTTTTCCTAAAGATATAATTTCCCACTTTTTAGCTAGCCTGTTCATTTACACACTTTATTTCCTTGCTTTTATAGTATTTAACTATAGATTCAAGATCAAGTGTCAGACAACAGGATGTGAGAGGATGTGATGATAAATTTCCAGATTATTTCCCTAAACACAAACTTGTTGACCCTAGCATTCCTTTTCTTCACAATTTACAGTCTAGAATGGGAACATATCTCTGAAGCTTGCTTAAATGCTGCAGATACAGAAAATCCTTTGAAAAACATTCAGGTAAAGTGATGAAAGGAAGCAAGTTCCCTTTGAAAGGGACTGAAAGAGAGCCAAATGAACTATATTCCTGTCTTACTTTAACCAGCATTTTCTTGTTTGCCAATTGGTCTTTGTTGCTTGTTTTTGAATCTATTTAATGTAGCATTATAGAATATTTAAAAAATATGAAAAGTAGTTCTTATAAGCCTTGGGCTAGATTTGGCAAAATTATAAAAATGATTTTGAGAGTGGTAACAATATTAGACTCATCTCTTACAAGGTCTTTCTGGATGCACAGTGGGGACCAATTAAATAGGATACCCTCTAAGGAAGTTAGTTTGCTAATGCAGGCAACACAGCTTTAAAGCTTATGTGAATAAGTGGTGCATCTATAATTTACTTAAAAAAGGAATGGTGGAAGATAAGCTAGCTTGAAAGGGAGAAACATTAAGATTGTAAGGTCTGTGGGAAATCTGAGTAATCCAGAAATGCCATGGAAATACAAATGTAGTGTCTACAGTGTCTATGTTGAACATTGGCATATTATGAAATGTTAATTATAATTGAAATCCTGAAAGCGAATAAGGCCACACAGCACAATGATAACATGAAAAGTGAATAGACAGCCAAATTCAGAAAAGAAAGAATATCAATACTTGTGGTTCACATAAATGAAAAAGAGAT
>NW_016810869.1:66451-125497 GCF_001698545.2 Rhinopithecus bieti | reverse complement strand
AAAAAAAAAAAAAAAAAAAACTGAGTATGAGCATCCACTAAGTAAAATGAAAATCAGAATAAAGTAAAATAAAATAAATGCT
Source organism: Rhinopithecus bieti (assembly GCF_001698545.2). Taxonomy (NCBI): domain Eukaryota; kingdom Metazoa; phylum Chordata; class Mammalia; order Primates; family Cercopithecidae; genus Rhinopithecus; species Rhinopithecus bieti. The sequence continues at coordinate 125,415 of NW_016810869.1, read as the reverse complement.
TCAGGAAGGATAACGTAGCCTATAATTTCAAATGCTGCTTAATAGTCAATATACCATCTAAGGGTTTTCTGAAGTTAGCACAGTAGAGATTATTGATGACTTAAGAGGGTGATTTCAATGGTGAAATAAAGTTGAATGTCAAATTATTGTGAGTTGAGAAACAAAAGGAAGAAAAATGATTTAAGATCCCTGACCAAATAAAAATATACTATTCAGCTTCATGCTGACATGCAAATCTAGAAAATAAATGACAAAGAAGAGGCACAAAGAGAAAATTGAGTGCTCATTAACACCACTAGATTGCTTAGGGCTATTCTCTCATTCAAATGAATCTGCAGCTTCTCCTTGCTAATGCACTGTCATGAAATTCTAATATTTGGTGTACTTCAGATAAAATACGGTAGTAAGATCACGGTTTTTTTTTGTTTTTTTTTTTTTTGAGACAAAGTCTCACTTTGTCACCCAGGCTAAAGTGCAGAGACATAATCATATATCACTGCAACCTTCACATCCTGGGTTCAAGTGATCCTCCCACCTCAGCCTCCCAAGTAGCAAAGACTACAGGTACCTGTCACCAATCCCAGCTGATTTTATTTTTGTATTTTGTTTTTATTTTGGAGAGACAACGTTTTGGCATGTTGTCCAGGCTAGTCTTGAACTCCTAGACTCAAGTACTCAACTCCTAGGCTCCACTGCCTCAGTTTCCCAAAGTGCTGGGATTACAAGAATTAGCCACAATGCCCATCCAAGATCCACATTCTTGAAGACAAGGATTAACATACTACTTTCTTTCCCAAACCCTTCGGTGCTTTCTCATTGACTTTGTAACAAAAATAAAATGCAGATTGGCAATCAGAGGATTAAAGAATATCTTTTAACCCATATAATTAAAGAATTTTATTTACAAATATTTTTACTTATTTGTCATAAGGTTATATTAGACAAATCAGTGCATATGCTTTTTAGGGTATTCTTCTGAAATTGTCTGTTTATAGGACAGCCCTTGATTGAACACTATCCACCGATTCCCCTAAATTTTATATTTCCAAATCAGTACTTTTAATTCCATATTCCTGTAATTATTGAATTAATATTAAACTACATTTGAAAGATAATGTAAAAATGTTTTATATATATGACTGTTTGCATTTATAGATCAGAAGAGTAGCAAATGACCAAAATAAAACCAGATATCTATTAAGAAAAGTTACTGAGAACATCTAAGAAGCATTGAATAGCCATAACAATTCAATACATGCTCCACTTGAGAGAGGAAGCAGTTAGAGGATTGTTCAAAGATAGAGAGAGAGCATCTCTGGAAGTGACAAATACTTGTCAGACCATATCTGCACCACCCCTGTAACTAATGGGAAGAAATGTGAACTTCCCCTTATGCCAGGATGTTTCAGAAAAGGCTTGTCTGAACTTAGGTGCTGACACAATAAATCAACCAAAATGTTCGTAACTTGATGCAATTCATTCTAATGTCATTAACATGACATTGGCATTGTGGTTTTAGCCCCTTGCAGGTTTCAGTTAGGCACTGATGGGTGATAACCAAGATGGAGTCACTGGCCAACCCCAGACATGTGCAAAGGCAACACTCTTAGTTGGGAAGTTTACCCCTCCCACATTGTGCAGAACCCACAGAAGACTTCCTTGCTCTTGCCACATAAAAGACCCAGAACTCAGCACCATTTCTGGCAACCAGCTTCCAGGTCCCCTTTCTTTGCTGAGAGCTTTCCATTTGCTTAATAAATCCTACTCTACTCACTTTCTGGTGGCTGCATGCCTGATTCTTCTTGGTCATGGGACAAGAACTTGGACTTAGCTGAACGAGGGACTAAACATACTGCAACACTTCAAGGCATAGATTAATGCCAATCTAGCTTAGAAGAGTTTCTGCCCAATCACTTCAACTCTATTTAATTTTCCTTCTTCTTCTCCTTCCACTCATCATTTTTTCCCCTTATTTGTATGATTTTGCCTTATTAAACATTTGCACATTTGTCTAATTCCCCTATTATTAAAGCAGTCATTGAGAACTCATCTGGCATATTTCTCTTACATAGAACTTCTAGAATGCAGTGTTCACTGAAGGAGCTTAACTGTTTTTAGTAAAATAAATGTATCGCTTCTGTATGGTTTAATAAGTTTCTAAAAATGTATTATTGGAAATTCAACAATTGACTTTAAATACAATACTTAATCCAGTCTAATGATTATTGATGTGCATATAATAAATTTTATTTCAACAATAATAAGGTGTGTCAATAACTGAACTAATATGTTATTTCTTTTTAAAGGCTGATTTTATTTATATTCCATATTTCTTAGGCCAACTTACAGACTAAGCTGGGCAAAAGCAACTTTTAGATCCTTATTTACATTAGAGTTCACTCTATATTTTCTGTGAGTTTTGAGAAATATGTAACTACATGTATCTACAGTTATAGTATCATATAGAGAGGTTTTACTGTATAAAATCCTCTGTGCTCTGCCAATTCATACCTCCCTTGCTCCAAGCCCTGGTAATTACTGATCTTTTTACTCTCTCCATAGTTCTGCCTTTTCCAGAATGTCCCATAGTTGGAATGCAGTATTCAGCTTTTTTTGATTGGCTATTTTTTACTTAGTCATATTCATTTAAGTTTTCTCCATTCTCCACTTTTATTGGTGAATACTTTTCATTCCAGATGTACCAGAAATTAATTTTATGAAACAGTATATAGATATTGCCATTTTAATTTAGAATTTGTTTAATTTTTTTAAATTTGAAACTTCAATTTTATATGGCATATTTATGTAATGATGTTTGTTTAAAATTGTGAACAAAAGATAAGTTTCAAATAAACTTGGAAAATACATTTGTTTTTTTCTCATTTTTACTCTAAAGGAAAATAGACCTAAGCCTGAGAATATTTTAAAACTGGTCATCAACGTACAATAGGAATCTCTATAACACTACAATTAATTTTCACCAAATTTATTTGTACTCTCCTGCTCATTTTATTTCTAAAGAATCAGAAAAAACACGTATATTAAATCATTTTAACATTTTTATAAATGGTGAAGTACTGATTTATCTTTACGTTTTTACTTAGTTTAAATGAAAAGGAACAATATTGAAAAGATTATTTGGAAGACAGATGAACTATGATAAAAGATTTATGTGTGTTTTAACTATGATTTATTCTAATAGCTTAAAGCATACCTTTAAGTGATACAAATTGGCATTTAGTTAAGTGGTTTATTTTTTTTCTTTTTAAGAAATGTCACCATTAAATAACATGTGAAATGATTTGCATTAGGTAATCAGTGGCATCAATACCACTGCTGATTTTTATTTTATTAAGGAAGCTAGGAAAATATCAGTTAATAAAAGTCATAAGGCACTGTTAACTGTGATAATATGATTGTTTTACACCATGATTCAAATTCCACCATTTTAAAGGTCATATTTATATTAGAAGTCTGTATACTTAAGAGGAATATATTTCAAACAGTACGTTAAGTCAAAATTGAGGTGAAAATAATAAAAATATGAAATATGACTATAGCTATTCTGCTTTTACTTGTTGCATATATATATACACACATATATATGCCCACAGAGAGACAGAGGAATAGAATATTTGAAGTAATGTGATGATTTATTTGTGTTGATAATCTTTATATGCGATAAACATATTTGCATACCTACAAAAATAAATCCATGCACTATGATTTACTAGAAAATTAGATTTTGTGTGGCATATGTATGCAATGATTTTCTCCAGTTTCAAAAAAGAGAGTTAATACCCTAATGCCAAAAAAATTTGTTGAGATAATTTTATAAAATATTAACCGTTTTGTTCTCTGTTTATTTACTATGAACAAAGAGTGTGAGATGTATTAATTTCCCATCTCAAAAATGCAGTCAAGTTTTTGAGTTCTGAGATAAGGATTATTGTAAAAGGAAGGTCTTGAAATGAGGAATAAGAGGTACTTGGGTTTTAGTGACAACCTGAAGAAGCAACACTGATGCCTAATGTTAAATAAAGGGAAAGATTTTTCAAGGGTTTGGAAGAGATACAGTTGCACAATCCAAGAAAGAAACATTGAAGTTGAGTAAATTAAAAATAGGAAGGGTTTGGTGGAAGGACAATAGTAGGAGATTGTAACCTGTTTTGAGAGTTTAAGGAGAGAGTCATCAGCAAGATTGTGGAATAAGGTGTCCCCAGCCCTAGGTGTGCCACAGAAATACAAATTTAATAATTATTCACAGACAATAATGACTTTGTGATAATTCTGAGCTCTAAGGTGGAGTTACAACACCCTAACAGAGCATACACACACAAAAAAAATGTTAAAAAGAGTAAAAATAAAATTCTATTTTGTCCACATCAACCCTCTCCTAAGCCAGCACAGTACAATGTTGAGAAGAATACCCTCAGTCTGAAGTTTCTCCAGTGGGGGAATATGGTTTGGCTGTGTCCCCATCCAAATCGCATCTTGAATTGCAACTCCCACAATCCCCATGTGTTGTGGGAGGAACCCAGTAAGAGGTGATTGAATTACAGGGGCAGGTCTTTCCGGCACTGTTCTTCTGATAGTGAATGAGTCTCATGTGATCTGATGATTTAAAAAATGGGAGTTTCCCTGCATACACTCTCTCTTTTTGCCTGCTACCATCCATATAAGACATAACTTGCTCCCCCTTGCCTTCCACCATGATTGTGAGGCCTCCCAAGCTGTGTGGAACTACAAGTCTATTAAACCTCTTTTTTCTTCCCAGTCTTGGGTATGTCTTTATCAGTGTTGTGAAAACAGACTAATACAGGGGGAAAGACTGACATAAACCTCCACCTTTCCCAGTGATTTGAGTCGTTTCCTAAAGGACTGCTTTGGTCTTGCCTCAAGCCTTATGCTGGGGCAGAGTTGCGGGGGTGGTGGAACAGCTAGAACCATCAAAAGCGGTGGGGTTTTTTAGCAGTCAATATGCATGGACCTTGATAGTAACTCCAGACTCCACCAGGAACCTTGCCCAGCCACAGCTCTCACCAGCGGCCTTGTCTGAGTATGTCCCTACCAGCCAGTCATGTCCTATACAGAACCAAGCCAAGAGACCATGCCAGATCATAAACCTCTCACAACAGAGGTCTCTCCCAACTTTAGCCTTAACCAGAAGCCTCAGAAACCTACAAAGCACTGGCATTGGACCCTGCCTGACCAATCCTGCTGACTTCAGCAGCAAGCCTAACCTACTCAGGGACTCTGCCAATTGGCCCTCTCAGAATCCCAGACAGGGCTAAGTAATGACAGTTTTTCCTGCTGAAGCCAGCCTGTAAAAACCAGAAAAAGTGGCCAGTTTCTCAAATATGCAGACACATATGAAAAAACACAAGGCATATGTCAGGAATATGTGACACTACCTAAGGAAAGTAATAAAGCTCCAATAGCAGACCTAAAGAAATGGAAATCTACACAATGTCTGAAAAGCAGTTTTTAATCCATCTTAAAGAAGTTCAGTGAGCTAGAAGAGAACACAGATAGACAACTAAACAAAACTCAGGAAAGCAATACATGAAGAGAATTAGAATTTCAACAAATATATTGAAAACCATAAAAAATTACAGCTAAAGAATACGATGACTGAGTTAAAAAATTTAATAGAAAGCTTTAAGAACAGAATAAATCAGACAAAATAAATAATTGGTGAACTTGAAGAGAAGTCATTTGAAATTTTCCAGTTAGAGGAACAAAAATGTAAAAACTAATGAAAAAAGTAAATATTTATAGGACACCATTAAGTGAAATGATATATGTATTATGAAATTCTCAGAAGGATAAGAGAATGAGAAATGGGAAGAAAGCATACTTAACTGAACAATAATTGAAAACTTTCCGAATCTGAGGAGGAAAGTGGGCATCCAGATTCAAGAAGTCCAGAGGTTACATCTGCACAAAGACACATCGTAATTCAGTTGTGAATAGTTTTGAAAGCAGCAAAAGAAAAGTGACTCATTAACACACAAGAGGATCTGTATAAAACTATCAGTGAATTTCTTTGCAGAATGTTTGTAATCTAAGAAAAAGTTAGATGGCATATTCAAATATTAAAATTAAAAAATGGTCCCAAGAATACTATATATACCAGAACAATCCTTTATCATTGAAGGAGAGATAAAGACTACCAGATAAACAAAATCAGGAAGTTTCTTACCACTAGACTTGCCCTACAAGAAGTGCTACAGGGAATTCTTGAAATGAATAGATGTTAAACAGCAAAATAAAAGCATATAAAAATACAAATCTCGGCCTGGCACAGTGGCTCACGCCTGTAATCCCAGCACTTTGGGAGGCCAAGGCAGGTGGATCATGAGGTCAGGAGATTGAGACCATCCTGGCTAACACAGTGAAACCCCATCTCTACTAAAAATGCAAAGAATTAGCCGGGCATGGTGGTGGGCACCTGTAGTCCCAGCTATGTGGGAGGTTGAGGCAGGAGAATGGCATGACCCCAGGAGGCGGAGCTTGCCATGAGCCAAGATCACGCCACTGCACTCCAGCTTGGGCACAGAGTGAGACCACATCTCAAAAAAATAAAATAAAATAAAATAAAAATTTCATCATTAACTATATTGACCAACAGAGTATTCCAATACTGTTATGATGGCACAAAAATTACTTTTAATGCTAGCATAAACTTTGAAAGATGAAAGTATTATAAATTACTATAACCACAAAATTAGCTAATGGATACACAATATAAAAGCAGTAAACTCTGACATCAATAACACAAAGAGTAGCAAGATGGAGAGTAAAAAACATAAGAGCTTTCATGTGCAATTGAAGTTAAGTTGTCAACTGCTTAAAATAAATTGTTATAACTCTAAGGGGTTCAATGCAAGCCTCATTGTAACTGCAAATAAACTATGGTAAATACACAAAGCACAAAAAGAAAGAAGAGACTGGTTATACCGCTAGACAGAGCTATTTGCTATGGCCAAGGAAAAAAATACATAGCATTGAATAGACTCAGCCACTCATCTTCCAGCATATCCCTGAAATGTCAGCATGGAAATCTCAGTAATCATCACAGTGGAAGAAAAAATATAGTTCTCCTTTCTGGAATTTTCTTGCGCAGTTCTAAAAGAGGAAATTGACTTCGAAATGTGATCAGGTAGAATGCTGTAACTCTGATTAATCCTCTGGATTGGAAGACCAACCAAATACATCTAAATTATTAAATTAAATAAATATTTTAACATACAAGCAAATAATTAAATAGAAGCAATTTTTCTACCCATTTCAAGAATAACTCTTATTCCTTATAACTCCCAATTGGAGTATTTTAAAGGGCACAATAAATCATATTCCCAAATTGCAATAAACTTGTTTGTATTATTTGATTTCTATATTCCCAGGGGCCTAGTTCCTAAGAAATTGCAAAGAAAATGTCTTGCTTATGGTTTATCAGAAATATTTGAAGATTGCTGTGCAATGGAAACATACAGTTTTTCTACTGTAGAACATTTTGTATTTGCAGCTACTTACCAGAATGCCAAGACTGATAGTATATCAGGGCCATTAATTAGAAAGTAGGGGATGGTGGATTATTCACAGTGAATTTTAATCAGAGTTTAGATGTCTATGGTTTTTAAATGATTTCCGTTGTTTTGTAGATCTCATTTCACAGAGTTGCAAACAAATAAACAAACAAAAATTGTTCTGATTGTGATCTAAAACATGTTGTATAATAATATTCACAGCCTTCTTTGTGGGAAAATTTTGCATTTCTGATTAAATGCATAAGAAACTTTCTGATAAATTTAATAGGATAAAGAACACTTCTGGAGAAGTAGTGATCCACAAACCCATATAATGTCAATCATATATCTTATTATTTTATTCAAACACTTTTTCCCATGTTTCTAACCTAATAGTTATCTAAAGTTTCTCTTTTGTATAAGAAGAAGGACTTATGAAGAAGGACTCTTATAATTGAGCTATAGAATCCTCTTTCTGGCAACATATTTGAAGGAAACTTGCTCTTTTTTATAATTATCCAAAACTTTCATTTTGTTTTGTTTGAAACAAGACCAGCATTCACTAAAGCTCCAAGTAATTATAATTAGAAATGTAACATGTGGCAAACAAGAAAGAAATATTTGAAAATTTATATACAAATAATTACATTCTCCACCGAGATTATTCAGTGATTTCTCTAGTCAATTTGAAAAATCTTCTGAAACACATATTTATGAATATCATATAAAGAGATATACATTTAACTTATAAAAAGGAGACATTAAAACTAATTCGGGCAATATGGTACCATGTCTTGTCTGATATTGTAGATTCATTGTTTTAAAAATGTTATCAATTTTAGGCCTGGTGTGGTGGCTCATGACTGTAATCCCAGCACTTTGGGAGGCTGAGACGGGCGGATCAAGAGGTCAGGAGATAAAGACCATCCTGGCTAACACGGTGAAATCCCGTCTCTACTAAAAATACAAAAAAGTTATCCAAGTGTGGTGGTGGGCACCTGTAGTTCCATCTACGTGGGAGGCTGGAGCAGGAGAATGGCCTGAACACAGGAGCTTGTAGTGAGCCAAGACTGCACCACTGCACTCCAGCCTGAGTGACAGAGCGAGATTCCATCTCAAAAAAAAAAAAAAAAAAAATCAATTTTCATGTGCCAGTTTTCTTGTGAGTATATATATTTTGAAATCCTGATTACATCGTTTGAACCCAAAATAGAAACTTCCAATTCTTTAGCACTTAGTATCTGTAAAAATTAGAAAGAAAATATCCATTCTCAGCAGAAGATAGGCATCATGCATAGTTATCGTAAAGTGGACCATAGAATAGATCTTTGGATTATGTTGTTGTTCTCAGAAAATAACATGGCTGTTTTTCTTGGTCTTTTATATATAAGTCCTATAGTTGTTATTTATTCATAAATAGAAAGCAATTTTGAACAGCTAATAACTTTTTAATTTAAAAAAGTTAAAAAACCTCTCAGATTAATAAGATACCTTCATAACTGCTGTATCATATATTTTAACTTAAGACAAAGCTTTGATAGCTGCATTCTTCCAAAATCTATTACCATATTCTCCAATAATTTTAATTATCATATCTTCATAACTTAAAAATCCTTTAAATAAACATTATAGCTTTAAGATGTCTAAGGACAATAGCTACATACGGCCCACACTTATTTGAGTGAAAATAATTGCAGCTAATAGCTTGAAACTGACAAAATATTTTCAATGAAGCTCTTTACTATTTAAAGATAAGTAGTTTCTATTATTCTGAATGTCTTTGTAAAATCCTAATTTGTTCATAGGATGATCCATCCTTTGTTTTTCCTCATAGAGTGAGAATAATCAGAAAATTGCAGTTCGACTTGGACCTTCCTTTTCCCCTGAAAGGTGTGCTACATGCCATCCACTGAGAATGCATTAGAAGAAAACTTTCGACATGGTTTTTTTTTCAGATTGTTTCAGTTTTTGTTTGGTTTTATTGTTAATTTATTTTGGGGGAGTCAGGCTTGTCTTTCTTCAGGGAAATTGACTTTCAGTTGTGGGCATTCATTATAATAAAGGGTCCTACACAAGCAGGGGCTAAATTCTCTTAGACGCTTAGCCAAACTTGTCACCTCTTGTTATTGTTGTTTTATACAAGTCAAAGGAGTTGTTAGAAAGATCATTTCTATTTCTGAAGTTTTAATTATAACTGAAATGTTGGTAAAAAGACTTGAGGGAAGGATTTCCTCCTCTGTATCCAAAGAAAACAAAGAATTACACTGTCAATAAACATATGAGAGTAGAAAAATTGTACAATACTGATTATAATTTTTTGACTTTAATCTCATTTAGATTCAGTGCAGAATTTCAAGAGCCATCAAGAAAAATACACAATTTATATAAACACAAACACACACACACATATATAATATAACATTCACTTGCTATGAAAAACCATTTTGGTCACTATTTTATTTCTAAACTCAATGAGTATATGCAACATTAAATGTTCTTAAATGTAAGAATGAATAAGTTTTCAAAAATATAAATGGGTACTTACTTTCCTTGGAATTAATGATAACATATCAAATGGGGAAAATGCAATTTTCTTTGTGGAATCTTTTATAAGTCTCAATGCTGTGTATGCTTTAAAAGTTTATGTTAGAAAAAAACTTAAAGATTTTTTTCATAGCTTTCATAAAAATTGCTTTATAACAGTGTGACTATAGGAGATATAAATATCATAAAGTGAGGCAAATATTATATTTTATAAATAGAACCAGCAGTATCACATATTTATGGGATACTGTAAATCATGTGAATTTTAGTTCTCAGAAACAATGATCACTTCCATTTTAAACTAAGTATTACTCTGTAAAGTAGTTTTGTTGTATTTTAAAATATACTCCTACCCCTACACTGATCAGCTTCATTCACTGTTTTCCAGGACAGAGCTAATGCTCCCATCTACAGAAAAATTCATGGCCAAAATATTTTCATGCATATGACATAAAAGTCCTAACATTTTAATGATTGACACTATTCTGATTGATTATTTTCTAGTTAGCATTTAAAACTTAAAAATAATGATGCTCAGAGTAAAAATTTAATGATATTTTGTAGTTTAAAATGCTTACAACTGTGTTAAAATATATACTCATTCTTTTGTGGCACTACAATTATACAATTACAAATAGTTATTTGGCAATACTATTAAATTACAATTACTAGGATTATAAAATTCAGACTAACCCTTGGATGACCAAAAGCTTACGACAAATGAATTGGCTGTGTGCACCTGAAGTCTTTTGGCGTACAATGGTACCATGCAGTAATAGAACGTCAAGCTTCGTCGCCAATACTGAATGAGAGAAGTGGTGTCGCCATTATTAGTCCTGGAAGAAACTGTCATTATGCCTTAAATTTGAAGCCTACATAGATAATTTTATTCAAAATATAGAACTAAATTAGGATAGGTTTACATTTTGATGTGGAAGCCACAAAAGAAAATGAGCAATGCTTTAAACATTGTAAAATGTTTTTTGAAATTTGTCTAATATTATTAAAGAATATATAACATTATCTCCAATGAAATAGCCCGATTGTTTTTCTATTTACTGATTTAAAAAACATTTATGCAAATGCATTCTATTACTACTAGCTTTGACTATGTTTCATAGGTGTTTTAAATATTCTAATAATTTAAGTGTTTTTCTCATTCTAATTTTAATATTCCCATTGGCCCAAATTGTTTCACATTTTACAAAATATATTTTGTTTTTAGGAATATGGTCATAATGAATGTAAGTTTTATTGAACTTTGGTCAGAAGATACAACATGGAAAATCTTGTTTTGCTTTTGGAAAATTGTATAAGTATTGAGTTGCAAAATACTCATTTTAAATATTTTATAGATTCATTAAAATTATTTGCTTTGCCTTTATAAGATACATTAGCCACATACAATAGTAATTTATTTTCCAGATCCTTAAAACAGTTCCACCATTAATTAGCTGTGTAATATTGAACAAATCACATTAATGTTTGAAATTTATTTCTCTCATATATGTAATGGAGATAACTTTACTACCTACCTAACAGTATTTTTCTGAGGATAAAATGGATTGTGTTTATCATCAATGAAGTATTTATCAAAATGTAAAAGGACTTGCTATTTTATTTCTATCAAATTTTCTTTATAAACTTTACTCCTTCTATATGTGTTTAAAGCTTTTGGAGTTACTAAGTGCTAAGAGTGATACACCAAACTATTCCTCTGCTTTGATTTTTCGCTACTGCTACTCATACTATTACTGATAGTATTATTACCATTTCCTTTATTTTTAAGGATCTAAGGGAAGTGTCCTATATAATGCTGAATCTACAAATACATATACATACTGGCATACATACACACACATAAACACATCTGTATTAATAGTTTCTTGATTTCTTATACACAAATAAGAAAAGTTAATTTGTATTTCAGTAATGGTGGCTGCTACGATCTGAATGTATCCTCTCAGAATTCATATCTTGAACCTTAATCACCAATGTGATAGCATGGGGGTGGGCTCCTTTGGGAAATTAGATCATAAGCGTGGAGCCTTTAAAGATGGAATTAGTGTTCTTATAAAAGAGGCCCCAGAGAGCTACCTTGTCCCTTCTGCTATGTGAGGACACAATTAAAAAGCACAATAACTTAACCGAAACACGGGCTCTCAGCAGACATTGAATCTGTCAGCACCTTGATCTCAACCTTCCAGCCTCCATAACTGTGAAGAATAAATCTCTGTTGTCTGTAAGCTGCCCAGTTTATGATGTTGTGTTATAGTGGCCCAAACACACTAAGAACAGGTTAAGTTATTCATGCACTCACCATACTTAATAAAATAAATACTACTTTTGGAAATATATGGCATTTGAAATGGTGGAAAGAGTTACCAGCCCAAAATCGAAGGAAAATGGAAACGTAAAGGAGTAGACACATGCATGAAAGCCACATTTAACTAAGCACTATTTGCCAGTTTGGAAAAGCTACAATGTTGTTTTGAGAGTCCTAGGGGATAAAAAGAGACAAACATGAAAACTAGGTGTCTAAATAAGTTGGATGTTTTTCATTGAAAACCTCTTCCCAAAGAAACTAACAACCAGAAATCTTGGAAGTATCATAGCACATTACCCAAAAGAAAAATGAAAAGGATGTATATAGGCAATAGAAAAATGAATTGAGGGGTATTTTCTCTGACACAAACAAAATGAAGAACATACAAAGGACTAAATATTTGGAAATTCTAAATTACAGTGACTATGAAAAACAGTCATAAAGTATCTGTTAGGTTGTAAAAAGATAGAACTTAAATGTATGGCATCGTATTTATATAAATAAATATAAAAGTTGGACCATACAGCAGAGTCTGTAGTTGTAAAACCCTAGCTTATGCAGGAAAGTAAAGATACCAATTAGTTTTCAATTTGATGACTTAATGATGCATGCCCTAAGAAAACAGAAATAATATGTGTGGTAAGTACAAAACTGCAGAAGAGGAAATTACAAAAATTTAAAAAATAGTTAACTTAAAAGAAAGCAGAAACAATAAAAATATCAGGCAAGGCAAAGTAAAAAATGTCAGTAGTTTGAAAATTACAAAGTATCATTAATGGTGTTCATAGAAATGTATTGAAATATACAGGTTTTTAAAAATGAATATCAGACAGAATTTTAAAATCTAACAGACTCCTAGCCTCCAGCTCTGATATTTTAAGAGCTTTGAAGCCATCACTCTGATGAAAATCAGGCTGAACAAACTTAAAAGAAAGCTGAACAATGAAAATCAGCAACTTTTCTAGGATTCGTCAGAAAATTGAGGTCATCAGGAAAGTAGTCACCATGATATCTAAAAACAGGTAAATCTGGGCATCTCTGCCAAGAAAAGCTTACTTGGAGCAAAAGAACTAGAGCTATAAACTGATAGAAACACTTAAATGGTTACTTTGAGCAGTTGCTGGAAGTTGAGGGTAGACTAGCTGAGAGTGAGTAACTTCCAGGGGTCTGAATCTTAGGGAGCGCCTCATATTTTTATGAGTCTTATCTCAGGAACTCCAGATTCTGAAAGTAAAGAGCTGATAAAGATGTGTTCTTTATTCCAGCATGGGGAAGAGAAATATAAGAAGTAAAATTATTCAAAATATATTCTCGTACTGTAATGGAATTCAAGGAAATCAATAACAGGAAGATAGTTGAAAATACTCAAATATTTGGAGATTAAACAATAAATATACTTCCAAATAACATCTGTGTCAAAGAAAAAATCTGAAAAGAAACTAAAAAAAATTGAACTAAATAGAATTGAAAACACTATTTATGTAAAGGGATGAAAACTATACCTAGAGGGAAATATATAGTATCCCATGTGTCTGTTAGAAAAATATCTAAAATTAATAATCTAGGCTTCCACATAAGGAAATGAGATAAAGAAGATCAATTAAAGCCAAAAGTAAGAAAGAGAAAAGCAACTCAATTAGAGCAGAACCAAAAAGCAACATGATTAGAGCAGAATCAATGAAATTGAAAATAAAAAAACAACAGAGAAAATTAATAAAACCAGAAAGTTGTCCTTTATTAAAATGAATACTACAATTGATAAACTTCCACCCAAATTGATGAACATGAAAAGAGAAAAGATGTGCAATATGATATCAAAAAAGAAAGCAAGATCATTACTACCAGTTTCAGGAATATTAATAACAATCCTATGAACATTGAAGGGATAAGAATCAACAGGTTGCTGACTTAGAAGAAATAGAAATCCCTGAAAGACACAAATTTCCATCAATCACATGGGGAGAAATAGATAAACTGAACAGGCCTATATCCATTAAAGACACTGAACAATGTTTAACAACTTTTCTCAAAAGATAACCGTTCTTAGATGATTTCGAATGTGAATTCTATTGAACATTTAAATTAGTATTGGTACTAGTTTCCTCATTCTCTAATAGAAAATAGGGAGCACTCTCAAAATTACTTTTATAACCTTCATAGCAAAAACAGAGATACTTTACAAAAAGATAATTACAAGCAAATATCTCTTATAAAGATATATGTAAAATTATCAACATAACACAAACAAATCAAATTCAACAACATATAAAAATTAACACCACAAAGTCACATTTACTCTAGCTATGCAATGCCAGTTTAATTTTAAAATCAAACAATGTTACCTGCCACAATAGGCAAAAGAAGAAAAATAATACTGTTACCAAAAAATCAGGTGTTCCGTCTAGGTCCTGCTGCTGGCCACAAAGAATGCCAATCACTGAGACAACAATTATTGCCAAGAGGGCTGTAATTGGGTGCTGCAGCCAAGGAAATGGGAGATGAGTCTCAAATCTGTCTCCTTGATGGACTAAAATTGAGGGTTTATATAGCTGGGAAGAAATGTAACAATGTATAGGGAAACAGGAACTCAAAAGACTTCAGGAAGCAACCATGAGGAAAGAGACTTAGCATCTCATTGTCTGGTGGTGGTGATTTGGTGAGTTTCAATTCATTGATCCATTTTTGTGTGGGGTCTGGAGGTCTTCTCCTGAGGAAGGGAGTCAGATAAAACAAATATTAAGTTTCCAGCTTTAAAACTAGAAGTGTCAATTTCTATATTTGCCAAAAAACTATCTGTGTGACTACAGGTGAAATATTTAGGGATAAAACTGAATAAAGGATTTATAAATATATATATAGCTTCTATTCAGAAAGCAGAAAAGCTATGATGAGAGAAATCAAAGATTGAAATAAATAGAGAGATATTGTGCATTCATGGAATGAAAGATCCAATTCTGTCGAGATGTCAGTTCTTTCCAACTTGACCTAGCAAAATCAACTCAAACAAGCTATTTTGTAGACATCAAAAAACTGAGTGTAGAGTTTATATGAAAAAGCAAAATATATGTTTAAAAAGCCAACACGATACTAAAGAAGAACAAAGTTTTAGGCTTTACAATGCTCATTTTGAAGGCTTACACAAATGCTACAGCATTCAAGTCAGCATGGTATTGGAGAAAGAACAGACACATAGATGAATAAGCAGATTAAAGAGTCCTAGATATACACATACTAATCTTTAACAAATTAGTAAAGGCAAATCAATTGAGAAAGAACGCTCTTTTCAAGAAATGTTACAAGATCAATTTAAATCCATATGCTTGACAATGAATCTAATAAGAGATCTTAACACCTTTCACAAAAATTAACTAAAAAAAAAAAAAAAAAAAATGACTGAGCACAAGTGATGCATGCCTGTAATCTCCAGTACTTTGGAGAGCGGTATAAGAGGATTGCTTGAGGCTAGGAGTTTGAGGTCAGCCTGGGCAATATAGTGAGACTCTGTATCTACGAAAAATAAAAAAAACAATAATAATGGGGCATGATAATCTATGTCTGTGGTCCTAGCCACTCAGGATGCTGAGAATGGAGGATGACTTGAGTATAGCACTTTGACTTTGTAGCGAGCTATGATTGTACCGCTGCACTCAGGCCTGGGAAATATAGTGAGACCCTGTCACAAAAAAAAAAGAAAAGAAAAGAAAAGAAAAGAAAAGAAAATCATAGACTTAAAAAAAATGCAAAACAGCTAGAATAATGTATAAGACAAAATCAAGATGACTTCGGGTTTGGCAACGAGTTTTTAGCTACAACACCAAAAACGTATTCATAAAAGAAAAAAAAAATGTTAAGTATGGCTTTAAAATTTAAAACTTTAACTCTAGAAAACACACTGGTAAAAAATTAAGGCCGGGCGCAGTGGCTTATGCCTGTAAACCCAGCACTTTGGGAGGCTGAGGCAGGCGGATCATGAGGTCAGGAGATCAAGACCATGTTGGCTACCACGGTGAAACCCTGTCTCTACTAAAAAATACAAAAAAAATTAGCCGGGCGAGGTGGCGGGCGCCTGTAGTCCCAGCTACTCAGGAGGCTGAGGCAGGAGAATGGCGTGAACCCGGAAGGTGGAGCTTGCAGTGAGCCGAGATTGCGCCACTGCACTCCAGCCTGGGCGACAGAGCAAGACTCTGTCTCAAAAAAAAAAAAAAAAAAAATTAAAAGATACACCACAATCAGGGAGAAAATATTTACAAAACATGTACCTGTTAAAGGACTTGTATACAAAATATAAAAACAATTCTTAAAATGAAGTAAGAAGAAAATAGCAAACAACTGAAAATGGAAATATATCTAAACCAACTCCTTACCAAAGTAGATACACAGATGGCAAATAACTATTTGAAAGATGCTATCATTAATCATCATATAATTGAAAGTTAAAACAAAGCAAAACACAATACACATATTAGAATATTTAAAATAAAAAACAAACAAAACAAACAAATATAAAACAAGAAAAGGACAATACCAAAAACTGAAGATGCCAAGAAATAGCAACTCTTCATTCATAGCTTATGGAGATGCAAAACAGTACCACCAGTTTGAAAGACCATTTGGTCTTTGAAATGGTCTTTGAAAGACCATTCTTACAAATTAAATATAGTCTTAGGATACAATCCATCAATTTCTTTTATTTATCCAACTGATTTGAAAATGTATGTCCACACAAAAAATTGCACATAAATATATTTAAGAGTTTTATTCATAATCGCCCCAAACTTGAACCAAAATGTTCAATATGTGAATGGATACTCACACTATAGTACACAAAACAAACAATGCAATATTAAGACGAAGAGATATGGATGGACCTTAAATGCACATTACTAGGTTAATAAAGCCATCCTAAAAGGGTTACATACTGTATGATTCCAATTACATCATATTCTGAAAGAGGCAAAATGTTCAGTGGTTGCCAAGACTTTGGAGAAGGGTAGGTATAATTCAGTAGGTAAAGCACAGGGAGTTTTTAAGGCAATGAAACGACTTACAGGATTTTGTAATTGTCTGAAAATAATGCCGTGTTTTTAAAAATCCACTGAACTTTACAGAACAAAGAGTGAAGCAATGTACTAAAAATATCACTTATAAAGGTCAAGATATTTCAGTGTGGTATACAGAAAATAACAATCTTGGTTGTAAATGTAGGAAACAAGTCAATGAAGGATATATATTGAAGTCATAATATTTGGTTTCACTTATCTCCCAATTTGATGTTAACATATAATGCAGCCTCAATCAAGTTACTAGGAGAATTTTTCAAGTGGAACTTGAAAACTTCTACCTAAAATATATATGGAAATTTAAATTGTTAAGACTATTACAGATACTCTTGAAAAAGATCAAGTTAGCAGGTATGACTTATATTTCAAAATGACCTAAAGTTGAAGCAAATAGAATGTATTTTCTACTTAATTAAAATGAAAACACAATTTATCAACTACATTAGATGCAACTAAACAATGCTTAGAAGAAAATGTATAGGACTACATATCCATAATAACACAGAGAAAAAAATTAAAGTCATAAATTCAGCTTCAACCTTTAGAAATAAGGAAGCGGAGAAGATATCTCAAAATAAGAAATAGAAAAAAAAAGAAATGATGAATCAGAAAGTAATAAAAAATAAAATATAATAATAAAACAAAAGTTCACCTTTAAAGTAAATTAATAAAATGGATAAACCTCTGTGAAGATTAATTAGAAAAAAGAAAGCGATAATTGAACAGAGAAGTTACAAGATGACTAATTCTACAAATATTAAAAGAATAATAAAGTATTGTGAATGATTTATGTCACTAAATTCAATAACTTAGATAAAATGAACAAACTTCTTATAAGGCACAAACTGGAAAACTCCTTCCATAAGAAATACATAATCTGAATAGCCCTATACATGCCTTTTTAAAATATGATTTTGTACTTATCAAAATTACCACAAGTAAAACTGCAGGCACAGGTGGATTCATTTGCATAATCTACCAAATATTAAGGAAAACAAATAATTTCTTTTCTATATAAACTTTTTCCAAAAAGGGTCAGAATAGTGAAGGCATGGTTTGATCACCATTTCACAGTATAGTTCTCTCAAAAGACATTAATAGTCTTTATTAGAAAAAAACTACTAATTTGCTACTAGTTTGGAGACAATTTTGACAAATAGGTCTTATGTGACCAACTAATAACTCGATGATTATCATCCAGCTGAGAGCAGTACTCATGAGATTAGAAAATAATTAGGACTATTGAACTATATTCACATTTGTATTTCTATAATGGAAGACATGCCAAGTATTTGACAAACTATAGAAGAAAACTGATATGGTTTGGCTGTGTCCCCACCCAGTCTCACCTTAAATTGTGGTTCCCATAATCTCCACGTGTTGTGGGAGGGACCCAGTGGGAGGTAATTGAATCATGGGGTGGTTACTTCTGTGCTGTTCTCGTGATAGTGAATGAGTTCTCACGAGATCTGATGGTTTCATAAGGGACGTTTCTCCTTTTTGCTTGGCACTTCTCCTTGCTGCCCCCTTCTGTCATGACTGTAAGTTTCCTGAGGTTTCCCCAGCCATGCTGACCTGTGAGTCAATAAAACTTCTTTCCTTTATAAATTAAACAGTCTCAGGTATGTGTTTATTAACCGTGAGAACAAACTAGTACAAAAAGTCAACTCTAGTCAAGAGGTTGAAAAATGGTAATAGTGATAGACGTGTAAAACATCTGACTTTATAAATAAATAAACGATTTAAAAAAAATTTCCACTAGGAGAAGGCAGAGCCTGGAAATATGGATTAATTGAACGGAGCCTTTAGTTATTTATTCCCTGAATGTAGGAATCAGAGCAATAAGGAGAGACCCTCATTCTGAATTCGGGAAATGCATAGTGAGACACAGAGTAGGTATTTATTCTTCTTTCCAAGCCACGAAGGAACCCTAATGCTTCCCCTTTTTAAAGAATTATAGCTCACCTCATCCAGCCACTTCAGAAAAACTAGACTAGTCCTGATATGACTAACGTTGCATGAAATAGGCACCCTATGTAAAAGAAGTCAAGATTGGGTTTAAAAAAAAACTCATACAATATCTAGTCAAGAGGACAGAATTAAGGGTCAATGACTCAGTTTAGCCCTGAAGGTAACAGAACTGAAAACAATTAGAGAAGAGAGTTAGGCAATAAATCAAAAGATGACCAAGAGTCTCTAGTTGAATAATTAAATACCTTGTATTGTCCTTACCTAATGGACGAACTTTCCAGCAGTATCCAATATTTAATCTGTGGCAAAGGCACGATGGGAAAAAAATTAACTAACCAGAATTAGCTTAAAATGAGTGTATCTACCACATAAATTTAAAGAATTTCATTCTGCTGAGACCCTAGATTTATTTGGGCAGGAGACTTTTCCAGTTACAAGTAAAAGGAACAAAAGTCAAACAAGAAATTGAGTTCTTAAGTGAATGTGGGGTGGAATACAGAAGAGAAGAGAAAGAACCCAAGGGCATGGCAGACATTATACAGTATATTATGTGGCTCCACAAACTTGTAGTAGTTTATTAAAGTTAATGATGTTTGCCCTTATAAGGTTTTATTCTTTTCTTAATTTTAAATGCAGAAAATTGGTAAAAGAGATAAGGAAAGAAAGTTTGCTTAGATTTGCAAAGTATAAAGAGAAACTCATCTGGGATCAGATTTTACACAAAACACCTGGAAGATAACATTTCCCTCACAAGTTATCTTTGATATTGAGGCATAACAAATACACCTCGCAAACAACAGAAAATTCAAATAATAATTGTTGAAAATTTAGCACATCCTTATCAACTTTTCATTTATTTTTCTAAATTCAATTAATAACTCTTTTCTAAATTCAATTAAAAATTCAATAATTCAGTTTATAATAGTAAAAAATAAATTTTCATTTATTTTCTAAATTGAATGCATAATACATATGTGTATTATTCAAACTTTTGAAAGTATTAAAACATATAGTTATTCAAATTGCCATCAATTAATTATAAAACAGCTTACTTTTATTTCAAAAAATTACTTATACTAATATAGTTGAATACATACTGCAATAAAGTGCTTTAAAGAAAACATATTGCCCACATTTGTGTAAATGCATAGTCATATCACACTTGAGTCAATGTAAAGAAGATACATACCGATTTGTTAGGCTGAAAATTAACACAACAGTGTATCAACATACAAATGTTTATACTATTGTATAGTATTCTGATAATGATACAGTATTGATACATGGTACATGATATAACAGCATTCTGATATTTAAGTTTTCTAAATGATTTTTAAAAACTAAGATATCAGAATTTTATCATGGGTAACAAGAAATGATTTAGAAAGTTAGAGAAGAGGAAGAGAAACGAAGAGAATATAAACATTATGAGTCACATAGCTTGTCATATGTTGGAGTTTTATATCATTTAAAATGCATTTAAATAAAGAATGGTCTTCCAGTAGTCTACTTATTCAAATAGTTGTGGGACTTGAAAGTTATCCTTTCACAAGACTCAGAATGAGCTGCAATTGCAGCATCTCAGAAAATGAAATTGCTTTAGGATTCAACTGAAGACTGGCATCAAATATAATAGGATCCTTTAATCTCTAACTTAAGAAAGTGGTCAAATATTTGCTGTGCCTTGACAGAAGTTGACTTATTTTATGTATTTTCATTGAAGAGTGACTTCGCACAAAGTGGTACTTTTAAATTTGTAAATACCTAGAAAAGAACATGCAACTTATAATTAAATGAACTCTTCATAACTATCATCAATTTTGCTATGTTAGGAATGATTTTGTAAATAAATAATGATAATTATGTCAGTTTTATACTGATTTTAACCCAGAAAATTTGCCTTTTCATCAATGATGAGAGAGATATCGTTTTCTTGGAGCTCCTGAAAGTTAGCATAAGCGAAAATGCAGACAGCTAGATATAAGAAAGAAAAATCAGAAATAACCAAGGAAACTTAGTACAGCATGGCTTAATATTGAAAGATTTTTGTGTCCTGTTCTTTGAACCATTCCAATTATCTTTAAATCTTTACTGAAGTATGTCAATTGTGTAAGCCTTAGCTTAGGGATGATTTGTGGACTTAAGGGAAAGCAGCAAGGGTCATATTTTTGTCTGAACTAAATGGGGAAAGCACAGGAACCTCAGGATACAAAATAAGGGGCACACATCAAACAGAGAAGGTGGAAATTCAAAGCAAGAGATGACCCAGCCCACAGGAAACCTCAGACACATGAGAGATGATCCACGGCTTCCTACAGTATCTGGAACAGATGATGACTCCAGTCTGACAATCAAAGATAATCAGAACCTTACGCTAAGTGAAATAAAAAGACACACGAGAATGAACATGGTATGATTTTCTTTATAAGCACCTAAAATAGACAACATAATAGAGACAAAAATCAAAACAGAGGCTACCAATGCCTGCGGGGAAGGAAAGTGGTCAAATATTTGCTGTGCCTTGACAGAAGTTGACTTATTTTATGTATTTTCATTGAAGAGTAACTTCGCACAAAGTGGTACTTTTTAAATTTGTAAATACCTAGAAAAGAACATGCAACTTATAATTAAATGAACTCTTCATAACTATCATCAATTTTTGCTATGTTAGGAACGATTTTGTAAATAAATAATGATAATTATGTCAGTTTTATACTGACATAGAAAAAGAGGGGCTATTGATTAATAAGTTTCTGTTTGGAATGATGGAAATAGCTCTGGAAATAGATAGCATGATGGTTACGCAAAGTTGCAAATACTTTTAATGCCACTGCATTTTAAATTTAAAAGTAAATAGAACAGTACATATTATGTTATTTATATTTTACTACAATTAAAAAGAAGACTCCACATCAAGCAACCAGTATACAGGAAATGCAAAGGCGTGGAGAAATATACTAAATGACACTTCAAGAATATCATAAATAAAATACAGTCTTTGGGAAACTAGAGAAAAATGACTTATTTTCTTCAGCAAAAGATGACAGAGAAAACAAAAGAGAGATGGGGAAAGTCTATAGAAATCTATAGATAAGTGAGAGCCAATCACAATTTAAGAATCTTATTTGAATCCCAATTCAAACAAATTGGAAAATAAATTATAAGCCAATTGAGGAAATGTCAGCACTGAAATATGATGATATTAAGGTATTATTGTTAATATTTTAGGTGTGATCATGTTATTATAGTGATTTTTTTTATAAAAGTTATGATCTTTTAGAGAGACTCATTGAAATCTTTACAATGAATTAATGTGATAGCTGAGATTTATTCCAAAATAGTCTTGGGATAGTTGAGTGGAGTACAGGTGACACAGACTGGACATCCCCTGATAATTGTTGCAACTGGGTGATAGGTAGACTGAGTTATTATATATGCCATCTACTATTACATACATTTGAAATTTTATAAATATTTAAACCTCAAAACATTTAAAAATGAAAATAAAAATAATTAGAGGAGATTGGTGGCATTGCTGATCTTCAGTAAGCAAAAATTTTGGTTAGGAAAGTAGCTTTTAATGTAACCAGTGAGGAATGTGTTGAGACACAATAAATAACAGAAATTGCAAATCAATATTAGATCACAGACAAAAATATAAAGTCACCCTTAATGAAATTGATTTATCGTACTTCTAATTTACAATGTAATATTTTTCTGAGGTATTTCTGTCATTTCAAGTTTTTTGTGATTATAAGTAAAGCCACCAAAACCATTTACTTAAAGATTTTTTATGGAGATAAATATTCGGTTCTCCTGGATAAACACTTCAGAATGGAATTGTAGGAGCACCATATGGTAAGTGTGTACCTTTTTAAGAACTAGTCACAATGTTCTCCAAATGGGCTTTATCATTTTACATTTCCCCCAGCAAGGTGTGAGAGTTCTGTCACTCTGTTTTCTTGCCACCACTTGATATCATTAGTTGTTTATTTTTATAATAATTTGTTGTTGTTCTAATAAAAATATGGTAGTATCTCATTTTAAATTGAATTTACATTTTCCAAATGACAGATAATGTTGAGCATATTTCTATGTGTTTATTTTCATCCATATATATTCTTTTGCGAAGTGTTGGTTAAAAGTTTTGCTCATTTTTTATGGGATGTTTATATAATCTTTACTGAGTTTTAAATATTTACATTTTGAACTATATCTAAAAATATATTTCATCTGATAATGCGTTTCTCAAATATTTTCTCCCAGTCTGTGGCTTATTTTTCTGTTCACTGAATGGGCAAAAGCTGGAAGTATCCCCCTTGAAAACGGGCACAAAACAAGGATGTCCTCTCTTCACCACTCCTATTCAACATAATATTGGTTGTCCCAAACAGAACAATCAATCAAGACAAAGAAATAAAAAGTATCCAAATAGGAAAAAATGAAGCAGAACTATCCGCATTTGCAGATGACATGATTCAATATCTAGAAAACCCCATAATATTGGCCCAAAAGCTCCTTCAGTTGATAAACATTTGCAGCAGTTTCAGTATATAAAACCAACACACAAAAATCACTAGCATTTTATACACCAACAACAGCCAATGGGAGAGCCAAATCAGGAAAGCAATCCCATTCGCAGTTACCACCAAATGAATAAAATACCTAGGAATACAGCTAACCAGGGAGGTGAAAGATCTCTACAATAAGAATTTAAAGACATTGCTCTAAGAAATCAGAGATGATACAAACAAATAGATTTCTTTAAAAGAGTGGAATATTGTCATATTGATGAAATTTATATAATGATTGTTTCTTTAATGGACAGTGATCTTTGTGTCAATTCTAAAAAGTTTGTATCTAATGCAAGTTCACAGTGATTTTCTCTTATGTTTTCTTCTAAAACTTTTATAGCTGATATAGGTCTGTTGTTCATTTTAGTAATATGATCTTTAGGGTATCAGGTATTGGGTTAGAATTTCTTTATATCTGTCATTTACATTGTTCTAGAACAATTTGTTGAAAATACTGTACTTTCCCTATTAAACTTTCTGTTTACCTTTGTCTCCATTTAATTATTCATTTATTTATAAGTAGAACAGGATTCTATTCTGTTCTTTTGATCTGTGATTCTATCATTTGGATGAAACTACATAATCTTAGTATAGCTTTAAGTTGAGGCATTAATGCATGCAATGTGAACTCTCCAATTACGCTCTTTTTCAACTTATTTTATTGTTTAAATTATTTGTTCTCCTTTATACATTTTTGGATCTGCCTGCCTGTTTCTAAAAACTATTCTGCCAAGGATTTCGTTGAATGTTATGGAATCTATAGGGCGATTTGGAGATATTTGACATCTCACCAAGATTGGGTCTTATATCTTTGTATCTATGGCAAAATATACAGTTTTTCAAATCTTTCAATTTCCAATTTTTCATATATAGTATACAATAGGGGTTGGAAAATTTTCCTGCAGAATAACATAAAATAAATATTTTGGACATTGCAGGGCATGTGGTCCCTCTTGCAATTAGTCAATTGTGCCATTGTAGCAAGAAAGCACCCATAAACCACATATGAATACATGAGAATAGATGTGTTCCAATGAAACTTTATTTATCAAGAAAAAAATTGACTTTCATGCAATTTTCAGGTGTCAAAATATAATTATCTTTTGGTTTTGTTTTTAACTATTTTTTGAAATGAAAACCACTCAGCTTTCAGGTCATACAAAGAGAGGTAATAGGCCAACGTATCTTTTGTATATTCATCGTGTGTCTGACAACCTTGTGAAATTTACTTAGTTCTAGCAATTGTTTTTGTAGATTCTTTTAGGGTCTACATAAACAATCACACAATTTTCAAGTTGAATTTTGTCCTTTCTTCCTAATGTGTCCAATGAGTATGCCTTTGATTTAACATTCATTTTATTGACTAGGATCTACAATATAATATTAATTCAGTGTGATATTGAATCGACATCACTAGTGTTTTTCATACCATGGGGAAATCATTAAGTCTAAAATCATTAAGTATAATGCTAACTATATTTTTAAAAATATGTTGTGCTTTTGTTTTTATTCAGCTATAAATAAAATATAATGTAATTTCCATTACGACTTCTTCTTTGACCTCTTATGTTGTGATGTGTGGGTTTTTTCATTAAATTAAAATATTTGGCTATTTCCTGGGTAGCTTTTTGCTCTTTACTTTTAGTTTATTTTTCATTATAGGCAGATAACATTTTTATATCATTTCAGTGATTTTATGTGAAATTAGATTTATCATAAATATATAACAATAATAATGATGTATCATGATGGGTGCTCCCGTGTGTATTTAAAAAAAAATTGTGCATTCTGCTTTTTGTTGGGCAGAACACTCTATAAGTGTAACTTAGTTCTCTTTGTAGAGTTTAGATCTTATATATCCTCACTGATATTCTGTTTACTTGTTTGATTGACTACTGAGAGAGGTATATTGAAGCCTTCAACCATAATAGTGTTAGTCTGTCAAACTTCATGCATTTTGAAGCTCGGTGAGATTAAGAGCTGATAATAGAAATATTGTGTTTTCTTCTTGAATTGATCCTTTTATTATTATGTAATGACTCCTGTATTCTTATTAATATATTATAATCTAAAAATTACTTTAGATAATAATATAGTCAACCAATTTTCTGTATGTTTGTTTATTATTTGTTTGGTATATATTTCTGTTTGATATTAATTTATCTGCATCTTTATATGCAAGTGAATTTAATATTCACAGAAGAAAACTAGTTAAGTGTTGCTTTGTTATCTAATCTGACGAACTTTTCAAATCGGGGTGTCTATATCACTTACAGTTGATGTAATTATTGGTACTGATATGAGAAAAGTTCCCTCGTTTCCCTTGCAGAGCATGCAACAGAAGAGAGTGGCTCACTTCTTCAGTGGCCCCTTGCTCAAATCTCTAAGGGAGCAGACAGACGGACAGGTTGCGGGACTCCGACCCCACCGCAGTGTCTAAGGGTGAATGTTTACAGCTCCTGAAACCCCAGTGGGTGTGTGCTACGCTGTGCTTTTTTAATTGTGCTGTCTATAGGTGGCTTGTGTAAACCAGCTCAATTAGACCCTCTGCTTTGTCTCAAAGACAGAGGACTCTCTGTATCCTGGGTTCTTGTTTTGCTGTACCAGAAGAATTGGATCACACGTGGGCTTGGAGAATGAGTGCAAGGTTTTATTGAGTGGGGGTAGCTCTCAGCAGATGGGGGAAGCCAGAAAGGGATGCAGTGGGAAGGGTTTTCCCTGGAGTCCGGCAATTGAGCAGTTCGGGCTCTGCTCTGACTGCCCCAGCCAAATTCCATGCAGTTTTGCCACTGGGTGGCCTGCATGCCGTGCTTGTCAGTGCATTCCTCTAGATGTCTAGCCACTTGTGTGTTCTTCCACTGATGTGCTCCTCTGGGACATCCAACTGCCTGTGTCTGCCTGCCAGGATCTCGGGGTTTTTATAGGCACAGGATGGGGACGTGGCAGGCTAGCGTGGTCTTGGGAAATGCAACATTTGGGCAGGAAAACACAAATGCCTGTTCTCACCTAGGTCCATGAGCACAGTCCTGGGGGTGGACCCTAGCCAGGGACCATGCCCTTTCTCCCTTCCTTGTCATTTAAAGGGACCGTGTCCTTCCCTTCTCAGCACTTCCCTTCCATTTCAGTGTCATTGAATTTAAATCTATTGTTTTGCTAGATGTTTCCTACTTGGTGAATCTCCCCGTTTTTTGTTCCTCTTTTTATGCCAGTGTCTAAATTATTTTTAATAACATTATTCATATTTCTATTGTATTTATTTATTTGGAGACGGAGTCTCACTCTGTCACCCAGACTGGAGTGCAGTGGCTCAATGTTGGCTCACTGAAACCTTCGCCGCCCGGATTCAAGCAATTCTCCTGCCTCAGTCTCCCTACTTGCTGGGATTACAGGTGCCCACCACTACGTTCAACTAATTTTTTTGTATTTTTAGTAGTTAGGGGGCTTCACCATCTTGGCCAGGCTGGTCTCGAATTCCTGACCTCAAGATTCACCCGTCTTGGCCTCCCAAACTGCTGGGATTATAGGCACGAGACACCATGCCCAGCCATTTTGTAATAATTGCCTTAGGGTTTACACCTGTACCACTTTAATTTGTTATGATCAAATTTTAAATAATATTATACTACTTTGCATACTTTGTAAATAAATTGCATCAATATACTTCTAAATTCTGTTTTAATATCTTTGTTATCATCAGCATACATTTTACTTTTACATATTCTCTAAAACCACCAGCCACTGCTATTATTTTTTTAACTGGATAGTTATTATTTACACGGAAATTAAAATTTAAATTGTACATATTTAATTTTTACCTCATCATTTCTGGAACTCTCCATATTTTTGTGTGTAGATTGTAGATCCAAGTGTCTGTCTGCTATTGTATATCAAACTTTCTGTAACATTTTTTATAGATAACTTGTGCTATAATAAATTATCTTAGATTTGTTTTGTGTTACGAAGTCTTTATATCGACTTCGATTTTGAAAAACACTTTTTCAGGGGTATGCAATTCTAACATTACTTATTATGTTCTTTCAGTGTTTTACAGATGACACTCACTTGTCTTCTGGCCTTACTAATTTTCTATGAGCAGTCTACTAAAATTTTTCTTATGCTCCTCTTTTAGTAATGCATATTTTATCTCTGGCTGCCTTTCAGATTTTTGTTAATTGTAATTTTAAGCAGTTTGAATAAGATATGTCTAGGTTTTGTGCTTTAAAAAATATTAGGACTTACTAGTTTTTTAATTGTCTATTTTCAAACATGTTAGTTGTGTATAAGGTCACCACATGTGAAGACATCTATAGCTTGTAACATATGTGGTACTACCAATACATAAATAGCCCCAAGAAGGTGAAAGGAAGAAACTGTTACCAGAACTCAGAATAATGAGAGTTGGGTAGAGTAAGCTCAAGTGGGTCAACCAGAGACTATAGAGCACAGAAAACGTTAATATAGTTCATACATGTCAGTGTCTGGGGAAGAGAGCAAGGTAGAAACATTTGGAAAATGTGTCTGGATGTGTAAATAGATGTTATGCTATACAGTCAAATTAAATGAACAGATGGACTTCCAAATCAATAAGACATGACTGTAACCTAAGTGAATGTGCTGAAGATCCTAGGGTGTGTATCGCTAAGTCAGAAAACATGGAAAAAAGTTGAAACACATAGGTAAGTCTCATATGTATTTGGAAGGTTCAGGAGGTCATTATTAGATATTGTGTAGTTGTTTTATTTAAAATGTTAGAAACCAAAAAATAATACGTAGCTACATCTACATGGGAAAGCTCTAGGCAAAAAAAAAAAAAAAAAAAAAAAAAAAAAAAAAAAAAAAAAAATTGAGCTCTGAAGCCCAAATTATTTATTTTCAAGATTGAGAAATAATTAAAAATAATTTTCTAAAGAGAATCATGGCGCTATTTCATATTCCATAGTGTCACATTTGAACTAGACAGTTCAATGTCCAATACTTGCATTTATTATGATTCACTCCAATATCTATTCTTCTTGAAATCTGTTTTTTAAAAATACAAAATGCATCAGCTTTATAATAATAATACATTACTATGCTATATACATAATATGCTATAATAATGTAATAATGATGCCTATAACAACAGCAAAAGTAGCAAGAGATAGTATCGTTAGTGCATTTTACCTGCCTTGCATATGTTTCCTTATTTCATTATCACTATACTTCATTGAGATAAATATTATTAACCTATGTTTTACCTAGTCCTATTTGTTTATTATTGAAGAAAAGAAGACTATCACACATATAAACAGTGTAACAGACTGCTTACCATTTCTCATTAGGGGAAGGAAATTTTGATTTAAGTACATGCATATGCATTGTAAGCACATAAGTGCATATGTTTTTTTCCAAGATATATATTTTTTCAGTATTATTTCAGATTATATTTTATTTCTCTACCAAAATTACTTGTGACTTCCTCACATACATTATTTTTGGAATAAGTTTTTGATATATTTCTGCATTTTATACATCCTCTTAAGATCATTCAATTACTTTCTTAAAGAAACCCTTCCCACAGGTTATATGACTAAAGCCATTGACAAATGAAAAATCATTAAACCTTCTGCTGAAAAAATTAACTCACAGACCTTGGTCCCTATGATATGAGAAGAATCTCCTTCTGAGAGAAAAAGAAAAGAATCTCTGAGAGAACAATCTCCTCTGTGTACCCAGAAATCAGATTTCTAAGTCCTCAGTATTAAGGACCACATGGTACTAAACAGAAAATTCACCATCTTAAATACTGCCTGTTAACCAACAAACATGTGGCCTTCCACCAGGATTTCCCTATGGAGATGTTTTCCTCTTTGAAATTAAAATAAATGCTACTGTAACTCAAGTTGCCAGAGGAGCTGGAAGCCAGGTGATAAGATTGCATGTGGCTTTTTGGGAAAGTGAGTTAGGATTGGGTAAAGGAAGAAGTTAGGCTTGAATGAAGTTGCCACAGACACCTGAGCCAATCCTACTGACAATTCCAAGGCTCAGTTACCTCTTGGAGATGTTCCAAATCGAGGCAGAGGGACCATGGCTTTTATTTCAACCATACCAGCCATTGGACACAGGCTACCTCTGAGGGAAGGAGCATGCTTTTTTCTTCACATTTCCCCCAGAAAACTGGTTCCTGGAAGTGACACCATCGTGAGCTGTCCGCAGGCAATATTTCCAGCAGCTGGGGCAGTGAAGATCTCAGTCCTGAAGAAAAATCTTGATGGTTCCCTGCATCCAACCCTGCACGAGCTTTTGATAAGGTAGTAGAAGGTGTTCCTAAAATAACTTTTCCTTTATCAGTATATATTGGTAATTTTCATGAGATATTGGATTGTGGCCAAAGATTAGAGCTTCCTATTAAAATTAGATTTTTTTTTTTTTGTTTGGCCAGGCACGGTGGCTCACGTCTGTAATTCCAGCACTTTAGGAGGCCAAGGTGAGCAGATGACCTGAGGTCAGGAGTTCGAGACCAGCCTGACCAACAAGGTGAAACCTCATCTCTACTGAAAATACGAAAATCAGCCAGGTGTGGTGGTGCATGCCTGTAATCCCAGCTAATTGAGAGGCTGAGGCAGGAGAATCACTTGAACCCGGGAGGCAGAGGCTGCAGTGAGCCGATATCGTGCCACTGCACTCCAACCTGGGCAACAAAGCAAGATTCCATCTCAAAAGAAAAGAAAAAAGTTAGACTTTTGATGTGGATTTTTTAAGCTAGATATTAATTTGCACAGGAAGTAGCAGGAAGTCTATTGTTTGCTATTCATTTTTTCAAAAATCAGATGTTGTCACTTATGTAACATTTCAAGCACGTATGCAAGGGAAGCATTACTTTCAGCAGGAGAGATGATAAGCACGTTGGAGTGTGTGCTATGCTGAGATCATTGCCAGAGCACTCATCTTGTGAGCACAGCTGATAGAACTCCGTTACAATGTTGTATTTGTCTTCTATATTGAAAACACCAGTGGCACAAAACCTGACATACACCTTAATTTGCCCTGTTTTTATTGCTACCATCAATGACTGCATATCTTAATAAATGTTGACTTCATTATTTCAGGAAATATACTTAGCAGAATACATGCCTGAGTTCTCAGTTTTTCAAAAATTACTCAAACATTTGCAGTTTTAATATGAAATTATGTTCATTTGTTAAGGGATTTCATTGCTTACATAACATCAAATCCCCCACTCTCATACTTAACCTAGTGGCTGCTGCTTTTTCTTCCTGTGTTTCCCAATTAAAATGAAAACTATTCTCTATTTTTCTGGTTATCTGTTAGTATGTTAAAAAAAAATGTAATGCAAAACATACTTAAAATCACAACCATTTAAAAAAATATTCTACAGTTTTGTGGAACAGTAACTGTGACAGTTAATTTTATGTATCAAATTGACTGAGCTGCTGCATGACCAGATATTTGGTTAAACATTTTTCTGGGTATGTGGGTATTTCTTGATGATACTAACATTTGAATGGTAGACTGAGTCAAGTTATTGCCTTCCCCAATGTGAATGTGCCTCAATCATGGAAGGTCCATGGAAGGACTGAATAAAATAAAAGCCTGCCTAAGAAAGAATTATTTCCTTCTGCCTAACGGTCTTCACGGTAGGACATTAGTTTTCTCCTGCCTTTGAATGTCGACTAAGACCACAGATTACACCATCGGCTCTCCTGGCTCTCAGGCCTTCAGATTTAGATGGCAATTATTCCACAGGCTCGTTTGAGTCTACGGCTTGCTAACTGTAGATCTTGGGTTTCTCAGCCTCCATAATTGTATCAGCGAATTTCTTTTATCTTTTTCTTTCCTTTTTTTTTTTTTTTTTTTTGAGACAGAGTCTCACTCTGTTGCCCAGGTTTGAGTGCAGGGGCGTGATCTCCATTTATCACAACCTCCACCTCCCAGACTCAAGCAATTCTCCCGCCTTAGCCTCTCAGGTGGGTGGAACTACAGGCACCGCCACCCAGCCCAGCTAATTTTTGTATTTTTAGTAGAGACGGGGTTTCACCATGTTGGCCAGGCTGGTCTCCGAACTCCTGACCTCAAGTGATTCGCCTGCCTCAGCCTCCCAAAGTGCTGGAATTACAGGCATGAGCCACTGTGCCTGGCCGTATCAAACACTTTTTGTGGTTAATCCCTTTCGCTATCTCTCTCTGTCCATTTCTGAGTGAGTGTGTGTGTGTATATGTGTGTCTGTGTGTGTGTGTGTACCTGTGTGTAAACTGGTTTTGCTTCTCTGGAGAAACCAGATTAATACAATGACGTCTAACAAACAAAAAATCCATTTGTCAAATTATACAATTCTAGGTGTTAAGTTAACTTGAGATTTAATTCAGGTAACGAAGACACTCAGACAAAGCAGAGACAAGTCTGGGACATTAAGAAATGTTTTCCAGGTTGATTATTTCCCAAACGGACATGCGCTCTTGTGTCAGAATAATAGATTTGGTTTCCTGCTGCTTCATTGTGGATATCTGCCAACACGACAAGCAGTTGAGTAATGACACATCTCCAATTCATACCTGGTGAGACTGTCTTACTTGACATTCTCTAGAGATCTATGTCTCATAAACCCAAAGATCATTATTTGCTATAAATAACCCTTAGCCAGCATTATCCACATAAGGGTTTTCTAAATGTAGTATGTTTTTCTCTTACCTAATACTTTCTTCCATTTCAACTTTTGAGTTGTACCCCCAGTACTGGGAAAATATTGATCACATACCAACTGCTTTAAAGCTTTCTTCCTCTTCTTGTTTTCTTTTTGAGAAGGGTCTTGCTCTGTCACCCAGACTGGTGTGCAGTGGCATGATCTTGGCTCATAGCAACCTCCACCTCCCAGGTTCAAGTGTTTCTCTTTCCTCAGCCTCCCTAGTAGCTGGGATTATAGGCACCCACCACCACACCTGGCTAATTTTTGTATTTTAGTAGAGACAGGGTTTCACCATATTGGCCAGACTGGTCTCGAATTCCTAACCTCAAGTGATCTACCTGCCGAGGCCTCCCAAAATGCTGGGATTACAAGTGTGAGCCACTGCACCAGCCCTAAACATTTCTTCTTATTTCAGGAGATGTTACAACTAGAATGGGTAGTATGTCACTTCTTTTATATTCTATTGGTCAGAATAGACACTGGCCAGCCCAGATTCGAGGTAAGGGAAAATGGACTATATAAATGAATGAAAGACATGTCAGTGAGTGGCTCTTTTCACTCACCACATGTATAAATAAAATGAGATGAAATTAAATATTTGAATAACATCATATGGATGACTTTTGCTAAACTAAATCCTGCTGAGTGTTTACTTTACATGCTCATATTAGATTATTTTAAGATGTGACATTTCCTAGAGAAAAATGTCTTCTGACTGTTAAAACTTTTAGATTTATATCCAGAAAAGGGCAAACATTATCTGTAATGCATTATTTCATGTACTTACTCATTTAATGAAATAGTATTTCATAAACACCTACTTTGTAACAGAAATTGTGCTAGACAATAACATCTATTCTAAAATGAACAAGTCTTTGTTGGTGTCTGCTGGCCTGTAATAGGAAAACTAAATAGTGAAGAAGTTCTTGAAATACTATGTGATAGATATTAGAATAGGGAGAAACAGAATTTTAAGTACACAAGAGTGATACCAAACCTTGCTTGTTTGGAAAAGGCTTTTCAGTAGAGATTGGCTCAATTAAATTTTCTAATTTAAAAGGACTGGAGGGATCAGAATATAAGTGCAGGCAATAATAGAATACATACTTGATTCAGCATTAGTTAAAACAAGAGTAGAGTGAAACCTGGTTGAACATAAGTATCACTGGAAAGGTAAATGGTGGCATACCATGAAGGCACAACTTGCAGTCCTATTAAAGAATTTGACGTAGCTCCGAGTCAACAAGTACTCCTAGAAGCAGATACATGCAAAGAAGTGGCTTTATCAAAGGTATGCAAATATCACTCAAGCTTCACCTTGGAGAATGGATAAATCAGAGATGGAAACTGAGGTAAACAATGAGTGGGGTAAGGGAATTTAGGAGACAATTTTCTGGGTAATTCTGTTAAAAAACAATGGTTACCTGAATTAATCAGATGTTTCTACAGAGAAACAGACTTGAACATGTAAGACAGATATTAAGAAGGTAGATTTGACATGTTCAGAGGGCTTCATGTAGATTAGGTATGATGATGAAGAAAGTTATTTTCACATTTTCGGCTTGGATTCTGCATTGTTTTATGAAGGTTAATTCATTCTGATATTTTAGGACAAATGTTTCATGATAGTATATTACGTTTGTAATGATCATTATTGAGGTGCTGACATAATATCTAGTAAGAAATTATATACAATATTTAGAATATAAAGAACACATTTGGGTGGCAAATATGGAGGAGCTATCCTCAAAGAGATAGTGACTGAAGGTCAAGAAGTGGATGGGAACGTGCATGCCAAGTGAAGTCGGAGACGAAGAAGAGAAAGATATTCTAAGGCCCTGAATTCTCATATCTGGGGACAGGCTATACCCAAGAAGGGCAGTAAGAAGAGTGTTGAAAGGCGGAATGAAAAAGAGAGATATATAGGATTATGAAAATCAAGGAAAAAATTAATTTCATTTTTATTTTTGAACTGGGAGATACTTAGCATATTTAAATATTAATAGGAAAATTAATAAGAGAAACAAGAGGAAAATTTTATATTTGGATGAATTTGTATTAAAGGTTAAACCTTTGGAGAGCAGAAGAAATATCTTGTTTTAGATAAAGCAAGTGTGTCAGTGGGAGAGGTAGCTATTATTTTGATACCAATCTTGGGAAAATGCTATATGCTTCATAAAACACTCTGAAAAATCACCTATCGTGATACTGCATATCTAGATTAAGAACATAGATAGCATAAGAATGTAATATAGAACACAAGCAGAGAGGAAGAGTTATTTCTTTTGTGATTTAAAAAGGCAATTTCAAATTCTATATAATTTAAACAAAAGGCATATTCATACATATTCATTAAAAAACTCTTACTTTATTCTTGTTATATTCATATTATTGAAATCTGACTCTAAAAGAGTTTTGGAAAATTGCCTTTACTCAATAAAGAAGAGATTATAGCTATATTAAGTAATATCCATATTTCTAGCTGTATTTACAGCTTATTTAAATCAGCCACAATATGGATGTTAAAAAATATGATCAAACATTTTCCTTTTGCTGAGAATACATAAATTTTACAATTATAAGTAAAATTACATTTGTTATTTTATGCATATGTTATGTATATGTGTATATTTTTGCACATATAAAGGCATTGCTACACAGTAAATTTCTGATAGTAGTATTGCATGGTTAAACTGTACGTAAGAAAATCACGTACCAATTAATACAACTGTCAATATAGCAGTAGGATATTCAGATGCATATAAATTCATTGGGTTTTTCATTTTAACAATGTTTTGGAGGGTTTATGTGCATCTGGATATTCTACTGTTATGTTGGTAGCTGTATTAATTGGTACATGATTTGAGAGTTTACGTGAATTTGGATATACTACTGTTATGTTGATAGCTGTATTAATTGGCATATTATATACATAATATACACATACATATATATAATTTTTTGTAAAGGAACTTGACCAATTGGTGATCACACAGATAATTGTAAAATTAATACACAACCTTTGGGAGGCCAAGGCGGCCAGATCACAAGGTCGGGAGTTGGAGACCAGCCTGGCCAATATGGTGAAACCCCATCTCTACTAAAAATACAAAATTTAGCTGTGCATGGTGGCATGCACCTGTAGTCCCAGCTACTTGGGAGGCTGAGGCAGGAGAATCGCTTGAATCTGGGAGGTGGAGGTTGCAGTGAGCCGAGATTGCACCATTCCACTCCAGCCTGGGTGAAAGAGTGAGACCCCACATAAAAAAAGAAAAAAAAATTAATACACAACAACACAGATACAAAAAAAGAGAAATTTCAGGAGTAATCGCTCTTCCATATAAAACTATAAAATAAATCACAAATCTTTTAAGATATAATTTAGCGAGCTTCTCTCAGTACAGAAGTATACTCTGCACAGCAATTTTGTATAAAATTATTTCCTACTCACCTCATAGCCAACAGAGTTGAAAATTAAGTGAATTTCAAGTGAAGTCAGGTGAAGTCATTCCATATTCATGACTCAATGTCTACCAAACAGAAATAGGATTATTTAAATAAGGATTTTGAAAAGTGTAATGGAGAACTATATTAATGATTTATGAAAAGCGATGCAACGGTCTGCAACCGACAGGAGTAAATAATATGTAGTCAAAATTTGGTTCTCATATGGATATTTTTATTCGGAGTTATATTGACTTAAATTATAACCTGTGCTTGAGGAAAAGGTTCATCCAGAAATGTAAGAAAAAAATTAATTAACCCATGCCGGCCAATTTATTTTAATTGCATTCATCTATTCCAGTTCATAAATAAAGGCTTCTGAGATGCTATTTTCATTTTAAATTGAAAGCATTGGAAATGCAGTCTTAAAAGACACCCACTTTGCATTATTAACAGCCCAGTGATTTTATTTTTAATATTATTTTATATTTTAATCCTACATGTGTGAAGCATGTAGCATTACACCTGCAAAAATATCACGGGAATGCACTTACTGAGAGCTACACTTTACATACATATATACATAAATACATCCTCAAAGGAATCACTTTTATGTTTACATCATAAATTAAAGATCAATACATCAGTTCAAATATTTATTCAGTCATCACTTCTCTTACAATATAAAACTACAAGATTTAACTCTTTTATTCCTGCCACTAAAATGAATCTTCAGGACTAACTTCATTATATTTCCCTATTAAAAGGGTAGTGCTATGAAAACAAAAAACTGGGCCCTATAGTTCAGGTAAAAGTTTATATATATTTACATATTTCTTTGTTTAATGTCTTTATGAAGTCAGTAAGAATTTGTAAAATACAGATTAAGAAACATAAAACAAATTCAGAAATTTTACATATACATAACATTTATTATATATGTTATATATATGATAAAATCAGTATGGGTAATTATGCATGACTCAAATGTATATTTGCATTAGTATATTATATATAAATTTGTTACTTATATAAAAATTATATATAAAATGTCAATAAATATAATTTTAGTTACTTATCTTTCACTTTATATTACTCCAACAAGGGAGATTGTTTTCCATTAGTACACAGAAATTCACTTTAACCAGATTTTGTAGCTTGTATATTTAGATGATTGTGTGAATATGTTTTGATTAGTCAGTTCCTCCATAGTGTTGGTCGGTAAATATGTGTATGTATCTGATAGCTTAAAACAAATTTATTATCTAAACTATCTGCCTCATGTTTTATCAAAGACAGCTTCATTCATTGCCTTAATGATACCTAAATATTTGTGACCATACACTCTCACATATGCATATCCATTTTAATCATTTGCCTCCTCCAAGTAATTCATATTTGCTTTCATTATTTTGTTTCTCCAAATCCTTTCACCCTAAAAAGTTCAGAGATGTTACAAATTCAAGTCACCATCTGTCTTATATTTGAAGTAATAGTATAGTGAACGTTTGCCATTTGCATTAACTAGAATTAAAAGTACAAATTTTAACTTTTCAAAATAGAAAAAAAAGTTTTAATATTTATTGGTCTTAACAGTTAAAAAACTCTAGATCCCTAAAATATTATGTGGTTTTCATTCAAACATTTGCACTGAGTGTACCAACACCAAGTGAAGAATTTAATAAAACACTTCTTTCAAGAATCATGCATTGCTTTAGCAAAGTATTTTCCTTTGCTGCTTATAATACCATAAATGTGTTATAAATAATTTCTTCAAAGGTATTTGTGAAATTTGTCATCATATATTCAGAGTTTCTGATTTTATACCTTTTCTGTAGTCTCCTTCAAATAAAGACAAAACTAGAAAGTGCAAAGAATGTACACATTTATGAATAATGTTTTAAAATTCTTATAGAATTTGGTGTTTCGTTAAGCTGGAAAACAGATGGCAATTTTACATGGCCTTTCCTGAGAAAATAGCACTATTATCTTTGTCAAGATTTTGACTGATTATAACCAGAGGTCAAAAAGCGGTAGTTAGCCCATTTTTCCTGTCACCAGCAATTCTGTTTATATAATTATAACTATAGTAGCCGTGGCACATTCACATAGTATTGATTAGTCTGTGAGAGTCATTCTGAAATGCAGTTAATGATCCAATAAGAGGGTTCTTATCATAATAGAATAATCAGAGATATTGAAGAAATAGAAGCATAAGATTTGGAAGCAGTAAATAGTTTAATGTACATAATTTGGGTCAGTTTTATTTACCTTTTTATATTTAGAGCACTGAAACTCAAATTAGAAATAAAAAAATTATATTACGACTTATCTTTTATTTTATTTTATTTATTTATTTTTTTTGAGACGGAGTCTCGCTCTGTCGCCCAGGCTGGAGTGCAGTGGCCGGATCTCAGCTCACTGCAAGCTCCGCCTCCCGGGTTCACGCCATTCTCCTGCCTCAGCCTCCCGAGTAGCTGGGACTACAGGCGCCCGCCTCGTCGCCCGGCTAGTTTTTTTTTTTTTTTTAGTAGAGACGGGGTTTCACCGTGTTCGCCAGGATGGTCTCGATCTCCTGACCTCGTGATCCGCCCGTCTCGGCCTCCCAAAGTGCTGGGATTACAGGCTTGAGCCACCGCGCCTGGCCATCTTTTTATTTTTTTAACTTTTATTTCAGGTTTGAGGGTATGTGTGAAGGTTTGTTACATAGGTAAATTCATGTCACAGGAATTTGTTTTCCTTCTTATTTTATCACCCTGGAATTAAGCCAAGTACTCAATAGTTATTGTCTGTTAACAAAGATAGTTTGACTTCCTCTTTTCCTGTTTGGATGTCTTTTGTTTATTTCCCTTGCCTGATTGCTCTGGCCAAGACTTCTGACACTATGTTAAGTATGAGGGGTGAGAGAGGACATTCTTATCTTGTGATGGTTTTAAAGGGGAATGCTTCCAGCTTTTGCCCATTCACTATAATGCTCTTATTATTTTGAAGAACATTCCTTCAATACCTAGTTTATCGAGCGTTTTTAACATGAAAGGGTGTTGCATTTTATCCAAAACTTTTTCTGCATCTATTGAGACAATCCATGTGGTTTTTGTCTTTAGTTCTGCTTATGTGATGAATCACATGTATGGATTTGCATGTGTTGAATCAACCTTGCATCCTGGGGATGGAGCCTACTTAATCGTGGTGGATTAGCTTTTTGATATGCTACAGGGTTCAGTTTGCAAGTATTCTGTTGAGGATATTTGCATCTATGTTCATCAAGGATATCATCCTGAAGTTTTCTTTATTTGTTGTGTCTCTGCCAGGTTTTGGTATCAGGATGATGCTGGCTTCATAGAATAACTCCCAATAAAAATTAAGGACTCTGTCCTTCTTAATTCTTTGTAATAGTTTCTGTAGGAAAGGAACCAGTTCTTTGTCTATCTGGTAGAATTTGCCTGTGAATCCATCAAGTCCCAGGCTTTTTTTGGTTGGTAGGCTACTTATTACTGATTCAGCTTTGGAGTTCATTATTGGTCTGCTCAGAAAATCAGTTTCTTCCTGCTTCAGTTTTGGGAGGGAGTATGTGTCCAGGAATTTATCCATCTTTTCTAGGTTTTCTAGTTTAAGTGCATAGAAATGTTCATAGTAGTCTCTGATGATTAAATTTATTTCTGTGTGATCAGTGGTAACATTCTCTTCCACATTTCTGGTTGTATTTATTTGGTTCTTCTCTCTTTTTTTAATATACCAAGTGGCCTATATATCCTATTAATTTTTTTCAAAAAACCAACTCCTGGATTTGCTGCTCTTTTGAATGGTTTTCTCATGTCTTAATTTCCTGAAGTTCAGTTCTGATTTTGGTTATTTCTTGACTTCTGCTAGCTTTGGTATTGATTTGTTCTTGCTTCCTTAATTCTTTCAGCTGTGATATTAGGTTGTTAATTTGAGATCTTTCTAACTTTTTGTTGTGTGCATTTAGCACAATGAATTTCTCTCTTAACACTGCTTAACTGTGTCCCAGAAATTCTAGTATGTTATATATTTGTTCTCATTTGTTTCAAAGAACTTCTTTATTTCTGCCTTAATTTCATTACTTATCCAAATGTCACTGAGGAGCAGGTTTTTAATGTCAATGTAATTGCATGGTTTTGAGCGATTTTAATAGTCTTGACTTCCATTTTTATTGTGCCATGTTCCAAGAGTGTGTTTGGTATGATTTTACTTATTTTGCATTAGCTGAGAATTGCTTTATGTCCAATTATGTGGTCAATTTTAGAGTATATGTCATGTGGCAATGAGAAAATTGTATATTCTCTTGTTTTGGGGTGGCCAGTTTTATAGAGGTCTATCAGATCCACTTGGTTCAATGTTGAGTTCAGGTCCTGAATATCTTTACTAATTTTCTGCCATGATTATCTGTCTAATACTGTCAGTGGACTGTTGAAGTCTCCCACTAGTATTGTATGGGAGTCTAAGTCTCTTTTTAAGTCTCTAAGAACTTCCTTTATGAATCTGGGTGTTCCCGTGTTGGGTACATATATATTTAGGATAGATCTCCTTGATTATTTGAACACTTTACCATTATGTAATCCCCTTATTTTTCTTTCTTTTTTTTTTTTTTAATCTTTGTTGGTTTCAAGCCTGTCTTGTCTGAAATTAGGATTGCAATCCCTGCTTTTTTTCTGTTTTCCATTTGCTTCCATCCCTTTATCTTGAGTCTATAGGTGTCATTCTATGTGGGATGGGTCTCTTAAAGACAGCATATCATTGGGTATTGCTTTTTTATTCAGCTTGCCACTCTGTGCCTTTTAAGTGGGGCATTTAACCCAATTACATTAAGTTAGTATTTATATGAGTGAATTTGTTCCTGTATTGTGTTGTTAGCTAGTTATTTTTTTGACTTGTTTGTGTGGTTGCTTTGTAGTGACACTGGTCTGTATGTTTAACTGTGTTTCTGTATTAGCTGGTAGCAGTCTTTCCACATTTAGTGACCCTTTCAAGATCTCTCATAAGGCAGGTCTGGTGCTAACAAATTCCCTCAACATTTGCTTATCTGAAAAAAAAATATTTCTTCTCACTTAGATTAGCTGGTTATGAAATTGGTAATTGAGGATTTTTTTTTTCTTTAAGAATGTTTAGTATAGGCCCTAAATCTCTTCTGGCTTCTAGGATTTCAGCTGAAAGTTCTACTGTTCCCTTTGTAGGTGACCTGCCCTTTCTCTCTAGCTGTCTTTAACATTTCTTTTTTCATTTTGAACTTGGAAATTCAGATGATTGTCTTGGGGATGTTCTTGCTGTGTAGAATCTTAACAAGAGCTCTCTATATTTCTGGAATTTGACATTAGCCTCTCTAGCAAGGTTGGGGAAGTTTTCATGGATGAGCTTCTGAGATGTTTTACAAGTTGTTTGCTGTCTCCCCATCTCTTTCAC
The DNA here is from genome assembly GCF_001698545.2 of Rhinopithecus bieti. Lineage (NCBI taxonomy): Eukaryota > Metazoa > Chordata > Mammalia > Primates > Cercopithecidae > Rhinopithecus > Rhinopithecus bieti. The sequence goes on along the minus strand of NW_016810869.1, from coordinate 83,863 downwards.
AGATGCCAGTGATACACAGATTTGGCCTCTTTACATAATCCCATACTTCTTAGAGGTTTTGTTCATTCCTTTTTATTCATTTTTCTTTATTTTTTTCTTACTATCTTATTTCAGAGAGCGAATTTCAAGTTCTGGGATTCTTTCCTCGGCTTGGTTTATTCTGTTGTTAATGTTTGTGATTGCATTGTGAAATCCTTGTATTGTGTTAATCAGCTCTGTCAGACCCGTTAGGATTCTGTTTTTATTTCATACCAGCTATTTCTTCCTTCAGCTCCTGTATTGCTTTATTGTGATCCTTCATTTCCTTGGGCTGGGTTTTGCTCTTCACCTGAATCTCAATGATCTTGTTCCTACTAACATTCTGAAATCTATTTCTATCGTTTCAGCCAGCTCAGCCTGGTGAAGAACTCTTGTTGGAGAACTGGTGCAGTCATTTGAAGGACATATGATATTCTGCCCATTTGCGTTACCAGAGTTTGTGCATTGATTCTTTCTTGTATTTGCGTGTGTCTTTTCCATTAACTACATTGTAGATTGAGTGCAGTCTATGGACTTTTCCTCTGCGTATTTTCACTGGGCTGAGGCTTTGTGCAGGGTCTTTATTTGAAACTGACTTATTATCTATGGTTTCAAAGGAGGACATATTAGTGCAGTATTTTTGATGTTGAAGCTTTGGTGTGTGATCCAGTAGGTGTCATTTAGGTTTAGTGGTCAATTGGTAGACTCTTACTCAGTTATGTGGCTCCCCTATTTTCCCTCACAGTTGCAGCCATGTTCCCTCTCAATGCTCTGAAAGTGTGGGTTCCTCTATCCCTTGAGTACTGGCTGTAGATCACAGCTTGATATTTCTAGGCTGCCCACTGCAGCGCTGGGGCAATCTCAGTGTTTATGTTTCTTCCCCAATTTGGAGGCAGCAGAAGAAAGTGATTGTGGCCCAGAGTCTATTGCTTTTCTCCTGAGAACTCCACCCTAGAGAGGTGCAGGTCAGTAATTGTTCAATGCAATCAGCAAAGCATGGAGGATTTGTGCTGTGGACCCAAGCCAGAAGTTTCATGTCAGAAGATGAGCAGTCGGGGGTGTTGGACACATGGGAGATGGACTGGCCTCCTCTCCCTAGGTTGACTGAAGGTTGTTGGAAATGTGGATAAGGCACTTAGGATCTCTGATCCTTTATTAGTCCAAGTGTAACCAGGGCAGTTCCACTGCAGAGACAGTAGCAAAGAGGCTTTCAATTGCCCTTGGAGGCTCTGTCCAGGGAGTTGACAAGTTGCTACTAGTTTGATATCCCTGGTGAAGGGTGGCAGGAGGCCCAGGCCTAGAGGGCATGTCAAGTGAGGAGATAGGGAAATGGGCACCAATGTAACAGTCTAATCACTTTTCCATAGGGCTGCTGTAGTATGCTAGCAGCCCCCTGCAGTCCCTAGTCACCTCAGATTTTCTAGCACCTGGAAGTATCACCAGTGAAGTTTAAGAAACAGCAAATATGGCATCCTGTCACTCCCTCTGGGAGCTCCATCCAAGGGATGTAGAGAACTGTTGCTGGCCCAACCCCACCTATAGGAGGTGGCTGGAGAACCCAGTTGGGGGGTCCTGCCCAGTGAGAAGGAACAGGATCAGACCCATGGACAAAAACAGTCTGGCTGATATAGTTTGACTTTGTGTCCCCACCCAAATCTCATCTTAAATTGTAATCCCCACATATCAAGGGAGGGACCTGTAATCCCCACATGTTAAGTAAGGAAAATGATTGGATCATGGGGGAAATTTCCCCTATGCTGTTCTTTTCATAGTGAGTTCTCACAAAATTTGATGGTTTTATAAATGGCAGTTTTCCCTGCCATCCTCAATTCTCTCCTGCCACCTTGTGAAGAAGGTGCCTGCTTCACCTTTTGCCATGATTATAAGTTTCCTGAGACCTCCCCAGCCAGGTAGAACTGTGAGTCAATCAAACCTCCCTTGTTTATAAATTACCTAGTCTCAGATGGTAAGTTTATAGCTGTGTGTAAAGGGACTAATACAGTAACTTGGGGCAAGTAAAGTGGGGTACTGCTATAAAGATAACCTGAAAATGTGGGAGCAACTTTGGAACTGGGTAACAGGCAGAGGCTGGAAAAGTTTGGAGGGCTCAGAAGGAGACAGGAAGATGTGAGAAAGTTTGAAACTTCTTAGAGACTTGCTGAATGGTTTAGACCAAAATACCAATAGTGATATGGACAATGATGTCCAAGTTGAGGTGATTTCAGATGAAGATAAGGAACTTAATAGGAACTGGAGCAAAGGTCACTCTTGCTATGCTTTAGCACAGAGACTGGCAGCATTTTGCCCCTGTCCTAGAGATCTGTGGAACTTTGAACTTGAGAAAGATAATTTAGGGTATCTAGCAGAAGAAATTACTAAGAAGCAAGGTGTTCAAGAAGTGACAAGCATAAAATAATGGAAAATTTGCAGCCTGACCATGTGGTAGAAAAGAAAAACCCATTTTCTGGGGAGAAATTTAAGGCAGTTACAGAAATTTGCATAAGTAACCAGATGCTAAATATTAATCACCAAGACAATGAGGACAATGTCTCCATGGCATGTCAGAGATCTTGGTTGCAGTCACTCCTATCACAGGCCTGGAGGCCTAGGAGGAAAAAATGGTGTAATGGGCTGGGCTCAGGGCCCCACTGCTGCGTACAGTGTCTGGACTTGGTGCTGTGCATCCCAGCTGCCCCAGCTCCAGCTGTAGTTAAAACGGGCCAAGATGTAGCTCAGGCCATTGCTTCAGAGGGTCCAAGCCTCAAGCCTTGGTGGTTTCCACCTGGAGTGGGGACTACAGTTGCACAGGAGTCAAAAATTGAAGTTTGGGAACCTCCACCTGGATTTCACAGAATGTATGGAAATGCGTGGAGGTCCAATCAGAAGTCTGTGGCAGGGGCAGAGCCCTCATGGAGAACCCCTGCTAGGGTGATGTGGAGGAAAAATGTGGAGTCAGAGCCCCTACAGAGTTCTCACTGAGGCATGGCCTAGTGGAGCCATGTGAAGATTCCCATCATCCTCTAGACACCAGAATGGTAGATCCACGGATTGCTTGCATCATGTACCTGGAAAAGCCACAGATGCTCAATATCATCCTGTGTAAGCAGATCAGAGAGGAAATATAGCTTGCACATCCACAGGGACAGAGCTGCCCAAGGCCATGGGAGCCCACCTCTTACATCAACATGACCTGTATATGAGATACTGAGTCAAAGAAGATCATTTTGAAACTTTAAGGTTTAATGACTGCCCTATTGAAATTCAGATTGCATGGGGCTTGTAGCCTCTTCATTTTGGCCAATTTCTCAAACTTTAAATGTCTATATTTACCCAATGCCTGTACCCCCATTGTATCTAGGAAGTAACTAGCTTGCTTTGACTTTACAAGATCATAGGTGGAAGGGACTTGCCTTGTCTCAGATGAGACTTTGAACTTGGACTTTTGAGTTAATGCTGGAATGAGTTAAGAATTTGGGGTACTGTTGGGAAGGCATGATTGATTTTGAAATGTATAAAGTATACGAAATTTGGGAGGGGCCACAGGGGATATAAAATGGCTTGACTCTGTGTCCCCACTCAAATCTCATATTAAATTGTAATCCCCATATGTCAAGGAAGGGAAATAATTGGATCATGGGGTCAGTTCCCCTCATGCTGTTGTCATGATAGTGAGTGAGTTCTCATGAGATCTGATGGTTTTATAAATGTCAGTTGTCCCTGTCCTCCTGACTTCTCTCCTGCCACCTTGTGAAGAAGATACCTGCTTCCCCTTCTGTAATTATTGTAAGTTTCCTGAGGCCTCCCCAGTCAGGTGGAACTGTAAGTTGATCAAACCTCCTTTGTTTATAAATTGCCCAGTCTCAGATGGTATCTTTATAACAGTGTGAAAAGAGACTAATATACTGGCACGGTTTCACAGTGTAGCTACACCGTGCTGGGGGTCCAGTTCTGCCCTTAGTCATTTTGGACACTCCAATGCCCAAAGGCTGGAAGGTCCAAACCTTTGAGATTCATCCAAACAGCAAAGATAGTGACCCACCCTTTCATCTGGAAGCTCTAACTCAGGGAGATTTGAAACCTCTGTCAGCTGGAGAACACTGGTGGGGGTAGCGGAGATCCTAGTTGTGAGGTCCCATCCAATGATGAGAAATGAGATTGGAGGCCCACTTAAAAAAGCAATTTGGCCATATTTTTGTAGGGCGGCTGTGCTGTGCTGGGGTACCACTTCCACCTCTGATTGGCTTAGAATTTCCATAGCCTGAATGCTGACACAGTTAAGTTGCCCAAGCAGCAAAGATGGCAGCCTGCCCATCTCTCTGCAAGCTCAATCGCAAGGAGTTTTCAAATCTCTGTTGGCAAGAGAACACCAGCAGGTATGTCTGGAAGTCCTAGTTGAACTGTCCACCCAACAAGGGGGTATCTTTTTATATATAAGAAATGCAAATAAGTTTTACTTAAGGAATATCAAATATTTTCATTGCATTGGAAAATCTTATCTGTTCCATCTATGCTTTCAGTTTGAAATGGGAATAAAGTAATATGCTTGCATATTATGGGCCATATGCAGCAAGAACTCATAGGATTCTCATAATATTTCCAGAACAAAAAAGTATACATTGATATCCACATGAAGAATATGTAGAGTGATTATGGCATTAGATTGGATCTTAGATTTTTTAATAAAAATAAGAGTGTTACTAGAATAATTGTTAGGAAAGTAATTATGTTATAAAATAATTAAATCTTAAAATGATAACTTACTGGAGTCTCTATAAGCATATATATTTGTGTGTGTGTGTGATATATTTTTTTAAAGAACTTATTTATGATTCTCTATGTCTGAAATAGGATAGCCATGCATCTTTCCATAAAAGTTTTATGTTAATAAAGGTGAAATGATCAACTCTAACTAGCTGAAGTGATTTTGCTTCTAATTGGTTGTCAAGATAGACTGAAAAATCTTCATGTTGCAAAATTAGTAGATATTACATAAAATATTAACACCTTTATTTCAAAATATTTGTCAAACTCACAGAAAGCAAAGGAATTCCCCAAAGGCTTACAAACAACAACAGAAACAACTATGAGCTAAAAATAGATGGGTGGAACCAGAGGACCAAATGCTAATACTGGGCACGTAATACATGTTTATAGCTGTGTGAAGAATGGGGAGTTAGGCTTTAAATCACTGTGAGGTGAACAATTAAAATCAAGATGACCTAGATAAAAGTTGGGTCATTGTATGAGGAACAGCCTAATAAAAGGGAGATGATGTAGTCTGCATTTGTGTCTCTGCACAAATCTCATGCTGAATTGTAATGCTCAATATTGGAGGTGGGGCTTGGTGGGAAGTAACTGATCATGGGGGTAGATTTCTCATGAATGATTTGGCACCATCCTCTTGATACTGTCTTCACAATGGTGAATGGGTCCTCAGAAGATCTGGTCATTTAGAAGTGTGTGGCACTTATTGCTTCTCCCTCTTCCTCGCGCTTCTACTATGCGATATGCTTGTTCCCACTTTGCCTTTTGCCATGATTAGAAGCTTCCTGAGGCCTTCCCAGAAGCAGATGCTGCTGTGCTTTCCATACAGTATGCAGAATTGTGTGCCAATTAAACGAATGTTCTTTATAATTACGCAGTGTCACATATTTCTTTATAGCAATGTGCAAATAAACTAACACAGGAAAGTTGCTAAAACATCAATCTTTCAGAAAAAGTCTTCAACAATAAAACCTCTATTCTCTGTACTTTAGAAAAGTGAGATGAAAATACAATAATTATTTTTCCTGAGAAAACCTAAGACTTTAAAACAATACTTCAAAAATATAAATAATGGTATCATCATATGATGGACTATTATATAGCCATGAGCTTTAAAAAAATTGTTCCTCCACACAATGGCATGGCCAAATGTGGTGAAAATAATCTTAAGCAAAAGAATACCACCACAAAAAATTGTACTTTACATTATTTAGTGTTTTGTAAGTTTGAGTTATGGCAAAACAATTTGTTCGTTGTCAGAAGAAGGGTTGTATTGAAGGGTGGTAATGACTGGGAAGCACAAAAGGAACTGCTGATCTGCTAAAAATATTATATTTATTGATTTGGATGCTGGTTGTACAGGAAAATTTAATTTATTAAAATCCATTCACATGGATCTTTATGATCTTTACATGTCAGTCTACACATTACTCTTCTCTAAAACTTCTACTTAAATTAAAAAAAAATGTCTTAAACATAAGTTGTGGTTTAAGTGCTCTTCTTTCATATGGTACCACTAGATCCACTGAAGATGAATATATTTCTGTCTTTGGAGTTCCACTGTCTACTCTGCTCAATCTGCAGCAATGGTTTGGGTTCAGATCAATTAAACTCATAACACAGGTTTCTTCAAGTTGACTTAGTTTTAAGAAAGAATTTAAGACAGGCAACGATTCAGCATGCAAAGCCATAGTATAGCAGGATCTTTGAGATTCTGTAGTGCAAATCCCAATGTCCTAACTTGATAATTTGACATGTGGTCATGATAAATAAGGTGAGTATTTGTCCACACATATTGGAGATGGCTTGCCATATTTTAGACTGGCTATGTAAGTCATCCTAGATTTGGCCACTCACCATTTGCAAAAATGACTAACAAGGATGAAGTATGGTGGGAGAAAAGTGACTTTATTTACCAAATTTAGCAGTGGGGAAGTGTTCCAGTCTACTGTCTTAAAGAAACTATTTCAAATTTTGGGGCAGAATGCAAGGGTTTAAAAAGGAAAGTTTGAGCCAGACATGGTGGCTCATGCCTCTAATCCTAGTGCTTTGGGAGCGAGTGGGAGAATCACTTGACACCAGGAGTTTGAGGCTGTAATCAGCCATGATTTTGCCACTGCACTGCAGCCTGGGGAACATAGCAAGACTCTGTCTCAAAAAAAAAAAAAAAAAAAAAAAAAAAAAAAAAAAAAAAAATTGAGTTTGAAATGAAGGGTATGTAGGAGAGACAAGGCAGTTTAGGTCTATGTGATTTATTCCAATTACTTATCTTGAGTTATTGCCCCATCTGATGAATGAGCTGATGCCATCTCGGACCTGAGCAGGTTGTAACTTCATCATAGCCTTGAAATAATCTCTTGGTGGGGGAGAATTCCATAGGCACCTGTATTGTCTCAAGATTAGGGCTCTGGAACTGTAAGCAAGCATATGATTACATACACTAGCAATGCAAGGGAGTATCTGGTGGAAATGAGAGAAAAGGTTATTGCCTCATTTAGCACAAAGCATGAAAGGAGGAAGAGGAGAAAAGAAAACACTTTAAAATAGGGTACTCAGTTACAGTTAGAATGTCCCTGCATGTATGTGCTTGTAGTGTGAGCCTCCAGGTCACCTGATCACTGTCCTTTAATTCGATCAGATTTTCTTCCTCTTTCAACTGTGCATATCCAGTTTCCTTGCAAATAGCTACTTCTAGTGTCCCTCTTATACACAATGTGAGTTGCCAGAAAAATCCTTTCCATTTCTAGTTTACAACAAATCTGCTTTTCATGATTTTCTGCTTTTCAAGAACACTTTACTGCATTGAGGCCAGCATTGATTGAGTCATCAAAAGTGCTGAGTACTTGTTGTAATGGTGAAATTCAAGTAAATTATAAGCAACTTCAAGTAATGTGGCACTAAGGCAGTTGTTAAAGGGTCAAGTTCTGAGGTTTGTTTCAACATGCATTTTGTTCAGCACGCAAAAATTGTTTCCTGTAATTGTGCTTTCTGGAGCTCTAGGGGCAAATAATCACTGACCTTTAGCTACTATATCACACTAATATTAATTCTTTTAGACATTATTCTAATGTATTGAATAGCAATTTGAATAATTTTTCATGTATACTTCTATCTGATCTAATCAAGAGAACAAAGCAGAATCTGACATAGAAGCAGGCAGTTGGTAAGTTTAACTGTTGGGCAGGGCCCTCTTTTTCATCGCATTAATTAACCATACTCAGCCACTAATATGTGTCTTTCCCATTTTATTTATTCATTTATTTATTATTAATATTATGATTATAATTATTTTTGGGGTGGAGTCTAGCTCTGTTGCTCAGGCTGGAGTGCAGTGGCGCCATCTTGGCTCGCTGCAGCCTCTGCCTCCCAGGTTCAAGCACTCTGCCTCAGCTTCCAGAGTAGCTGGGATTATAGGCATGTGCCACCACACCCAGCTAATTGTTATAATTTTAGTAGAGACAGGGTTTCGCCATCTTGGCCAGGCTGGTCTTGCACTTTTGACCTCTGATCTGCCCACCTTGGCCTTCCAAAGTGCTGGGATTATAGGTGTGAGCCATCACTGCACCCAGCCCCATTCTAAATTCCTCTTTGGCTTATTTCTCTAAGAAAAAATACATCATGTCATCATCATAATGAATCCATTTTATTCTGATAGTAATCAAATTTAAATCTAGTTACAGAATATTAATTCAAAACATTTGAGAATGCAGATACTCTGAATAAGAGGGCTGTTATGTTTATACAACACTCTCTATGAAAAGTGATTATTTTCTTTTTTTTTTTGCTTTCAAGGTCAATAATATAGAAAGAATTAACTAACTTTACATGGGTATAATAATCCCTTCAGGTTTTGGAACTTTCTACAACTTTCATCATGTCCAACAATGTGGAGGGTAAAATGCATGAAATTATTATAGCCACAATAGCTAACAGTTAGTATCTATGAGCCATTTAGGTTTTTCACAGAGCAGTTAGGACAGAAGTAAAACATTTTGGTGGAGATTAGTGTCTTTTATATGCTAATGAGATGACTGGTGGCTGAGGGTTCCTACATGGCCTCAGGATAGAAACAGGTTGTCAGGAGTACCATCCCTGTGATTAGAGCTTTGGAATTTTCAGTCTCACTCCCTACCTCCTGGGAGGGGAGAGGGGCTGAAGGTTGAATTGCTCACCAGTGGTTCATAATGTAATTAATCAAACTTACATAATAATACCTCCATAGAAACCCAGAAGGATTGAGTTGAAAGCTTCTAGATAGCTAAATAATTGGAGGTTCCTGGAGAGTGGCACAGCTACCCACAGAGGGCATGGATGCTCTTCTTTTTTCTCATACCTTGCCTCATGGCTCTCTTTCATCTGGCTCTTCATCTGTATCTTTTGTAGTACAGGGTTAATGTAAGTAAACAGTTTTCTTGAGTTCTCTGAGCTACTTTTGCAAAGAAAAAAGATAGGTATCCAAAGAGTTGTACATAAATGTTCATAGCAGCATCATTCTTGATACTAAAATATGGAACATTTCAACTATCAACTAGCAAATGAAAAAATTGTAGTATACATATACTATAGAAGGCTAACAAAAAAACAAAAACAACTAAATATCCTAAAACATTATGGTATATGAAAGAAATTGAACAGAATAAACTATACTTAAATTATATGATTATATTTACAGTAGTATCTATTTATCTGAGGGGGATACATTCCTAGACGCTCAGTGGATGCCTGAAACCACAGATAGTACTAAACCCTATATACTCTGTGGGCTTTTTTATACATACTGAGACCTAAATATGAAACCCTAAGCCCCCCAGGTGAACAGATCCCCTCTTGTCCAAGAGGTCCACCTCAGGGAAACCTTGAAAACTGAGTTTCCCCACCATGACAGGAGGAGAGGTTAGACGAGCCTCACTCTACCTCATCCTTTGCTTTCTTTCCCAAGAGTTAAACCAACTATCCCTTTGGAAAGGCTCAATCCACTATTGATATGAACTGTCTGCCTGACACAGTCCCTCCCTTTTGTAGTTTCCACAACAATCAACAAGCATTCCTTTCTGATAAGATACCACTGACTTTCCAGTGGTTCTGGCCAGTCTGCAAGGATGCACAGTGAGAGTTTTTTGTTTTGTTTTGTTTTGTTTCTTTTGAGATGGAGTCTCACTCTGTTGCCAGGCTGGAGTGCAGTAGCGCAATCTCGGCTCACTGCAACTTCTGCCTTGGGGGGTTCAAACGATTCTCCTGCCTCAGCCTCTCGAGTAGCTGGAACTACAGGCACGCACCACCATACCCAGAAAATTTTTGTCTTTTTATGAGAGACGGAGTTTCTCCATGTTGGTCAGGATGGTCTCTATCTCTTGACCTCGTGATCCACCCACCTGGGCCTCCCAAAGTGCTGGAGTTACAGGCATGAGCCACTGCGCCCGACCACATTGAGGGTTTTTAATGCTTCACCTTTTAATGTCACAGGGCCAAAAACTCCACCCTCAAACCACGCTAATGCTGCCATTTTTTGAACCTGGGGCTTATGAAAAGGCATGAAGCTTCACTGCTCATGCACGTTTCCTCTTTCATAAATATTCATGACTCCTCCTCTAGCTTATTAAATATGTGTATTCAGCCACCCTGCTCAGCGTAAATTCCTGTCCCCTTTGCTCCTCCTTCATAGTGTCTTTTTCCAGCTTCTGCCTGGAAGCTACACTTCCCAGTCTCTCAGAACGGCCACCCTGCAGGCTGCCACGTTTTAAGAGAAATACAACTCTTCTTTCCAAATTTGTGAACAATTCTTCAGTTGACAATACATATCTATGATAAAGTTTAATTTATAAATTTGGCACAGTAAGAGATTAACAATAACAACTAACAATATAATAGAATAGTTGAAACATTATATTGTAATAGAGGTTAGGGGAATGTGATCTCTTTCTCCCAAAATACCTCATTGTATTTTTGATCTTAGCAACCTCAGCATAAGATGTTTTTCCTTTCCTTATTAAATGGAGAACTTCCACTGTTTCACTTAAAGGACACATTTTACTGCATCTCTTTAGAATATTGGTTGAAATTGTTAGCATCACTCCTCTTGGGCTTTAGGGTCTTTATAGAATATAATTGAAAAGTGCCTTCAAAACAGACACTAAAATACTGCAATGATCAATCTGATAACCAAGAAGGCTCCTTTGTGACTAACTGGCTGATAGCATCTATAAACTGCATATGCCAGACAAGGTGATAATTCATGTCCTGAGAGAAACAGGGCAGGATGGCGAGAGATTTCATGAGGCTACTCAGAACAAAGCACAATTAAAATACATAAATTATTTATTTGTGGCATTTCCCATTTAATATTTTAAGACCAAAGTTGGCTGATGATAATTGAATCCTCAGAAAGGAAAACTGCAGATAAGAGGGGATGACTGTATATTAAATTCTAGGGGAAGAAAACCTATAGCAGTTAAAAAAATCAGTGATTGTGTCTGGCAGGAATAGGGGAGAAATTCAAACACAAAGGGACTGGAGGAAATTTCTTGAAGCATCTTTTATGTTCAATATCTCCATTCTGGTGATAGTTTCATGATTGAATAAAATCAGGAAAACTTATCAATCTGAATACCTTAAAGAGAGATTTCTTGGTATGTAAATTCTACTTCCACAAAACTGTGGAAAACAAAACTAAACTGAACTAAAATGAACTCTGCTCTGCTGAAAAGTATTTTTCTGACTTTTGAATGTCTTGTGGAGTGACTTGGTTGACACGGCCCTTCGTGTTTTGACCCCTGCTCTCCTCTGAATTTGTCACCCATAAGTTAGTTTCCTGCTCAGTCTGCCTGGATCAGCTTCTTCCACCTTAATAAAGATTCAGTGGTTTCTCGTCTCCTAGTTTGCTTGCACCAAGAACACGTTGCTCCTTCTCTGCCACTTTGCTTAGCTAGCCCATATACAACCTTTAGGTATTGAATAAATTTGAAATAATTCTGTAAGGAAAACTCCCATGATAAAATTTATTTAGGCTTCTGATAATCTGTTTTCAAAACACATTGTACCAAAAAGATTTCACGGTCATTCTAATTGCTGCATGTATTCAATATTTTTTCCCACTCTGGTTAGATGTTAACATTTATCATTCAGAGACAAGGTCTTTTTTGTTCATGGTCTTATGCAGTAGAGACCCCAGTGAAAAGTAAGTTCTCAAATGTATGTTAAGTAAATTTCTTTATTAGATAAATAAGTTGCAATTGGTAGGTCTACCATTTGGTAGGTCTGCCATAGAAAGATACCACAGACTAGGTGACTTAAACAAGAGAAATTTATTTTCTGAGTTCTGAGGGCTAGAAGTTCAAGATCAAGACGCCAGCAGGTTTTTTTCTTTTAAGGCATTCTGCTGAGCTTGCAAATAACCACCCTTGGGCTGTTTCTTCACATGGGCTTTCCTTCAGTGTAGACATATCACAGATGTTTGCTTTGTGTATAGATCTCTTCTTCTCCTTCTTCTTCCTCTTCTTCTTTTTTCTTTCTTCTTCTTCCTCTTTAAGAAGGGGTCTCACCGTGCGGGCGCGGTGGCTCACTCTTGTAATCCCAGTACTTTGGGAGGCCGAGGTGGGCAGATCACGAGGTCAGGAGATAGAGACCATCCTGGCTAACACAATGAAACCTCGTCTCTACTAAAAATACAAAAAAGTAGATGAGTGAGGTGGCGGGCGCCTGTAGGCCCAGCTACTTGGGAGGCTGAGGCAGGAGAATGGCGTGAACCCGGGAGGCGGAGCTTGTAGTGAGCTAAGATAGAGCCACTGCACTACAACCTGGGCAACAGAGCAAGATTCTGTCTCAAAAAAATAAAAATAAAAGGGGGTCTCACTGTGTCACCCAGGCTGTAGTTGAGTAGCACTATCACAGCTCTCTGCAACCTTAAACTCCTGGGCTTGAGGGATTCACCTGCCTCAGCCTCCAGAGTAGCTACAACTACAGGCACAGGCCACCACATCCACTAATTTTTAAAAATTTTTGTAGAGCTGCAGTCTCACTGTGTTGCCCAGCCTGGTCTTCAACTCCTGGCCACAAGCAATCCTCCCACCTCAGCCTCACAAAGAACTGGGTTTACCTCTGTGAGCCACTACATCTGGGCCAAATTCCTTCTTTTTTTTTTCTTTTAGACAGAAGTCAGATTTGTTTACAGTTTTCTCTACCAGCCTCATTTTAACTAAATTCCCCCTTTGAAGCCATGTGTGCAAAGAGAATTGCGTTCTGGGATACTGAATGTTAGGGCTTCAGCAGATCAATCTGAAGGGGATGCACATTCTGTCCATAACATCTGGAAAATAAAGCCAAACACAGATAGTGCCTTATATAGTGGCATGCTTTTTCTCAAAACCCTTCCTTGAGAGCGAGTTATTTTGGACATGGATAATTCCCATTTCCCTTTCCATCTTTCTGTATTTAATAGTCTGGCATTTAGGTGAGAATGAAAAAAAAGTTTAAATTTAGTTGTATTAAACTAAATTAAGTGCAAAGACAAAAAAAGAGCTAATTTATCATTAAACAATTGATGTTGAAGCACCATATAGAAATCATCAGTCCACTTATGTAAAACGCCCACAACATTTAGAAGAGAAGCCAGCAACCTCTCTGTCATGGCCCTTTGAGTCTTGAAAATTTTCCATTCATCTTCTTATTCAAAAGTATCTGGCTTGGGTATTTTCAGTGGTGCAGTCCTTAATTTTCTGACTTAGACTTCACAGTGAAATCATGAGGACAGGTGAAAATCACCAGAATTGCCACAGAGAAAGTACTCAAACCAACTTCATTTTTGAAGGTGAACTTTTAAAAAGTAATCAAGTCTTAGATAATTCATGGTGTTTGCTCAGCAATACTAAGTTGGGATTCTTTCTAGAACAAGTTGTTCATTTTATTATTTCTTCAAAACCAGAATACATATTTATTCCAGCTATTTCAATCATATGGAAAATAGATAAAATGTGTCCTACAGGTGTAGGTTTTACCTATTAGTACGCTTTACACAACTTCAGAATGTTTAAGTTGTAGCTACACATCCAGGATAAAATTATATCAGATTTTTGAGAACATTTACATCTCCCAGAAGTTGAAAGTGGTTTGATCATTTTTGGAATATAAAATTATGATGAAAGCTGATGTGATATGGTTTCAAATAAGTATTTATAGCATGAATAAATAAACTCAAAACATGTGTTACTCTCTGTGAATCAGGCAACAATTACAGATGGCTTATGCCTGCAATCTCAGCACTTTGGGATTCCTAACAATTGATTTCTTAAAGTAAGTTAAATATTTTACTGCATATATTTTAAAAATGTCAAGCATTGAGAAGTATAAAAACTAGGTTTATCTCTTTAAAGTATTAGTATGTGTGTCTTTTAAAACAATTGAGAAACCATGAATGTTTTTCTACTTAGAGAAAGACTCTTAATTGGGTTTTGTAGGGATTTTTTTGTTGTTGTTCCAAGATTGATTACAAAATTTTAATTGTCTCACACTTTTTATTTAAGCAACATTTTTTGAGCCAGAGTAGATGCATTGAGGTTTCTCAACGAAAACAATTAAAACATGCCCTACGTATTTTAATTTCCTTTTCCCTCTCTCATCAGAAGAGATCATTTAGATGACCTAGACAAGTTACTTTGTAATATGGAGGGATTATGGAGTTGGAACAAACTCATGTTGCAGGGAAAGACTATATGATCATTTACATGGCATGAGATCGGTTGCTGCAGGCACCCTTCAGTAGTCATGGTATTTCGAAAGGAGCCCTCGGCATTCCTACCTTCCTAGTATGGTTCTTGATCTTAAGGAATTTATAGACCAGAAGTAAAATCTAGTGTCACAGAGGGATTAATAATTGTGAGTAGTGTTATGAAAGAACAAATAAGCAATTCTCCAACAGGTAACAAAATTATTTAATATAAAACCCATGATTAGAACAAAATAGAATAAAAAGGTATCATCTCTGTTGGGCTGCTTTTGTTTACTTGATCTCCAGGTCCCAGTTCCTTAGTCAAAAAGTTGTCACAGATCAAAAGCCATGGCTGTTGTGGAACTCACCTCATTAGTTTTGCTTTCTTCAGTGATAGTAAATAGCCTGTGGCAACTTACCTAATGACTCAATGGAAACTTTTGCCTTAGAGGATTAATAATTTATATTGTGATTTCAGTGTCCTGTTTAAGAAATCTTTTTTTCGGAAGGGCCCTGTGGCTCACACCTGTGAGCCAATACTTTGGGAGGCTGAGGCAGGCGGATCACATGAGGTCAGGAGTTCAAGACCAGCCTGGCCAACATGGCAAAGCCCGGTCTCTACTAAAAATACAAAAATTAGCCCGGCATAGTGGCGCCTGCCTGTAATCCCAACTACTTGGGAGGCTGAGGAGTGAGAACTGTTTGAACCCAGGAGATGGAGATTGCAGTGAGCAGAGATCACAGCACTGCACTCCAGCCTGGGAAACAGAGAGAGACTCTGTCTCAAAAAAAAAGAAAAGGGAAAAAAAGAATTTTTAAAATTTTTTTCTTATTTAATGGTTTTAGATTTTGCATTCAGACTTACATGTTTTATGTTTGTTTGTTTGTTTGCTTACTTGTTTGACAGTGTCTCCCTCTGTTGCCCAGGCTGGAGTGAAGTGGTGAGATCTCTGCTCACTGCAACCTCTACCTCCCAGGTTTAAGTGACTCTCGGTCCTCAGCCTCCCATGTAATTGGGATTACAGGTAGGCACCATTACGCCTGGCTAATTTTTGTATTTTTAGTAGAGACTGGATTTTGCCATGTTAGCCAGACTAGTCTTGAACTCCTGACCTCAGGTGAACCACCCACCTCAGCCTCCCAAAGTGCTGGGATTATAGGTGTGAGCCACTGCGCCCGGCCCAGACTTACATGTATCTTTAGTGCATTTTGGTTTATAGCGTGAGGTAAGAATATATATATTTTTTATATGAATATTCACTAATTAGTTTTAAAAGCCAGCTTCTCCCTAACTGCACTTGTTTGCAAATCTGTTATAAAAATGACCATATGTGTGAGAATTTTTTTCTGGGTTCTCTATTCTGTTCCATTGGTTTATTGTCCATCATTGCACCAATTTCAGACTGTTTTTATTACTATAACTTTATAAAATGCTTGGTATTAAATGTAATAAATATGCCAAAACTGTTTATCCCCTGAGATTACCCTTTTAATTTTTGACCCTTTTGCATTTGATTAAATTTTTCAGTCAACATTTACATTAGCCCAAAATAAATGCATTGATTGAGTGGGCAGAATTGACACAAAAACTACAAAACAGTATTGAGATATTTGATCCATGAACATCTTATGTTCTCCATTTTCTTTACGGAGAATCCTCTGGGCCCACTAAGGGCAAATAGTTATATCTTTGACTTAATACAGGATCAATCTACTCTAATAAGTCTATATTTATGTATTATATTTACATTGTATTAAGACTGTTCTAGAAATTCAACTTCAATTAGTGTAAGTCAACATAAAGGAAAGTTATAATTAAATTTATCTATTTCAGTTAATTATTAAATGTATCGAATGTTATACATTTATCAATTATAATCAATTGATTTAATTAAAACTGATAAATGTATGAAATTTAATATTGACCTAATATAAAATTAGGTGGTGGCTTCCTTTCTTACAAGGATCCTTAGAATCTATTCCTATTCAAATTCCCTGGGTTTCAGCTGATATTAATTGGTCAAAGATTTGCAACCTTGCAAATTGTGATACTTAAGCTTTATTCCCAAGATATGATTTTATAGTTCACTAGAGCAGTATGCTGACTTATGAGTCTATGTATAGGTCAGGAGAGAAGAAGTGGCATTGTGGAGCATAAATAGAACCACAAACTTTCACAAAAATATTTCCTCAATATATGTCATCACGATATTCTGAAGACAACCTAATAAGACAGCAAAGAAGAGGCTGCTTCTTTGGACAAGGGAGGTTGAGTGATGTTTTATGGTTCAGTGTACAGCAGCACCCAAAATATCTCCATTCTTATTTTCAATGCCTACCTATATGACCAGTTCCCTTTTCTTTATTGGATCTTGCTTATTAAGGCTGGAGTTTTCTGTGTTAAAAGATCAAGGGCTTTATTATTTCTTTCTTTTCTGTTTTACTTTTCAAGCAACTAGATAGAAAATCTTATGTCGTTAGGGCAAATTGATATTGTTGCTTACTTCTTTATTGTTCTCTTATACAAAATGTTATGTAATAACATTTTGGATATAGTTTTCATTTTGTGTTTAGCAAGCAGCTTAAAATTGGATAGTCTTGAACTTCCAAGAGAATGACAAGTTCTTGGATAAAATTTTTGCAGAGCTTACCATTGAGGTCTGCAGTAAGATATGCCTTCCAGGCAGTAATTAAATATTTATTGTTCCTTCAAGCATCATACGGAAGGGTAGGTTATAAGGAGCAAAAGCAAATATTAACTTTATGTACCACCAACAGAAATATTATATATGTATTTAATAGTACCATTTATAATTAAAATAAGATATAAGATATATGTCTATTAATATTAAAATGTGCAAGATTTTATGGAACATAGTATTAATCCTTATTGAAAGATATTAATTTTTTTTTTTTTTTTTTTTTTTTTT
>NW_016810869.1:57770-66382 GCF_001698545.2 Rhinopithecus bieti | reverse complement strand
GTTATTTATTTTTTGAGACGGAGTCTTGCTCTGTCGCCTAGTCTGGAGTGCAGTGGCCGGATCTTAGCTCACTGCAAGCTCCGCCTCCTGGGTTTACGCCATTCTCCTGCCTCAGCCTCTCGAGTAGCTGGGACTACAGGCGCCCGCCACCTCGCCCAGCTAGTTTTTTGTATTTTTTAGTAGAGACGGGGTTTCACCGTGTTAGCCAGGATGGTCTCGATCTCCTGACCTCGTGATCCGCCTGCCTCGGCCTCCCAAAGTGCTGGGATTACAGGCTTGAGCCACCGCGCCTGGCCGAAAGATATTAATTGACATATAAAAATGGAGACATAGCTCAACAATTTTGATGCAATATTATAAAGCTCTAATTTATTTTACAAAATACATGTAATTTAAAAGAAAATCTCAAATTTTTTTTCAGAGAACATGATAACTTGAATCTAAACTTTAATAGCAAAAGTGCAAGAATGTCCAAGAAAGTTTCAAAGATCAAAGTAGAATATATCCTAATAGGCGTCCAGACATTTTTAGGTTATTGCATTAAAGGCAGTGTGATATTGGTGCAAGAATATATCAGGAGTTCCAGGGAACAGAAGAGAAAGCTTCCAAAAAGATTCATCCAAATCTTTGCCACATGAGCAATGCTATTAAGCTTGAATTTATAGAATTATATATATACATATAATTTCATATAAATTGTATTTAATAAATGGTGTTCAATTTAATTGATGCTATGATTTAAATGGGTTCCCCCAAAATCCTCATATCGGAGAAATTAACAGCAAATTCAGTGGTTCTCACTACCCTGGCATATTTGATAATTTGCTAGAATGAATCAACCAACTGAGGAATGCACTATACTTACAGTTTTAATATATACCCCCCTCACCTTCTACAGAATGATTTGTTATATGTCATCTAACAAGTATATCCCTCTTCTTCTTTCTTTCCACACTTAGTGGAGTGCTTTTGATTTGTAATTTGACTGACTCAAGAATGGCAAGTCACTGTTTTGCTCATGACCTTCATAATTTCATTTTCAACCCAATGTGGGTAACCTGGGTCATGCTGGGCAGCAGCCGCGAGTCCTCTTCTGTTTGTGCCTTTTCCAGTAAAAGAGTAGTGGTCTAACCAAATTCACTTTTTGATTCTCTATCCTCCAAATTCTTCTGGGAAAAAGTAGGGACCTGAGTAAATTTGTTCCTCTAGAATAGAGAAGTGCACTTTTCTACATCAACTGTGTCTCCTACATTGTTCTCAAATTATTTTACTCATTCTGACTCTTCCTAAAATTGATTATTTTCCTTTTAGCAGATTACTCTATTTTCCCAACTCACAGAGAAAATGGAGCCTATCATGTGTAAACTTAATAAACACATTCTTTTCCACAGCACGAATGCCTATTTTCTTTTAACAAATTTGATTTGCTTAATATTTGCCAAGTCCAACTGACTGCAGGCAAGTGACTAAGTCATTATTTGTATTCTGAGTTTTTATGAGTATGGCACCAGGTACAAAATGGAAAATGAAAAAATTTTGAAAGTATAAATTTCTCCAAATTTCTGTGTTACACATTTGACTTCCATGGATCTGAGTTGATTCTGGAGAAAGATCTATGAAGCCCCCTGCCTTGGCAGAACATTATATACATATCATATCATTAACCTCTAACTATATGGGTATGGTCAAGATTTGCTTACCAAAAAAAAAAGAAAAGAAAAAATATGTATACACCCACCCACACAAAAGACCAGACTAATGGCTATACTTTATAACTATAAAGTATTTCATTTAACAATAACGGAATATACATTTTCTCAAGCTCATATGGGACATTTATCAAAATCAACCACAAAATACAATTAAAAATTTTTGCACAAATGAGAATAATACAATGTCTGCTTTTATAATACAATGGGATTAAGCAAGACATCAGTAACACAAAGTTAACTTGAAAATTCCTAAATATGTGGAGATTAAACAACACACTTCTCAATAACACATGTACAAGGGATAAGTTTTAAGATAAATAAAATAAATAAAAATATATTTTGAACAAAATGATATTTGTTTATTTCATTAGAATTTGGGGATACAGTGAAAGCACAGTTAAGAGGAAGTTTTTTATAATTGAGGCATATAGTAGAAAACAGGAAAGATTTAAAAAGTCAATCATATAAATTTTAACCTTAGGAAACCTGAAAAGGAAGAGCAAATTATATGTGAGTAAGCAGGGGCAAAAAAATAAAAATTAGAGAAGATATCAATTAAATTGAAAACAATAAAAAAATTAATGAAACTGTAGCTGCTTCTTCGTAAAGGCTAAAAGACATGATAAGCCTTTATCCAGGCTAACAAGGAAAAAAGAGATGAGATAACACAAATTACTAATATAAAAAATGAAAGAGGGAAGATCACTATAAATCCAATGGCCTTTAAAAGAATAATACTATAATACTACAATCAACTCTATGCCCACAAATTTAATAACCTAGATGAAATAGACAAATTTACTAAAAGACACATTTAGTAAAGTTTCAAAACAGAAAAAACACCAGTCTTTGATAGGTTCACTGGTGAATTCCCTCAAATACTTCACAAAGAAATTACACCAATGCTCTATAATCTCCTTCAGAAGGTAGAAGCTAAGAAATGCTTCCTGACTTATTCTATGAGGCCAGTATCACCTAAATGTCAAAATCAGATGAAGACATTACAAGAAAAGAAAACTGCATGCTTTCTCATGAACATAGATACAAAACTCCTCAACAAAATGTTATCAAGTTGAATATAACAACGTATAAAATTAATTCTGCACTATAACAAAATGAGATTTATGTCAGGTGTGTAAAGTTGATTCAACATTCAAAATACTACTAATGCAATCCATCACATAACAAGCTGTAAAATAAAAATTAACTGATCATACCAATGCATACAGAAAAAGCATCTGATAAATTTTAACACTCATTTATGATTTAAAAAATATATTCTCACTAAGAAAGGAATAGAGAGTTCTTCCTCAACCTAATAGATAATGTTAACTAAAATCTTATAGCTAGTATCCTATTTAATTGTAAGAAACTAGAAGCTTTGTTGTCAATGTTAGAAGCAAGGCAAAGATGCCACATCTCATCACTTCTTTTCAACACCGTAATAGAAGTCCTAGCTAATGCAATAAGTGATGTAAAGGAAAAAAAGATCCTGCTTAGGAGTAAATAAATAAATTTTCTTTATTCACAGATGACATAATTGTCTAAGTAGAAAATCTGAAAGAATTGACAAAAATATATTCAGGAACTAATAAGAGACTATAGCTAGGTTGTCGAATACAGGTTCATATACAAGTTTCTTTTACTTTTCTTCTTTTCTTTTTAGCATCACTAAACAAGTGGAATATGAAATTAAGAACACATTTACTTTAGCATCACCCAAAATGAAATAATTAATTAGGCATGAATTTAGCAAAATGTGTACAAAATCTATACTAGAAAACTAAAATACTGATGAAAAAATCAAATAAGACTTAAAATACAGAGATATTTCATCCTCATAAATAGGAAGAGTCAATATTGACAAGATGTCGCTTCTTCACAAATTGATCTGTAGATTCTGTACAACCCAATTAAAATTCCAGGAAGTTATTTTTCAGATATTGGCAAAAATTTATTAGAGAGGAAAAATATCCAGAATCACCAATACAATATTGAAGAAGAAGCACGAAGTTGAAGAGCTGATAACATATGACTTCAAGATTTACTATAAAGCTACAGTTATCTTGATGGTGTGATATCAGTGAAATAATAAATAAATAGATCAGTAGAACAGAATGGGGAGTTCAGAAATAGACCTACATAATTATAATCAACTGATCTTCGGAAAGGAGCAAACACAGTACACAGGAGAAAAGATGCTTCTTTCAACAAATGGTAATGAAACAGCTGAACTTTCATATGCAAAAAATACATAAACTTAGACACACACTTTATACCCTTTACAAAACTTAAATTGTGTCATAGACTTAAATATAACTATAAAACTCTTAGAAAATAACATAGGTGGAAATCTGGTTGACTCTGGGTTTGGTGAAGACGTTTTAGATATGGCAACAGAGGCATGGTCTAAATTGATAAGCTGGACTTCATTAAAACTAAAAATTCCTACTCTGTGAAAGAAGCTGCCAAGAGAGTAAGAATACAAGTCCCAAAGTTAGAAAATGCACTTGCAAAACCAGTGGTGACTATGTTAATTTGCATGATTGTGGTGAATATTTCACTATGTATACGGATAATAATTGAGTTGTGTAATTTAAATATACACAATTTTTAATTGTCAAAAAATGTAGCTATTCTGAGCTCCAAAATAAATAAATAAATAAATAAATAAATAAATAAAGACACAGCTGATAAAGAACTGTTATCCAAAATAGGCAAACAAGTCTTAAAACTCAGCAATAAGACAACAAATAATCAGTAAATTGAATGATTTCAAACTCAAATGATTCCTTAAAAATCATTTTATTCAGATTTAAAAATAGGCCAAAGACATCTACAGACACCTCACCAAAAAAGATATACAAATGGCACATAGCATATTAAAAGATGCTCCACATCATATATCGTTAAGGAAATTCAAATTAAAATAATGAGATGCCTATAAACCTGAAAATGGCCAACATCCAGAACACTCACAGTACCAAATGTTGGTGAGGATATGGAGCAACAGAAACTCTCATTCAATCCTGGGAGGAGTGCAAAATAATACAACTACTTTGGAAGACAGTTTAACTATTTCTTATAAAACTAAACATTTTCTTTCCATACAATTCAGCAATTACTCTCCTTGGTATTTAGCTAACGAGTTGAGATCTTCATGTGGATGTTTATAGCAGCTTTATTCATAATTGCCAAAACTTAAAAGCAACTAAAACTTTCAGTAAGTGAATGGATAAATATGCTGTGGTACATCCAGACAATAGAATATTATTTAAAATTCTAAATATGAGTTATCAAGCCTTGAAAAGACATAGAGGAAACTTAAGTGCATCTTACTGAGTAAAGAAGCATGTCTAAAAAGTTGCATACTGTACTATTACAGCTATGCATTCTGGAAAAGAGAAACCTATGGAGACAGAAAAAAGATCAATAGTTTCCAGAGGATGGGGAGAAGATAAATAAGCAAAGCACAGAGGATTTTTAGAGCAACGAAACTACTGTGTCTTATACTATAATGGTACATATATTTCATTATATATTTGCTCAAACCCATAGAATGCACAACACTAAAAGTGAACCCAATGTAAACTATGGACTTTGGGTGATAATGATGTGGCAATATAGTTCATCATTTGTAACAAATGATCATTTGTAACTCGTACTCAACGAACTCAATTCATTGGTGAGAGGTGAAGCCAGCTGGACTTCTAGGTTGGGTGGGGACTTGGAGAACTTTTCTGTCTTACAAGAGTATTGTAAAATGCACCAATCAGTGCTCTGTAGGTAGAGGATTGTAAATGCACCAGTCAGCACTCTGTGCCTAGCTAAAGGATTGTAAATGCACCAATCAGCACTCTGTAAAAACACACCAATTAGTGATCTGTGTCTAGCTAGAAGATTGTAAATCCACCAATCAGCACTCTGTAAAATGGACCAATCAGCACTCTGTAAAATGGACCAATCTGCAGGACTTGGCAGGGACCAATAAGGGAATAAAAGCTGGCCACCCCAGCCAGCAGCGGCAACACGCTTGGGTCCCCTTCCATGCATGGAAGCTTTGTTCTTTTGCTCTTCACAATAAATCCTGCTGTTGCTCACTCTTTGGGTCCATGCCACCTTTAAGAGCTGTAACAGTCACCGGGAAGATCTGTGGTTTCATTCTTGAAGTCAGCAAGACCTAGAACGCACTGGAAGGAACCAACTCTGGACACACTGGGAGATGATAATAGGAGAGGCTAATCATGTGTAGGGGTAGGGAATATATGGGGTATCTCTATACCTTTCTTATAATTTGACTCTAGACAAACGACTTTAAAAAAGAGTCTTAAAAAAAGAAAAAAATAAGAGAATAACAAAAAAACCTCTTTAAGTCCTTGTCAAATTATAGCCTGTATTACTATGCTCATATTTTGTGTTAAAAGCAGGCTACCCAAGTAAATGTTCAACATGCAATACAATGCACTTTATTTTCCCAGTTCTAACAAAACTGCTTTTACTAAGTCCTCAAAGGACTCTTAACTGAAGTATGCAATGAACAGCTCTGTGCTTTCTCATTGTACCAACTGATGACATAGGACATTGTTGACTATTCTCTCCTTCTCTATGCTCTCTACTTTCTTGACTCTCATCTTTCCATTTACTTTGCCTAATTTCCCTCCAAATTTGTCTTTTTACTTTGATAATTAAAATTTGTATTTTCAAAGGTTTATTCTTGAGCCCCTCTTCTCATGAAATACATTCTTCCATAATCTTACCAATTTTTAACACTCTGATCCACATTTTTTTGCTTAATTAAATTTTTCATCTAAATATATCATAGATACTCTTATTTCAACAGTGTATAATTGTTATTAACCATCTTCCACTTTATGCATTGAAACAGAAAATCTACTCTTCCATGACTTGCCATTATGGTAATGATGTTTCTATTCTATTGTAATGATATATGCAAAATTTATCTTTGAATTCCTCTACGTTTCTCCATAATCAATTAATATAATAGCAATTTCTTAGCCACTTGTGATGGTTAATGTTAGGTGTCAACTTGATTGGTTTGAAGGATGCCTAGATGGATGGTAAAGTATTGTTTCTGGGTTTGTCTATGAGAGCGTTGCCAGAGAAGATTGATATTTGAATAAGTGGACTGGGGGAGGAAGGCTCACCCTCAACCTGGGTGGCACCACCCAATCAGATGCTACAGTGGCTAGAACAAAGCAGGCATGGAGGAGGGTGGGAAAGCCTCGCTTGCTGAGTCTTCTGGCTTTCATCTTTCTCCCATGCTGGATGCCTCCTTCTGCTCCTCCTGTCCTTGAACATCAGACTCCAGGTTTTCCCGTCTTTGGACTCTTGGACTTACACGAGTGGTTTGTCAGGGGATCTCGGGTCTTTGGCCACAGACTGAAGCCTGCACTGTTGGCTTCCCTGCTTTGGAGGCTTTTGGACTCATACTGAGCTACTACTGGCTTCTTTCTTCCCCTGCTTGCAGATGACCTATTTGGGGACTTTGCCTAGTGATCGTATGAGCTAATTCTCCCTAATAACCTTCCTTTCATATATACATATTCTCCTTCACTAGCTAACCAATTTTCCCTTGTTTATTCATATGCAATCTCTTTAACTTTGACTCTATTTACTTTTGTAGTTTACTTATGATGTGTTTACAGAAGAAGTTATTAAAATAAAAATCTCATGTTGTTTTTCATTAGGGCATATCAATGGGACTTTATTTCATTCAAAAGAACTTTAAATTCTTTACTGAGATACTTAAGAACCCTGGAAATATGATATCTAAATAATTTTGAAGTCAGATGTCCCACTCATATTCTTACATGTAATGAACAGCCACATTCATTTTATATATGTTAATGTACTTAATACAATGTACTTAATAATATAAAGTTTATGTCTGTGATTTTGCAAATAATTTCCTTAAAATAAAATGTCTCTCCTATTTTGTTAGTCAAGAGAGCTCTTGCTTTTCTCAAAATAATTCAACTTCGAAATCCTTTAATATTACCTCACCTCCTAAATGAAAAACTTGCAGACCTGTTCTTTTCCCGTGCTTTTTGTTTGTTTTGTTTTCTTCCTCTTACCCATCAGAGAATATGATTAACATGTTTTCTCTTTTTTGAGCATTAATGCAAAATTATATAGTTAATCTGTTGGTGGATTTATCTCTTTAATTTGTAACCTCTTCTTAGTCTTCCTTCCTCACTTACATTTTGAATTAATTTGAAAAAAAGTCGGAAAGAGTTGCTATAATAAATATAATATTCAGTTTATATGTGCATAAAAATAAGAAAACCATCTATGGTAGCAGTAAAAATCACATATTTGATTCAGGAGTTTGTGGAAAGTAAAATTAAATGAGTTCCAATTAAACCTAGCAGCAGGCTTAGCAGATCCAGGGTTTACTTTTCATTAGAAACTAGAAGAGCACACTCTTGGGAACAGAGTGTTTTAAAGGAAGATTCCTGGCTTTATGTTAATTAAAAATCAGAACTGAACTGAGACTGAGTAAAGAAATAGCAATTGCTTTTCAACACAGGGGAAACACTAGAAGGAGCTTCATGGTGTTTAATTGCTATGTGTAAACTTGAATTAATAGTATTTCACTCTAATAATTTATTATTCTGTGCTAAAAATGCCTTATAAGTATTTATTGCCTACTGGGTTTAGGTACCAAAATATTTTCTTCAGGTCACAAATTTTTGTTATTATTTTATGTGTTATTTATTAATATAAATAAAATAATAAAGGAGATTTTTCCTAAACATAGAAATGCATATTTACATAAACAAGTTCATTCCAAAATTGTAAATAAATCTATTTTTGTTCATTTTGCAATGTTTATTTTTATACTAAAATTTTTATATTGTATGGAAATAAAATTCATTG
>NW_016810869.1:44374-57491 GCF_001698545.2 Rhinopithecus bieti | reverse complement strand
AAATAAAATTCATTGCAATATATTTTCAAATAGGAATTCGTAATATAATTTTAATATATTTTTAATGGGAATAATGTGACTGCCTTGCAACTATGAACACAGGAAAATAAAATTTTAACATAAAATATTTTATTATAGTTTTACAAAATTAGAAAAGGTTTATCTGAGTAAACTATGTAGAGAGCAAAAAAATAAATTTTCAATACCAAAACAGTGTTTACTGAACTTTAGTTTAATACATGCTAGTGTATAGAACATTTTAAATGAATGTCAACCAAAAATAAAATTCTAAGCCCCCCCAATTGACTAAATGGATCCAACCAAGGAGATTCAAGTAAACCTGAAAATCTAGTTAAGCCCATAATGGAAAGGGAGTGTGTCAGACACTCCCCATTATGCCCTTCTTTTTGGAATTCAGGCACAATTGACCAGCATGAATGTTAAAACATTAGTCTTAAGACTAACAAAACATATGCTTTGAAGCAATAATATATCAAATTCCAGCCTGACTCTAGTGTAGCATCACATGACAGATAGCAGGCCATCAAAGAAATTAAAGCATTTTAACCAAATATATATTTCTTTGATATATTTTGAAATGATCCTGCAAAGCTGTCTTTTGTAGGGGAAATTTATATTTTAGAGAGAATCCCTTTCCCTTTCCGGGTCTTTTTCTAATCCTGAATAGTTTAGCTGAGAGTCTAGCACCTTTTAAAGACCTGACCTGGAAATATTTGCCATCTATTGTCTCTAAGACTGGCCATTTATGAGACTTTATCTACATAAATGAGAACATTGGTCTCCATATCCCTTATCTTAACCCAGACTTAACTTCTTTCTATTGATTTCAGGTCTTTAGATAATAATTTAACTCTTTTAACCATTTGCCAATCAGAAAATCTTTAAATACCCCTATGACCTGGAAGCTCCTGTTTTGAGTTATCCCACCTTTCTGGCCGGAGCCAACATAAATTTTACAGGTACTGACTGATGTCTGCCTGTAACTTCTGTTCTCCTACAATGTACAAAATCAAACTGTAACCCAACCCCCTCAGGAACATGTTCTCAAGAGCACTTGAGACTGTGCTTTGGGCCTTGATCACTCACATTTGGCTCAAAATAAACCTCTTTAAATATTTCACAGAGTTTGACTCTTTTTCATTGACATTAAGAAACAAATATTTAATAAATTATACCATATACCCTCACATACAAACATATACATGTAAATATAAAGGTATTTACATTGAGAGGAAAACATTGATTGAATAAAACAAATTGTTTCTAGTTACAAGTTCTGGAAAAGAAAAAAAAAAAGAAAAACAATTACAAAGTAGCAAACTAACGTAGATGCTATAATATATATTCCAGAAGAGATTATTGACTTTTGACTTGAGAGGCTTAAAAAATACACACGATGCAGATGCTATCATAGCTGAAGTATTAATTTAATTAAATAAATCATACGAAAACTATATTTTAAAAATTGATTTGCCTTTACGGATAGCACTAGAAAAGTTAGTATTGACAACTAAAATGAGTGACTGAGGCATACATCTCAATCACTGAGTTTTATTAAGTCAGAATTACTGTACATCTGGAAATGGTTTAGTATTTATAAATTTCCTAAAGGGGCCAAAGGTATGTAGGAAAAGGGGCAGGTAGGTGATAAGGTGAATAGTTACATTCCTGTGAAACTTTAGTTAATACCCAGTAAATCTACATTTTACATAAGTGAAGTGAATGTCTACAGAGAAGAGAGGAAAGGAAGAGTCAATTATACAGATATCTCTGAGTGGATAGAGGAATGAGTCTTGTCTTTGTTTTGCCCTGGTAAGATAATCGAACAGACATTACTTTTAGGAGGTAGACTTAGAAGGTAGACCTAAACTTATAATTAGTATGCCCTTATTTATGGGAGACCAGCAAAGACTTTGCTTAGAAATAATCTGTGGAATCAGTGTTTGACAGATACCAGAGACCTTTTACCTTTCCATGGAGATCTGGCTGATGCCTACTGAGAGCAACAGATATTCTTTTGGAAGAGGGTGTTGCAATGACTTCACCTTCAGGCTTAACATTCCCTTTTCTGTAAGAACTTGGGGGATCACTGAGATTTTTAATTTTCCTTTACAGTATGTATTAGTCTGTTCTCACACTGCTGTAAAGACATACCTGAGACTAGGTAATTTATAAAAAAAAGAAGTTTAATTGATTCACTGTTATGCATGGCTGAGGATGCCTCAGGAAACTTATAATCATGGCGGAAGGTGAGAGAGTAGCAAAGGCACATTTTACATGGTGGCAGGTAACAGAGCATGATTGAACAAAGCGAGAAGAGCCAGTTACAAAACCATCAGATCTTATGAGAACTCACTCACTATCATGAGAACCGCATGTGGGTAACCACTCCTGTGATCCAATCATCTCCCACTAGGTTCTGCCCTCAACATGTGGGGATAATGAGGGTTATCCCTTGAAACTGGACTGGGGACACAGCACCAAACCACATCACGGTATAAAGTCCTAAATTTAGGACAAAAATTTTATTTTATTTTTTTGAGTCAGTCTCACTCTGTTGCTCTGGCTGGAATGCAGTGGTGCCATCTAGGCTCACTTCAACCTCTGCCTCCTGGGTTCAAGTGATTCTCCAGCCTCAGTCTCCTGAATAGCTGGGACTACAGGCATCCACCACCACATTCAGATAATTTTTTAATTTTTAAAATTAGAGATAGGGCTTTGCCATGTTGACCAGGCTGGTCTTGAAGTCGGGACCTTGGGTAATCCACCTGTCTCATCCTCCCAAAGTGCTGGGATTATAGGCATAAGCCACTGCACTCGGCCTAGAAAAATAATTGTAAAGGTCAAGATAATAAAAAGTGGCAATGCTTTGAAATGGCAAAATTTGGAAAAGGATAGTTCCATTGATCATTGCAGCAGTATATGAATAGTAAAATTTGATGTTTTGATGTAAAACAATATTGTTACAAATGCTAAGGTAAATGCCATTTTTATGTGCAAGATATTATCACTATCAACTTCCATGATATCAAAAATTTGAAAAAATTAAAATCACAAAGTCAAGAAATTTAGAATACAGAAGTAGGAACTACTGGTGATAATAAGGAAGTAAGAAATTGTAGTACTCTGTAGAATTTGTGCCTCTTCAATAAAATGTGCCTAAAAAGTTGAAACTCGATTTTTTAGACTATAATTTTACCATATACAGTACAGATCAAGTTTCACTCATGTGATAACATTTTATACATTCTAATCTAAATTTTAAATTAATACAAGACCAACAACTCCAAAAATGGGCTCAATATATGCACAAAAGCTCGCCAACAAATACACACATTTGCCTCTTAAATATATGAATATGTGCTCAGATTTCTTATACCACTCTAACTGTAAGTCAAAATTACAAGAAGATATATATTCACGTCTTCCAGATGAGCAAAAAGTTGTGTTTGAAACTATTCTAATATGATGAGATTGAAGAAACAGCCAATTGTTTAAAATATAAAATAATATGATTTCTATGGAAGAGGAAAAAAAGGTAATGTAAAATCACTGACTTAGCCTGGAATTTTCAGAAAATCCCAGTAATTTTGCTCCTGGAGCAAATTCTTATTTGGTTACTGAAAACCCAGGGCACTGAGTATGAAGACAAAAGAAGGATAGAGAATTCAGAGGATTATTAAAATACTAGAATTGACTTCCTGAGAAAAGTCAGAAAGAGCCACACATACTAGGTTTTTCAGCCATGTAGGATCTCTTCAAATAACTTCTACTCAGAAGCTATGCCTGAAATCAGTCCATGGGAGGTAGAAAAGAAAGAGATGTATAAGTTTAACCCTTTCCTGTCTTCTAATTTCCATGGTCGAGATGCATCCTGTGGGGTGATAACTCTCTTGCAATTTGAAGCTGTATTCATGGGTCACTTTGATCACCAGCCAGGAAGTCAGTTCCCATGTCCTTTAGGATTCCCTTCAGGCAACAAATATTCCTGGCATTGGCTGACCATCCTGCCTGCAGCTAATAAAGAAGGTTCAGCATCCATGGAAAGCAACTCTTTGAAACCACATTGTCCTATAAGCTGAGACAGGGTAAGCAGCAGAGGGTTTAAGTGAACTATGGGAACCTGAAGGAGCACATCAAAATTGCTGAAAATACATAATCAAGTGTATATTCACAACACAGATCCACTTGCTTATTCACATTATTTGTGGGAACCTGAAGGAGACATCAAAATTGTTGAAAATATACAATCAAGTGTATATTCACAACACAGATCCAATTGTTTATTCTCATTATACCTATCCTTCACGGGACAACATAGGGTCACTACTGGATGTACTCACTCTTTCCTAAGAGAACACATATACTTCCAATCAATAAAGGGTGCCTTTCCAGATAGCTTTAAGTCACAATTCCCTGGAAACCCTAAGATAATAGGAAAACAAAAGTACAGTCCCTGCTGCTTCAGCCTTTCCAAGGCTGTATTAAATATTCATCATCTCTCATCCATCAAAACCATTCAAATGTCCCTTACCTTTTGTCAACACTTTGGCCAGTTTACTTTGCCTAGTGGGGAGACCAAAGACTTCAACCACTAAATGGTCTGAACTCCTACCATTCCTCCCATTTTTGGTATTTTAATTCTTCTAAGTGCCCAGTGACATTAATTATTTGACAGGGAACACTAAACACACCTAAATAAATTTCCTCAACCTCAGAATACTACTTGCTTTCATTATGTGGTGAAAACCTTAGTTATTTTTGGTAATGAGCATTGATTATTTTAACCAGTAAATGACTTTCTTTTCTTTGTCTGCTTGTCCACCATTATGAAAAGCCAAAGTAGCCAAGTGTTGTACATCTTCCAGATCAATAAATAGCTTATTCTTATGTAGCTGTCCTTCCCTGCCATGAACCAGTACCTATAAACTGCAGATCCCAAGTTCTTAAAAATGGGAAATCAAAATTCTATAAATGGATAACTGAGTCCAACAGTGAGCTAAGCTAGTAATTCCTATTTACTCTCTTTGGTTTATAGAGAATCTAGAATTGGAGACAAAATGCAATATATTGGTTTTAAGTTCAATGCATCTATCTCATTCTAGAAGACAGCACAAAGCTCAAACTCTTCTTCCTCCCTGAATCTTCATCTCTTGGGCCAGATGTTTCCCAACTATTATATATAGAAAATGAATTATACAATCAGGAGTTTATTATCACTTCTCCTTTGACATAAAATGTCTCTTTCATTCTGAGAAAATTATGTGCATATTCTGTTGATAGGTAAGGCATTTTATAAGACATCAGTACACTGTATATTGATTCCAGTTAGGAAGAAATACTACCATATTCATACAGGTGCCAGACTAAAGTCTCAACATTTGTCTCAGTTTCAGTTTGGTTGGTCACTGAGCAGTAGCAATAGGTGCAGAGCTACTTTATCATCAGCTCATTGCACAGGCACAGGTATAGGCTGGCTGGCTGGTATTTCTTGCTTGTTGAGTGTGAACTCCTCACTGAATACTTCCTAACAAGCTTTGGTTGAAGCCATAAAGATAATGACTTATGTATACTCCAACAGCTCTATTTATATAACTTTTCCCCAGAACTCCTTGCTTAGCTAATCAGTCTTGATGAGAGAGTCCTATGTAGCTTACTCTCTCTATCTTTTGGACTCTTGGAATTTTCAGAAGTAATATTTTGGGGGTTTTTGTTTGTTTGCTTGTTTTCAGGTTTGTCACTAGATGGCAATCACAAATGTACTTCTGTCATGTCATAATCCAGGGACACTTGGGGGATTTGAGGATACATGATATCTTCTATAACAAACTGTGTGCAATAAAATTAGCATTTGAAAATTATCTCATTTAAGGTCATGAAATGAGCTACCAAAAAGCCCAACATCATGTACATTATCACAACTCAACTAATTCTCAGCACAAACAGTTTTCTTGTAATTTTTCACTGCCCCAAAACAATCCTAACATCTCAATTAAAATAAAACCTTAACACCATGTTGATATACAGGCTTAAGTTGAATTAACATTTATAAGTTTTGAAATCACTAAAAACTAGTTCTATATTCGAGGCTCACTGAACACTTTCGAATATTTAACATACTCTCAACTAATTTCCTTCTGGCTTTTAGTCACTAATTAGTAAAGAAAGTGCTCACATTTTTACAACCAGTAAAGGAATTTTTCACATTGAATTTTGATTATAATGTCACCATATATAGTAGGTAAAATTTTTTTCTAGTTTCTTCAATCCACTGGAGTAATACTGTGCTTTAATTATGGCTTCATGCTGAACAGAACTTACTTCCTACCCCTCAAAATGTAGATTGTTTCCAAACACCACTTTTATACATAGTTTTAAAATGAAAAAAAAACAAAAAACAAAAAACAAAAAAAGAAATGTGAGTTCAGTGGTTTCTTAAAATCGTCTTTTGGGAAAGACGTAATTGACTAAAATTTAACCCATGAACTTTAATAGGTTTATGGAATGGATCTTAGCCTTCAACTGTACCACAAATAATATGCTATGTCCACAGCATAAACTCACAATCATTAGACAACAGTGGCAGTTTATAACAAAGAGTGGGGAATGAAGGGCCTATATAAATCCATACATATGATCGATAAAGATAAAGAACCTAATTTGTATTTTGAGCCAAATATAATAACAGATAATTGTAAGATGTTTTGAGTAATAAAATGTACTGTAGTATGTGTGTGTGTATAGATGATATAGATACAGATTCAGATAGATATGGTTTGTCTCTGTGTCCCCACCCAAATCTCATCTCAAATTGTAATCCCCAGGTTCAAGGGAGGGACCTTGCTGGGAGGTGATTGCATCATGGGGACAGTCTCCCCCCATGCTGTTCTTGTGATAGTGAGTTCTCATGACAGCTGATGGTTTTAAAAGTTTTTGGCAGTTTCTCCTTCACTCTCTCTCTCCTGCTGCCTTGTGAAGACATGTTTTGCTTCCCCCTCGACTTCCGCCATGACTGTAAGTTTCCTGAGGCCTTCACAGCCATGTGGAGCTGTGAGTCAAACCTCTTTCCTTTATAAATTACCCAGTCTTGGGTGGTATATAGCAGTGTGAAAATGGACTGTCACATATATATTCTATATTTTTTATATTCATCAAAGTATACAAATATTATCTAATTAATGTTAACATGAACACAAAAATTAATTGCAACATAAACTTTAGCACATATAGAACTACCTTTAGCTTACTATGGAGTTTATTTATTTCACATAGACAAAAGCTGTAAGAATCTTTCTTACAGATAAGATGATACCAAACAAGTAAGAAACAAATAATGTAACTTTGATAAAAAGTAATTTTAAACAAAAGTAAATTAATGTAATTTCAAAATCTATAAGAACATTTAAATTCATCATTTTAAATAATTCTATAATTCAGAGTTATTACATAAATGCTAAAACTAAAATCTCTGATGGGTTAAAATTAACTTTTTTTGTTATGCATCTATTTTTCTGTCATAGTACCTCAGAAAGTTGATGACTTGAATTCAATCAGTATAGAAATGTGCATAAGTCCTTCCAAGGAAATAAATGTGAAATTAATTTATGGCATCTCAAAAGAGAGACTACACAAAATCAGAATGAACCTAGAAATACTGCTGATCCAAAATGATAGATTATAATATATCTAGCTGACAGTGCAGAAACCAGGTCATCAGGAATAAATATATTAAAAGGAGAACCTTGAACGGCTTAATAAAATCCTGTAAATCACAGCCTCAACACAATCTACCCTGTCAGCAGCAGCAGAGATAGACACATTGGTAAATGTGATCAAGCTTAAATTCTTATAAGAAACAGGTTGAAAAAGATTAAAACCCATGGTACTGAGAATTCCTTTTGGAAAATTTTAGAGCCAAAGTTATATATAGAAACAATTATTTCTCTTTATAAAAGACATAAATGTTGACACTAAGATGTTAACTATTTTCAAAGATTTTGCATCAGAATTTCTAAATGTATGTGTATGCAATCTGTGAATAACTTATCTATTCACATATGACTCTGTAAGATGTTTTGTGATGAGTTTGGGTGCCCAGGGATTGTGAGTCTGAAACAGTGCTGCCCTGAGAAGAGAACTGCATACCATCTACACATTTGTTGAACAAATGCTTGAATCAATAACTTAATAAATTAATAAATATATAAAAGCAGAAGATATTTTGCAGAGAATTTTTCAGATCTAATTTTTTAAATCACATACTATTCAGAAACTTCAAATAACATACATAATTATCAGTTTTGTTTCCATTTTCCCTACTTTTAAAGCTACCTTTTTACATGAGTTCCTCCGGGATCCTCCAGAATCAAGAGGACACTCGGGTATCCTCATCCCTTTTATAATCAGAGAAACTTTACTTTTTTTTTCTTTCTTTTTCATTTTCTCTCTCTCTTTCTTTCTCTCTTTCTCCTTCCTTCCCTTCCTTCCTTCCTTCCTTCCTTCCTTCCTTCCTTCCTTCCTTCCTTCCTTCCTTCCTTCCTTCCTTCCCTCCCTCCCTCCCTCCTTTCCTTTCTTCCTTCTTTTATTGATAAGGTCTTGTTCTCCCACCTAGGCTGGAGTACTGTTGTGGTCACAGCTCACTGCCTCCTCAACCTCCTGGGCCCAAGTGATTGTCCTACCTCGGCCTCCAAAGTAGCTGGGACCATATGTGCATGCCAGCAAGACTGGCTAATTTTATTCTATATTTTGTAGAGACAGGATCTTACCACGTGGCTCAGTAGGGTCTCAAATTCCTGGGCTCAACTGATCCTTCCACCTCAGCCTCCCAAAGTGCTGGGAAAGCAGGCATAAGCCGCTGCACCTGGCCCCACCTTCACTTTTATCTAATTTACATGTGGGCTTTCAAAATATTCCATTAAACAAACTGTTT
The DNA here is from genome assembly GCF_001698545.2 of Rhinopithecus bieti. Lineage (NCBI taxonomy): Eukaryota > Metazoa > Chordata > Mammalia > Primates > Cercopithecidae > Rhinopithecus > Rhinopithecus bieti. The sequence continues at coordinate 48,541 of NW_016810869.1, read as the reverse complement.
TCCCTACACTAAAAAAAAAAAAAAAAAAAAAAAAAAACAAGAGTTCCTATTGAATTTTGAATTTTCTGTCACCATATATATAATTAATCATTTATTTGTCTATTACTTCTCTATTATAAACTTCCCTTAATACTGATGATGCCATATAATATTTGTCATCTTTTCACATGGACACTTCAGTAGGTCATTTTAAAATATTTACTTGTTGCAATACTCCAACATAACATAAGCTATCATTTGCAATGTTCAATTTATTCACATGGTGTTTACATGTTTAGTGTTCTTTTTTTTAAACCCTGGCATAAGCATTTTGAACTATTTTCTTAACTTCCAGACATAATTCACATACTTCCCCATCTTTCTTACTTGTAGTAAGAAGAATCATTTTTCTTATTAAACATTTCAGATAAAATTTACATTACATCTTTAGCTCTCCTCACTGTATGCTTGGATGAATTTCAGCTTTTAAAACATCAGATTTTGGCCGGGCACGGTGGCTCAAGCCTGTAATCCCAGCACTTTGGGAGGCCGAGACGGGCGGATCACCAGGTCAGGAGATCGAGACCATCCTGGCTAACATGGTGAAACCCCGTCTCTACTAAAAAATACAAAAAACTAGCCAGGTGAGGTGGCGGGCGCCTGTAGTCCCAGCTACTTGGGAGGCTGAGGCAGGAGAATGGTGTAAACCCGGGAGGCGGAGCTTGCAGTGAGCTGAGATCCGGCCACTGCACTCCAGCCCGGGCAACAGAGCGAGACTCCGTCTCAAAAAAAAAAAAAAAAAAAAAAAAAAAATCAGATTTTGTTACTAAATGAAGATAAATATGCCCATCTCAGGCCAATAACTCTACATTCATCATAAATGTTAGGGTTCTTCAGATATTGGTCATCTTTCCCTTTTTAAGTTGTATGTCATCCCAGGCTGTTCTTACCCACATAATTTTGTTTTGCCACTTTTATAGGTTGATAAAATGTACATTGCATTTTTTCCAATTCCTTTTAGTTTTTTTTCCACATACAATTGCCTAAATTCATCTCAATTTGAATGTCTTGTGTACCTAAAAACATCAGCATGTCCAAAAGTTAACTCATCGTTTTTCGTGTAAATATGAACTTCTTTCCACTTTCAATGCCTGTGTAAACTTAGTATTTATCAATCTGTTACTTTTCCTTTCTTCCAGATGTGAACTGACTAAGCAGTTTTCACTTTGTAAACAAGAACGACTACCAATTCCTGACATAGCCTTGAATTTTTTGAATGTCCAATCCATTTTTAAAATTCTGAAAACTGTTTTTTCTGGGTCACAAAAAAACTTCCTAGATTTAACATGCTTTCCTAAAGAAAATTCAATTTTCTAGGGTAGGTTTGATTTTCCTGGATTCACTCCAGAAGGCTCGCTCTCTCATTTAGGTAATCAGTCTCAAAATTCTACGCAACTATAACTTCATCAAGTGTTCCCACCACATGAAATGCAGTTAATAAATGTTCTCCTAGTGCCATATTTTCTTATGCCTCTTAATCTCTGAAAATAGCACACCTCCTTTCTGTCATTGCTTTATCTTTATCCAAAATAAAACTCCCCTCTGGGAAGTAGTTTCTAAATGTTCTCTTTCCTATGGCTATTTTAATGCATATTCTAATTTTATATACACATATGTATTTACACACACATGCACATATATATACTTACATGTATATACAAATTATAATGTCTAATCTCACTGTATTGTAACTGGCATTCACTTGTCTCCTCTGCCAATACCTAGAGGCTGGATACTGTGAGTTTGATTCCTGGGCTCAAGGCTTGTGACATATCAGACTCCTCATAAATGAGCTTAACAACTGAATGTATAAATTGCTAATATGTAATATGATTGTTACTATCCCATTCCTTTCCAGGAACTTTTTACCTGTATTTGCCCTTTCTCTCTGCTGCCTCTTTATTATTGCCTTTTCCACAAAATCATTATTATAGAAGCAATATAAACGATTGAGGTGAATAGGTAAAATTGGTAGCTCAGCACTTAGATTCAAGTTTTATCTTCTGGCATAAATTCCGGAACCAGGTCAGGTAGCTCCTACCAATTAGCTGCATCTTGCGAGATTTGGAAAGAGCTCTAGTGATGTCTTCTTGCTCTTTTAGCTGTTGCTGCCAGGCAAGCAAAGTCATAGAGTAATTGCAGATTTTGACAGCAGAGTTTCATATATGTCGTTAGCTCAGTGAGTGTAGGGATTCAATGGAGAGGTGATGACAGTGGCTGAATACTACTTTCCTGAGACTGAGGCTGACTTTATTGCTGGTAAGTAGTGAATTCAACATTAGTGGTGGCTTGAATACCAGCTGCCTGGCAGGCAATAATTCCAATGAAGGATGCACCATTCCCTGTATCGACTATGGGGCTGTCCAGAAAGAAAATTTGCCCCCATATATTTCAAATGATCAACCAACGGATTACTTACCGAAATGTGGTCAAGAGTAGTGGAGCACAAAAGGAATGTTCATGCCCTTGTGAAATCCCCTTTCCTTGAGTATGGGCAAGACCTAGTGACTATCTTCTAACGGTCAGAATATGGCAAAAGTGATGAGATATTATTTCTAAGATTAATTTATAAAAAATGTGACTTCCATATTGCTAGCACTCTCTCTCATGCTAGAATTCTCTCTCTCTGGCTCTCCTTGAGTATTTGCTCTGATAAAACAAGCTACTGAGGTCCAGGTGACCAGGAACTGAAGGTGGACTCTGGCTAACCAACAGTAAGGAACAGAGGCCCTTAGTCCAAATGTCTTGAGGAACTGAATGCTGAATCACATGAGTGAGCATAGAAGTGGATCCCTCCTGGCTGGGCGCTGTGGCTCACGCCTGTTATCCCAGCACTTTGGGAGGCCGAGGCGGGTGGATTGCTTGAGGCTGGTCGGGACTTACAGACCAGCCCGACCAACATGGAGAAACCCTGTCTCTACTAAAATTACAAAATTAACCGAGGGTGGTCGCACATGCCTGTAATCCCAGCTACTCAAGAGGCTGAGCCAGGAGAATCGCTTGAACCCATGAGTCGGAAGTTGCAGTGAGCCGGTGCCATTCCACTCCAGACTGGGCAACAAGAGTGAAACTCTGTCTCAAAAAAAAAAAAAAAAAAAAAAAAAAAAAAAAAAAAAAAAAAAAGAGAAGAAAAGAAAAAAAGAAGTGGATCCTTCCTTAGTTAAGTCTTCAGAAGAGACCAAAGCCCTGCTCTTTCTTGTGTAGTTCTTTTCATTGCGATGTTAGGGTGTCGATTTCAGATCTTCCCTGCTTTCTCACTGACATTTGGACTGTAGCCTATGAAAGACCCTGAAGGGAAGGAACCAGTTAATCCATGATGGGATTCTTCACTCTCAAAAACATTTGGGTACTAAATATTGTCTTAATCCACAAAATTTTGCAGTATTCATTACACAGAAAATAAATCAGAGTGTTATATCCTCTTCATAGAAGAAACAATAAATATTAGGATAGCCATATGAAATTGCCACCTTGTCAGTCAAAAATCAGTGTTCATTTATATATAAAGTTCAATCCATATTTGTTGAAAGGAGTAATAAGGACCTTGCAGGAACATAAACAGGGACAAAAATATTACAAAATGTTTAACGTATTTAAGTAGTTTAAAGTAGTGAAGATAGAACCAGTATAATTTTTTTTTTTTTTAAGTGAGGCCAGGAAGTCCTGTTTTGAATTGTCACATTGCCACTTTCTGACAAAGAGATATTTGCCAGAAAAGTTGGCTCTCAAAAATTTGTTTTCCTTTTCCTTTCTTACATCTTAAGAAAAAATTGAATAGCTCTAATTATTTTAGAAAATTGTTGTGAAGATAAAATGATAAAAACTAGAGAGCTTATCTAGCTGTCTGCCTAATAGTGATTTTCGGCAAGGGCTTCTTCCCTTCCCAAGGAAAAACATTACTGATTTTACTAAATATTATAGATATTTATGGATTTTCCCATATTTTCAGGAAGCTGAATTAAAAAAGCAAACAAAATTATTGGTATAAATACATTTGAAATGTAAATGATTTTTTATGCAATATAATTTTTTACTTTAGTTATTTATAATTTTATTTGAAGTCATTTATTTTTATAGAATCAAGACTATACTGTTAAGGAGTTGTTTAATCAATCAATTAGATTTATA